>NC_092422.1:140278835-140581865 GCF_036169615.1 Heliangelus exortis | reverse complement strand
ATGTCATGTTTGGGAAGGATGTGTGGCCTGATGATTTTTACAGTCACTCTAAAGGTCAAAAGGTAAGCCATTATGAAAGCATTTTTTACCAGAAGTAGAAAGAAGCAAAGAAATACTACTTGGAAAGGAAGAGCAAATCAAGGATTTGCCTTCATTCCCCCTTTCACCTCTAAAGGTTCATTACTCTTGACCACTGTTAGCAGATATGCAGAGTGGGAAGGGTGCTGGCTTTTATTGTATGTGTGCTGAGTTAATGTTTGGCTTGTAGAATTACTTTTATTCATATTCACTCAGGTTTCTGGCAGTATAATAGTTCCTCTGTCAGGCTTCATGCTTTTAGTTTATCGGTGTTGTTCTCTAATTCTCCCACTTACTATTGAAGCATCAGTAAGACTGATGTGATGTTTGGCAGCTCTCAGTTTTCCCTCTCTTGTAAATTCTTTTTGTTTTGTGGGAAATGTTCAAAATAAATATCATATCTTGCACAGGAACACTGTGGGCTGATGACATCCAGACTGTTCTGGTATTTCAGTTTACCTGAAATGACTTCTGGTGCAGAGACTCACAGTATCTTAACTGAATCATATAAATAATTATTTATTAAAAGATGGATTCTTGCAGGTTCATGAACATCAAGTTCTTTAGTCTTCCACCAGACTTACTATCAGAACTGCAGTTAAGCAAGGAAAGCAGGCTGAGGAAACATCAGCAGTAGTCATGCAACTCTGGTTGCCATCAGAGTTCTCATCCATGAGCTTGATCTACCAGAGCAACATGGAGGAAAAAATTAAGGTTTATATTTACTATTTCATATTAAAGCAGTAAGTACACAAGACATTAGAGACCACTGAATAAAACTCTTCCTGGGGCCAGATGTGCACACTTGTGTACACACACAGATGGATTGTACAAAATTAGTTTAAGCAACCCTAAAATTACTGTTTCAGTACTTCAGGATGTTAAGAGGCTTTTGGTTGTTTAAAATCTTTAAGAACATTATCATATAGTTGCAAAATCACTTTGTGTGTTCTGTCATTCCTCAGTTATTCTCAGTTTTGATGATAAAGTCAGCTTGACTCTAATGTTTGCAGTAACCTTATCAGTAAGTGTTTCAGTAGGAAATGTGCTGCTAAAATCTTGAACCAATAAGGCCAAAACGAAAGTGTGTATCATCTTTAACTCCTCCCCAGTTGAAAATATGCACACACACACATTTTATTTTTTTTTTAAATCTTGACAGTTCTTAGAATTACTTAGATCATAGAGGATCAGATGCTTCAGGGATTATGTTCAACATGTGCTGCTTCTCATGACTGGTTAGTAATAAAGAAACATTTTGAGTCAGGAGAATAAGTGAACTGCAGAACTATTTTAGAGTTTAAGTTCTCCTCATCTGATAAAAGATAAAATATTAATTTCCATTGAAAAGTCATTTGTGGAAATGGATTTAGGAAGTCCTGCTTTCTATTTCCGGCCATTGCTGCTTTGTTTTGTGGCCTTGGGAATTCTTGAATTCTTTCTTCTATTTGAAAGGGATAACATTAACTTCACATGTGATGGTGCTTAAATGCTGTTTGTAAAGCCTTGTAAATGCTCAATGAACTATACACAGGGATGAATTATTTTAAGTCTCTGTACGTCTGGAAACAAGCTCAGTTGACTTCTGTTTGCAAGTCCTTTTCTCACATGGTAATGTTGTTCCAGGTTTACTTGACCTGGCCTGTGCCAAACTGTGCTGAGGGATGTCCTGGCTCATGGATTAAAGATGGTTACTGTGATAAAGCCTGTAATAACTCAGCATGTGATTGGGATGGAGGCGATTGCATTGGTAAGACAGCAATGTTAAATTTAGAAAAAGCAAGCTGTTTGGTTTTTCTTATAAGAGTATTTCTGTTGTCACTCTCCTAAGTACAAAAGTTGCCTCTTTTAATAATAATTAAAAAGTTGGCTTACAGTTTACATTATTTCATGCAAACTACAAATATGTATTGAAAATAACAGCAAATTGTAGAGCATGGGAAACTATTTATCATAGAATCATAGAATACTAGGGGTTGGAAGGGACTTCTAGAGATCATCTAGTCCAACCCCCTCCCAAAGCAAGATAACCTAGGGCCCGTCTCTTAGAAATCCATCCAGATGGGTCTTAAAAGTCTCCAGAGAAGGAGACTCCACAACCTCTCTGGGCAGCCTGTTCCAGTGCTCCGTCACCCTTACTGTAAAGAAGTTTCTCCTTGAGTTGAGGTGGAATTTTATATGTTCTCGTTTAAACTCATTATTCCTTGTCCTATTACTGGGCACCACTGAAAAGAGATTGGTCTCATCCTCTTGACACCCAGCCCTCAGATATTTGTAGACATTAATAAGATCCCCTCTTAGCCTTCTTTTCTAAAGGCTGAACAGCCCCAGTTTTGAAATGCAATGTTTAAAATAATTGTTGTTATTGTAATTATATTACCATTTAAAAATACGTATTCATATAGATATATATTATTTCACAATCCAAATAATACAGAACTATGAAGCTGCACCATTAGTTCCTAGGTTAAATTTTCAGGACTGCAGGTAGGAAAATGAAACGGTACTTCTGGACTGAGGAAGTGATATCACTGGGACACTGTAAAATCAAGATTGCAAGCACAGGAAGTAAATCAGTTTTCTGCCTGCATTTTTGAAGTTAAGACAAAATATGTTTGAGTTTCTGTTGGCTCATTTTAATTTTACTGATGATAAATAAGATTGTCAATTTCTCAATTTAGCTTTAACACCGTGGCTTAAAGCATGCCTTTCCTCAGAAATAAGAATTTCAAATGACTGGGTTTTTGGTTTTCTTTTCTCTCCTTGAAGGTAACAGTGGGGGAAGTCGCTATGTTGCTGGTGGAGGTGCAGTTGGAGGTATTGGGAATGGACCACCATGGCAATTTGGTGCAGGAATAAGTGGTGTTTCATACTGTAACCAAGGCTGTGCTAACTCCTGGCTAGCAGATAAATTCTGTGATCAAGCCTGCAATGTCCTCTCCTGTGGGTTTGATGCTGGTGACTGTGGCCAAGGTACGTAAAAAACATTGCTGATATAATTTCTGTAGGGATTCCTTGAATTGCCTGATGTTTTGGTTCATCATTACTCTCGGATTGGGCTGTTGTGCCCTGTACAGTTGTGGAAAAGAGCTGCTAGGAAATGCAGAGAAAATGTCAGATGGCTCTTGGGTTCATTGATCCAAATTTGATTCAGTCCTAGGTGCTGCTTTATTTAATAAAGCTGTTATTGGCCAAGCATAGGTGAAGTGCTTGGTAAGTTACAGAGAAGCTAGCATTAAAGTCCTTGCACCAAGAGGCTTACACTGTAAGTGGAGAAATTACTTTTCATCTATTTACCAGTTAAAGACAGCTGAGTTGATGATCACAGAACCAGAGTTCCAGTGCCTGAACACTCTTTCAGTGAAGAAATTCTTCTTAATATCTAATCCAAACCTCCCCTGCTGCAACTTCAGACCATTTCCTCTGGTCCTGTCGTTATCCACTTGGGAGAAGAGGCCAACACCTTCCTAAAACTTCCTTTCAGGTAGTTGCAGAGGGCAATTCAGCCTCCTTTTCTCCAAACTAAACATGCCCAGTTCCCTCAGATACTCCTTGTATGACTTGTTCTCTAGGCCCCTCAGCCAGCTTGGTAGCTCTCCTGTGGACACATCCCAGCACCTCAATGTCTTTCTTGTAGGGAGGGGCCCAGAACTGAACACAGTATCCAAGGTGTGGCCTCACCAGTGCCAAGTACAGAGGCACCATCACTTCCATACTCATGCTGGCCACTCTATTCCTGATACAAGCCAGGATGCTGCTGGCCTTTTTGGCCACCTGGGCACACTCTTGCCTCATGTTTAGCCAGCTGTCCAGCACTGCCAGGTCCTTTTCTGCAGAGGAGCTTTCCAGCTACTTCTCCACAGTGCCTGTAATGGTTGAGAAATTTAAAGAACCTCTCTTATGCTAACAGCATGAGTTCAGACTTGGCTGGCTCTTGCCAAAGGCTACTTCTAGTTACCCATGGAGTTGTCTGAAGTTTATTTTGATATGAAAGGTGACAGATAATCTTTCTTCTGCTATGGGAGGAAGAAGCCTGTCTGATTGTGATAGTCTCAAATAATGATGCAATGTAGTGGTGAAATCCAGCTGTTATAACATCAGTTGGCAAAATTGTAGTACAGTATGTTACTTTTGACTGATCAATAATTTTAAGAGACATGATAATGAGCTACTTAAAATCTTCTGGTAGACACTAAAAGAGTGAGAAATTATACTGGCTTTTAGAATTACCACTGGAATGTCTGGAAGCTTTATATATCTAAATGTGTCCCAATCATTTGTTATTAAAGACAGGTGAGCAAGGAACTGGAGGCTACAGTAAGTGTTCTTTCACAAAGCTCTCTCCCTACTAATATAGTGAATTTAGCTGGGGATAGTACAGTTAATGAAAGGCTGAAAGAGAAGTCTCACCCTGCTAATTGTTTTGGGTTTTTTTTTTCCAGATCACTTTGAAGAGATGTATAAAGTGACACTTCAGCTTAATCAGACGTATTATGTTATTCCCAAAGGTGAATATCTGCCTTACTTCAGCTTCAGTGAAATAGCCAAGAAAGTAGTTGAAGGTTCATATAGTGATAATCCAATTATTCGACATGCTTCAGTTGCTAACAAATGGAAGACTATCCACCTCATAATGCACAGTGGCATGAATGCAACTGTGATCTATTTTAATCTTACATTTCTAAATAAAAATGATGAAGAGTTTAAAATGCAGGTAGCTGTCGAAGCTGATACTAGAGAGGAACCAAAACTGAACACAAGTTCCAATCAAAAATCCAACTCTGATTTTAAGACTGTGACTTCAATACCAGAAGCTGAAATGATATTTGAGGATATTCCTGAAGAAAAACGCTTTCCAAGAGTCAGGAAACGTCAAAACGGCACAAAAGAGAAGCTTCATGAAGAAGTGATAATACCATCAGTGAATGTGTCTCTCCTTCCTGAAGATGTTCAGCTAGCACTTCAGAACCTGGACTTAAAACTACTAAATGGTGATATCACTCAAAAAGGATTTAATGTATCCAAAGCTGCTCTTCTGAGACCTTTCCAGTTCTTAACTACAATAAGGAGTATTAGAGGCCTGGAAAAGAAGGGTGTGCATGATCGTTCAGAAGATCAGAAGAACCATACCAACTTGCAGAAGCCTTATAAAGATGTAAATGACAAAATGAAAGCAGTAAAAGCAACTGAAGAAGTTCTTTCAAGGCTTACAGGAACAATGGGGACTGTTGTGGCAATAAACACAGTTAAACCTAGTTATAAACTAAATCCTAAGTCTACACTTCTCTCTCAGAGCATGGGAAATAAAAATGAAACTCGAGAAAAAGTACTGAATGCACTTATATTAAGGGAAACACAGAAATCAAAGCACACTGGGAATTTAGTTACTGGTGAAGACACTCAGGGAATGGAAGGAGGAAAAGGGGCTGTGCAGGTGGATAAAAATATAAAGGAGGGGCTACTGGGAAGAAAATTACAGTCTTATGCTGGAAATTACAAAGGCTTTTTGCCATGGGAGAAAAAGAATTATTTCCAGGACCTTCTTGATGTGAGTATTTTAATATTAGTGCTTTTTGGAATGGTTGCCTCTTTCTGCATTTACTGCATGAGTACTGATAATATAATCTATAAATTGGGAATATGTCTTGCCTTTGAGGCAAATAGTGAGATTTTTTTTAAAGCCTCTGAATTTTTGGTATAAAATCTAATTTGTTTATGATTTGGGTCTCTCTTATCAGTTGTAAAAGCTGAATAGTGATTTCTGTTCCTTTCTACTGCTGCTTTTTTAGTCAGATTCGCTTTTTATTCATTGTATAGAGGCACAATGCTGTTGTTCAGACATATGTAGCACTACAGCACAAAGTAAAAATTTTGTTTGATCATGTTTAGTTTAAAAATTGCATGGAAATATGGATCCCATGTATTTTAAAAATTGGAAAAAATATGCATAACAGTTAAGTACTTGGGCTCTAAAAATTAAATTTCTAAAAATTGAAATTAAAACAAAGTCTTCCAACAAAACTGAATATCCAGGCTATGTCAAGAAAACATGTAGGAAGCTTCCTCTTCTTCCAGTCACAGCATTTTGGCAGAGGTTTAAGAACTGCTGAAAAGATTGTGCTTTAGTTGGTAGGAATTGCTTTGCACTACTCCAGATAGCAAAGGGGCTGTGATTTAAAGGCTACCTCTTTTTGTTGATCTGAGATTATAGTTTGCATGAGGAACCTTTATATTCATAGCAATTTGATTTATCAAATGTGGATGAATAATCAGGGAAAAAGGGCAATACTATAAATAAATGTGATAGCAAGTGGACTCTGTGTGAAGTGTCAGAACACAAATATTTAGGAAGTGTATTATCAACTACTTTTCCACAAAGCATGAAACTTTTAACAGATACCTGTTATCTTTTGTAAGCAGAATTAAGGAATATGAAGAAAAACAACAACAACAAAACTTCTCTTACTGGTTTCAGATATTGAAAAGAGTTGGCACCTGGTTGATATGTCATTTTTCCTTTGTATTTAACATTTTCAGTTACATTTTTTGGTAATGTAACCTTAATTTATGCCTGCCCGGCTGTTTAGGAAGAAGAATCATTACTCAAACAAATGTCATACTTTACTGATGGTAAACATTTTGGAAGGCAGCTGAAAGACACTTTTGCTGATTCCCTCCGATATGTAAATAAGCTTTTAAACAGCAAATTTGGATTTACATCTCGGAAAGTCCCCGCTCACATGCCTCATATGATTGACCGCACCATTATGCAAGAGCTACAGGATATGTGAGTATGTCTTTGTTTGAAATAATGTAAAACTAATTAATTTTACCTTTCTGCTGATGCTTTACTATAGTCATCTCCAGTGTTGATGGATGCTAATTAAAATCATATTATGAAATAGGGAGTTTATTATGACGTGATAGTTGAGCCAAAATAAGAGAACTTCTGAGGACCTTCTTAAAGTTCTAGATGAGAACTTGTTTTTAGGTAAGGAAAGTTTTACTTTTAAGAAACCGGAGTACTAAATTACTTTACATTCCTATATAGGTTTCCTGAAGAGTTTGACAAGACGTCATTTCACAAAGTGAGGCACTCAGAAGATATGCAGTTTGCTTTTTCCTATTTCTACTATCTTATGAGTGCAGTCCAGCCACTGAACATTTCTCAGATTTTCGACGAGGTCGATACGGACCAGTCGGGCATATTGTCTGACAGAGAGATTCGCACTTTGGCCACAAGAATCCATGAACTACCATTAAGTTTACAGGTACTCTTTCCTTACCACTAAGCTTTTAGAACAACTTCAGTCCAAAACTGTTAAAATAAAAATCTTTACTTAGCTGTGCTTTATACCATCTGTAACATTTGGCAATTCTTAAATTTTACCGGGAGAATATAACATGGTCTTCTACTTTGTCATTATTACATGGAGTATAACAATTAGATTGATTTCTGGCAACGTCAGAAAAATGGATCCCTGGTGTTCCAGTTCAAGAAGGCATTTGGTTTGAGTTTGTCAGAAAAGATGTTCACTGGTAAAAGCCACTGTGAAGAGTGGGATCCTGCTGTGCTTCCCCTTGTTCTCACAGATTGGAAAAGACAATCCTTGGCCTGAAGAACTTGTGCCCTAAAGAAAGAAGCGAGAAAAAGGGTAGCAAAGGAAATCATGCTAGTAAATATAATAATCATATACAAAGAGTCACATTTCTGAGAACCTGATAAACAAAGAGACATGGTCTTTGTGGGACTTACACTCTTAAAGACAGATAATAGGGAGGGAAGTGTACTGTTACTATATTACAGAAAGTAATCAGCACAAACCAACAAAATAATTTGTTCTTGAACATAAAATCATCGGCATAGCTGGAACACAGCCCTGCTTTGGTGTGTTCCTGGCCTGTACCATAGTCAGAAAAACTTCTTCCTGTCCATTCAGCTCATGTCTCTTTGTTTACTTGATTTGGGGTTTGATATGCCTCTGCTGGTTTGGGAATTCTGTACTGTGCTGACATCTTCAGTAAAAGTATATGCTCCATTTTAAAATGAAAATTACTTTTAAGTCATGTTTTATCTGGTCTCATTTGACTGTGCACTGAGAATTTGCTTTACTTCAGGCATATAGGGAGACCCACTGACTTCTGCAGTTACTAAATCGTGTATACTGAATATTAAGTCTCTATTTCCAGCATTAGCACAAAAATTTGCTATGTACATTAATATGCCTGCGCACCCTAAAGTTTTAGAACTATTGTCAGTGATAAAACAGGATTATCTATTTTTTCCCCTTCTCTTTCTGTTAGGATTTGACAGGTCTAGAACAAATGCTAATAAATTGCTCTAAATCTCTTCCTGCCAACATCACTCAGATCAATGTCATTCCACCAACTCAGGAAGCATATTATGATCCTAATCTGGTAAGAAACATATGTCTTAAAACATACTTGAGCTCTTTCCTAAATATGTATTTACTGTGCTTGAAAATTTCTGCTTATGTGTACATGAAGCATTATAAAATGAAAATTCTACAGGCTACTTCATAATTTACAAACCATTAATTTCCTTCAAAAATAGGAAAGCTGAGCTTCACAGTGTTATTATTATGGATTTTAAAAGTTGACCTTGTTAAGAAAATTCATGTGAAAACCAAAAAAGACAGTATACCAAATGCATCTCAAACTAGAAGTTTTTGATACATTTTTATGTGAACTATAACCCAGGTATATTTAAAAACAAAACAAATTTCAAAAAAACTACCAAAGCCTCAGATAGATGTCATTAAAATAGTATTTTCTAATTTGAAGGCTTCAGACTAAGTCCTTTAAACCCCCAAAGATGGGCTAACAGGAATATCATGAAGTTCAGCAAGCAGAAATGCAAAGTCCTTGACACAGGCAGCAACACACCCATGCACAAATATTATCCTGCGGGCTACACAGCTGGAAAGCAGCCTGGCAGAAAGGGACCTGGGGCTTCTGGTGGACACCAAGTTAAATGTGAGCCAGTGGTGTGCCCTTGCAGCAAAGGTGACTACTGGGCTCCTAGGCTGCATTAGGCTGGAGTGTTGCCAGCAAGTTGTTGGTGGTGATCTTTCCCCTGTACTTGGCACTGGTGCTGTGTCCAGTTTCAGACTGGACCTCAGGTGCTGTGTCCAGTTTCAGACTCTTTAATACCAGGGAGACACAGGCATACTGGATAGACCCCAGTGGAGGGCCACAGACTTCCTACAAAGTACCTCTTTACAACAGTCTCTGTAAGAGTAACCTGTAATCAAAGCAATGTTTTCTTCCAGCCTCCAGTAACAAAAAACCTTGTGACTAATTGCAAACCTGTGACTGACAGAATTCGAAAGGCATACAAGGATAAGAACAAATACAGGTACAGTGTTGTTACAGCCCTGTGAAAATCAGTGCTAGGTTTTGTAAAGGAGTTAGAGGTGTAAATATATACATGACCAAAGATTGTATGTGAATGTTAACAAATCCTAGCTCAATTTAAACAGTGGAACTGAAGAAACATACTGCTGTCTGCTTTTGTATGTCTTACCATGCAGCATGCTGTGATTTGTTTTTAGTAGTTTCTTATTTAGGCAGATGAAATATTTCTGTGCTACTTGTGTCATGCTGGGCCACATCCTAATTTCTGTGGTACAGTAGTAAGCTGGGGTGTCTTCAGATAGTTATATAAATTGGCTATACGTAGTGAGTGAGGGCAGTTAAAGTGCTTAAAGAGGAGGAAAGTGCACAAGTTGTAAATTTACAGCTTTGCAAGTTGTAAATCTGCTTCATCCTTTTTTCTGGTGTTTTTTTAAGCTTCAGTATAAGAAGCATTTTAGCTCTATCTGGTAGTTCTGTTCTGTTTAACTTCAGTATTTTGTGAGCTTAATAAATGGAGTATGTTGTCAGGTGAGACAAAGGAATAGGCAAAGGGTATTATCTAGTATCAGGATAAGAGGTGAAATAGATCAGTATGGTGCCTCAAGTAAGACTTTTGAAAGAGCATTTGACCCCCTTTTAAACTCAAGACATATTTCAGAAATTATATTCCTAGCATGTTATATATACATATGTTTGGTCTTCAAGTTATTGTTTAGGTGGGTGAGGGAGGTTCTATTTGTGTTTAAGGCTGTAGTTTTATATACTCTTTTAAGATTTTTCTGCATTTAGTGACTGAATAATAACATGTTTTCTCATGTCTGAAGTGTAATTTTAAATTGCAATTGTAAATTGTGTGTGTGTTTAAACAAAGCATAAATGTTACCTGCTTTCAGGCTAATTGCTACTCTTATGCAAAAGCGTGTAGTTTAATTTGTATTAGAACTCAGTTCTTTTGTTTATGGTTGGATACTAATAAATTAACTGGAAGTGATTCTGTATGAGAACAGAAGCTGAAAATGTAAATATATTGATAGAAATAAAATTATAAATTCTAACAAAGGGGGGGCCAATTAAAAAAATTATTAAAATATTAAAATAATGTTTATTGAACCTGACTTTGGGTTCTTCTGTTAATGTATAAGAACTTTTTTTAACACTAAGGTTTGAAATCATGGGAGAAGAGGAAATTGCCTTCAAAATGATTCGCACAAATGTTTCTCATGTGGTTGGTCAGCTGGATGACATACGAAAAAACCCCAGGTATCCTGTTCCTTGGTTTGTGTGAAGTTTTGAGATGTTTTTAGTTTTCTACTTAACCTGTTTCAACTCTGTATTTGATTGCAATCTATTTCTGCTTTGTGTGTTACAGGAGAAGACCAGTTTTTACCAAAAGTACTTCTAATTTATTGTGTTTTATTCAGTCCAAGTGTCTGCTCTCTCTGTTTTATTAGGGATAATTTTATTAATTTTTGTTGCATTTTTATATATCTAGAGCTTTTGAAAATGTATAGATAAGCTGGCTTTGAGGCTTTCATTTTTGCCATTTTAGAAGGCATATGGTTTATATTGCAGGCAGTTTTATTTTAAAGGAAGAGCATTTTGACCTGTTGTATGTAGCAATTTTATTACAAAGCTTAATTGGGGATTATTTTGTTACAAGTCCTGTTTTGCATATCCATTATGTTTTCATGCTTTGTTACAACATGGCAAAAGGGGTTTTTTTTGGTTTTTTAAGTGTTTAATGATAAATCATCCAAACCTGGATAGCTATCCTCTGTTTCTCCACTCTTCAGTGTTGAAAACCAACAACTGGTATCAAATTTTGAGAGCAGGCTCTGTAGTGTTGAATTAGGCTGCTGAAATGACTGGGGGATAAATGAGGAAAAGAAGTGCCCAGGAATACATTTGGGAGCAACCCCCTGGCAAAACAAAGCATTCTGTATTTGAGACTCAAGTCTGAATCTGCTTTGCAAAGCATTCAGCTGTAGTCCTGAGCCTGTTTCTAAGACTGGGGATCAACAAGATGTGATGACAATTTAATAGCAAGCTGTCTTAAAGGGGAGGCCATGCCTCCACCTGTCTCCTCTCCTTCCTTCCTCTTGGTTGCACACTCTTTTATCTGTCTTCAGAGAATCAGAGTTCTTCAGAACTTTCTGGAAGTAAGAGAGTCTTCAGAAACTTAAAGAGCTCTCTGCCAATTTAATGAGTTTGACCTTAAGGTGGGGTTGAACAAGTGTCAAAAAACATAGCAAGGAGGAGACTAAGATGAGCATACTGGGCCAGGGAAAGTAAAACCTCCTCTTGCAGGTCACAGCAAAGTTATTGGGTAATCTCAGCTTCCCATAAAGATACATAATTATGTGGATTTTTAGATAAAGAGCAGATTTTCGCTTGCCTCTTCCACTGTACTACTTGCTAGGTAATTCCTTCATAAAGAGTAATGCTGATCTTTAGATATTTTGCTGATGAAGGTGGTTTGTATGTTTTACTCCTTACAAGAACACCTTTTGGCCACAGAACTCTTATGTTTCAGTTCCCACAGTGACCCAGTTTAAAAGCAAGGTGGGCAGAGCCCTAACTCATCACTTCAACAGCATTTCCCCTTCCTCCTCCATTTTTTTGTATCTGCTGTCCAGAACTTTTTCTTGAAATGTAGATGTGATTTCAGGCCTTCTGTTAGGTCCAAGGAGGGCAACATAACATGAGTTCTCCACCTTCAGTGTTGAAGTCCATGCTTGCAATCTCTGGCTTCTTATTTTGAAGGGTGGTTGCTGATGTCAAACTTGATCCTGAAGCTGTGTTGGTTGTGGTATGGGTATGCCTAATGGGTTTGAGGCATTCTAGCAACTTAAAATGGACCTGTGAAGTGATTGCATCCATAGATGAAGATGTGTTTGTGTTAGGGCGTTTAGTCTGTTTCAAGTACCTCAGCAGGTAGAATGAGGCTGGTGAGCTGATCTTCCTGGAATCTTCCTTAATTTTCATACCGCGATGCCATGCTATTATGGACTCTGTCTGGGACTCAATCTATGCATGCCCTTTTTGCTGTTTTTTGGTTTTGGTTTTGGTTTGGTTTTTGGTTTGGTTTGTTTTTTGGTTTGGTTTTTTTCCCTCTGAGACCAATAGTGTATTATAGCCCCAGATTGAGGCTGTTTCTTGAAGTAAGGTTGAGTCAATTGCTGGGTCTGTATTCCTGCAAAGTATAGCCCAGTACTGTAATCAGCAAAGGAGAGCTGGCATGGCTGTGTGGGCACACTATTTCCTTCTCTTTGCCATGTTTTCTTTCTCTGCATATAAAGACATTATACACAGTTCCAAAAAACAGGTATTAGGTGCCTCTATTGGGACAAACTATCAGTATTTTTCATTTACTGATCTGCTAAAAGATGATGTCTAGGCATTAATTCTGGAATACACAAAGGAATTCCAGATATGGTTTCTTTTGGATGGACTAAAACAAGAAACAGGTTACTATCCTCATCTCTCCTACTTGCTGTGCTTTGCTTTTGCTATGTGTATCCACCTCCCAGCCCGTAAACTGCGTTTCTTTCAGATGAAGCTGAGCAGTGATACTTACTCCAGGAGTGCAGCTACTACATTCCCAGGGCTAATGAGCTGACAGTCTGAGGGAGAAGGTCAGGGAAAGTCCAGAGTGAACTCCTGAAACGTTTATAGTGTAGACATGGTTGCCTTAACCAGCTGCTTTGCACACCATTTCTTGATGGTATAAACATAGCCTGCTCCTCTTGGAAGAGCAGAGTCCTATTTTGTTCTCAGATGTAGCAATTTGAATAACTGTTTGTCCTCTGCACATAATTGTTGTGCCAGATTCAGTACAGACTGAGGAGAAGTGGTAATGCCCTGTGCAGTCTGGTGTAGGTGCTCTAGTTACAATTATTTCCAGCTTCAAGTAGGAAGACTGAACTTTGCTCTTTGAAAGAACACACCGTAGTGTAGAAAATACGGCTGACCAGAACTGCTTATTTACAAAGGTTAGGAGTTACAAGGCATATGTCACCAGATACGATTTCCCCCTCTGGGGAAATATAAGGGTCTGGTATCTCACAATATAAATAAAGCACATAACCTTGCCCATATGTGGGAAAGGGAATTTTTGTTGTCAGGCACCAGGTCAAAGTGGCCAAGGATATATAGCAGTCTAACGCACTCGCTGCTGCTTTAGTTTCAATAATTTGAAGGTAATGTAGATAGTTGTGTGTTTCATATAGCAGAAATAACTCTTTGCAAGAGGCATTACTGGGAGCATACTTCTTTGGTCACAGTGATTTCCATCTAAATTCTAACCAGGTTGTTGTTGCTTGTATTTTGGTTGATGGTAGAGGTTCAGCTTTGCATCTGTGATTCAAGCCATGTTCTGCCCAGTTTACATAGTGTTCTCAGTAACTCTGAGCCTGGGAACCAAGCTTTGCCCTGTCTTATATGATATTCTATAATTTTTATGTTGACTTTATCTGTGTAGTGCAGCATACGCAGTAAAATATAGTAGGCTTACCTCATAAAGTGAACCTCATTTGGTTATTTAAAATACTTTACTCATGGTAAGGTATGAAAAACTATAAAACTGTTACCCAAATCATAATGCTGGCCTTCCAACCTGCTGCCTGTATCCAGTGGTGGGCTCCTGGATAATGTATTCTAGTGCCCATTAGATGGCAATATTACATAAATAGGAAAGAACCATTTGATTCCTCAGGGGTTTTGACTGGCTGTCAGCCTTGGTGCTCAAGACTAAAATCAAGTTAATTTAAAAACCGAAACAATAAGGAAACTGTTTGCCAGTATCAAATAGATAATTTTGATTTTAGAAGAATACGGTATTAGTTTTATTTAAAAGGATTTGTGGTTTTGGTTTGCCAGCCCCTTTGCCACATTAATGAAATATCCTAACAGAGAATTCTTGTTTTCTAGAAAATTTGTTTGCCTAAATGACAATATTGATCACAACCACAAAGATGCTCAGACAGTGAAAGCAGTGCTTAGGGATTTTTATGAATCAATGTTTCCCATACCTTCCCAATTTGAACTGCCAAGAGAATATCGGAATCGTTTCCTTCACATGCATGAACTCCAAGAATGGTATGTTACACAGGTTCTCTTCAAGTTATTGTAGTGAAATAGCATATAACTATAAAATGTATTGGTGCTAGTGATTTTTTTTCCCCTAATATTGTCATGAAGGAGTTAACAGTGAAATATTGTGAAAATATTTGAATTGACTAAAACTTGAGATTTGTAGGATTTGAGTTTTTCTATTGCTCATAAAGTTGTTAACATTTCATTAATAGGCCTTAGCTTACTTTGAAGAATTATTTTTTTTAAAAAGTAATGATTTCTGATTTTCTTTAAATGTAAAAAAAACATTGTTTGGGATACTTGTTGTACATGAGCAAAAAGCTGACCTTTCTCACAAAGTGTTTTTTAAAATCTGTTCGACATCAATAATGAGCTGGATAATAGTTGGAAAGCATATATGAGTGTCTCATTTTTACAAAATGGGTTAAATTGTCATGTGTGTCCACCTCTTGAAATTTTATAAAAGTTTAATTTCAGAAACTGGAATCGTTGATTTGAGGTTATCAGGCATAATGAAGAAAATGAGACAAGAGTAGTATAGTAATTTTATTGCTGATCAGCAGATGATGAGAAAGAGCTGTTAGTAAGGAAAGAGAAAATAATAGAGGAAATGTAGGAAGAATCAGAAGGTTGTAGGTGACAAGAATAGTCATGGGTTGTAGTGCTACAAGCCCTGCTGTAGCAGTGACAGAAGGAGTGAAGGGCAACCTGTCTTTCAGCAGTTAGCTGTAGAAATTTGGGCTGGAGGAGTAGGCATATTGTTGGCTGCCTTTTTGAGGCTATCAACCAGGACTTCATTGGTGTCACAAGAACACTGTATTTTGACTTGTTTGTAGCCAAAGCAGATCTCTACCAGGGTGGATTAAAGCATGGTGAAGTGCTGGTGGAAGTCCATGTTTACTTTTAGTTGAGTTTTCCACCTTTATCTTGAATGGTATTTGATTTTGACTTAAGAGCCAGTGTAACCACAATGGCTCTAGGAGGCTAGCAGAGTATTTTCAAGATTACATTGAAAGTAAAGTAAGTTATGAAATAAGTAGAATTTAGGCTTCATACAGCAAATAAGAATTTGGGTTCTTTTAACACAAGACATGCATTATCAAAACATTTTAGAGAATCTTAGGATAGCCCAAGTTGGAAATGACCTCAAAAATAACTTGGTCCATCCTTTCATGGGAAAGGGAGCCAAGATGAGATTATCTAGCTAGCATCCTGTCTCATCCTGAAAATCTCCAGTGGTAGAGGCTCCAACATGTCCCTTAGGATGTTGTTCTAGTGAATGATTTTTCTCAGTGTAAAAAATTCCTTTCTTGTATTAAGATAGAACATCTCTCAGTCTGGCTTGTACCCTTTGCCCCTCATCCTCTCTATGTGGCTTTGTCAAGAGGGAGCCTTCATCCTCTTTGTAGCCATCCTTTACGTACTTGATAAAGCCTTCATAGCCTGTTTCATGGAAAGTCTTTGAATTTTTTGTATTTTCAACTTGTGAAGCTGTTTCTTTCTTTCTTTGTGCAGGAGGGCATACAGAGACAAGCTCAAATTCTGGACCTATTGTGTTCTAGTAACACTTATTGTATTTACAGTCATCTCATTTTTTGCTGAACAGGTAACATTAATATCTTCTTATCAAATCTATAGTGTTTAAGAGATTGCTTTATGTTTAGAATGACAGAATGGATTTTTCAGATAGTTGTTGAAGCATAGTTAGGATTTTTCCTTCATAAAGGAAGTACAGGTGATATGTGACTAATTAGGTTTTAGTTTTTAAGTCATTGTGTTGAGATTCCTTGAAAAGATAGTTGTGAGGGGGGGGAAGGAGAGTGGTGTTCCCTTTATGGGCACTTTGTGACCATCAAGGTGTTAGAAGCGTGCTAAATTTGGATGTTCAAAATCATCAATTGTTTTTGAAAGTCTTGGTCTATTAACACACATATTGGTAAAAGTACAAAGTAAGTTAGCAGGAAGAAAATTTGTGCAGTAGCAATACCTATGTCCTGAAGAGAACCTGAAAGTATTTAAGGGCTTTGTCTAAATCTTATCCCTAAATAAGTGCAAAGACTCCAATTCAAATGGTTTTAAATTTAACTTGAAGGAAAACCCTCTCCATTTTTGCAAGCATAAATTAGCTTTCTTGAATATGATTAATCCTGGTAAACTTAGAGGGAGTCAATGGAACAAATCATATGGGTAATTCTTTGCAGGTTGGGGCCTTAAGTAACACTTTCCGTGGTCTGATGAAGAGGGTGTAATTCTTGAAAGGTTGGCTTTTGATTATTATTTTTTTTCCCCACCTGTAACTTTTGCATGAATCTTTCCTTTGATTTTCAGTCTTTTATATGTATTTGGAAACCTGCCGTACATTAGTGACTTAGTTTTCAAAGGTGGTATTCAACTCAGTTCTACAGCTAGGTATATATATATTTAGCTGATACTAGCTTCGTGTCAATCTTTTATAAACTTAGAGTACTGTGGTATTAATTAAAATGCATAAAATAACTTTGAAGTAACTAGAATATAGGCATATGGTATTTTTCACTTTTTTTTTTTTTTTTCTGGTTATTGAGAAGTCCAGTGGACTAATAGATGAAGTTGAGTAAATAATTCTTTCTTCCTGTGCAGTGAAAAAAAAAACCAAAAACGTACTGACTTTGTTACCATGGATGGTACAAACTTATACTTTCAAGGATGAAAGCTTGACCAGCTGTGTGACTCTAGCCCAGCAAAGAACTAAATATTGTATTATTTTTTTCCCCTCTCTTCAGCTAATTGCACTTAAACGAAAGATTTTTCCAAGGAGAAGGATCCATAAAGAAGTTGGTCATGAACAAATCAAAGTGTAGAAGAGCTTTATTTTGAACATCAGTCTACCTCAAGATGTGATAAGCATTCAGAATCTCTCTCATAAGTGTCTTTATGGTTTTAAATTTTAACTACGTTGATATGAAGAAAAAAAATCATGCATCTACAGTTAGAATCTCTGCAGTACTCTTCACCATATACAAGCTGCTGGAACTGTGAAAATATAAAACAGCTTAAAAAATAACTGCAGGAAACCTGTACATTGGCAGTTTTCAGCAGATCTTACTTTATAACTGTTAGTTCATGGCCATGTTATCCTTTTTTATAAAAAGGGTTAATTAAAGCAATGTAGCTGCATTTATTGCAGTAGATGTTGCCAACTAGATAAAATCTTGGAATGCAAAGTTCTTTGGGATCAGCCTAAGAGGTCCTTGATCTTGTATTCTGAAACATATTGCAAATCTTTGTTGTTGCTGCTCTTTTTAGCCCTACGGGAAAATTGAGAATTATGTAACTTGCCATTTAGATATAGTCTACAATTATTGATGTTGACATTCTTTAAAGTGACAATTCATCCCCCTATTTGTACTATTTAATTAGAATTTGGAAGAAACATATGCTAATAAAAAAAAATAGAGTAACTCAATAACTAATGGCTATTTGAAAGATATTTTATATCTTATCTGATGTACTGTATTCCAAAGATACATCAGTGTTATTTCTTGACTTAATTACAAAGAAAGGGTTGTAGTCAAATGAAAATGATTAAGGTTTAGTGTTTTACAAGCATTGTAAATACAGAAGCAAAAGTGCCTCTCCATATGGATGGTAAAAAACAGTTTTCATGTAGCAATGTATGGGAGCAGTTGTTTCACTTCAGAAAACAATATTTCTACTGAAATAATGAAGCTTTGATGTTTTCCAGTTTAACAGGGTTTTGGCCTTGTATTTTGCTGAGACATCAGAACAAAACAGTTTTTATGTGGGAAATGATACGAAATGTTTTCAAGCAGAAATTTTGGGGGTGTATCTTCATTTAATTGTATTATCAGTATTCATAAAAGCATTAATTTTTGTAATCAAATGATGTACTAAATGTATGTGCATATGTATTGTAAGATATTAAGTTTGCTTTTAAATTAACTAAAATGTGATAACAGTTTTGTCTGCTTTTTCTGTTTTAAAGTAAACCAAAGGTGATGGTTTGCAAAGCTGGCACCCCTTCCCTGTATCACAGGATTTCTTTTATAAACCCCAAAATGAAAAATCACCTTAACTCAAAGTATACTGATACCATTTGCCTACAGGTTTGGCTAATTAATCCTTCACCTTCACATTTAAAGTGTTAGTGCTTCTAGTTCTTGAGAAGTTTGGTGGGGGTTTCATGAGTCCTTGCAGCCTAAGGGGGAGGGTATTTTAGCATGCTCATGAGGTAAGCTGAAGTAGTCAGTGCTTTCTACTGTCAGTTCTACTTCTTGTTATTAGTGCTTGAGGTACAGATGTTTGTGCTTAGTATCTTCTATTCAACCCAACTTCATTCCAAGGTAATCTCAGGAAACATCCCAGGCCGATCTGCGTTTTTTCACATCTCCCCCACTACACAAACCTTGCCATGCCCATCCAATGCAATGGATGAAGATGGAAAATCCTGTGAGAACAGCAGAAAAATCCAAGACATAACACATGTAGTTTATAAAACGAATCTCAGTGGAAAAATAATCCTGCCTGCCTCTTCTCATTGACTTCTGGAAAAGTCCTGTTTTGGCACGATACACTCTGCCTACATATGCATTGTAACAACATGCTTCGCACACCTTTTTGTTGGCTGAAGAAGGCATTAAAGCCATTTTTATTTTTAAAAAATTAAAAAAATAAAAATAAAGTGAGGCAAGGTTTGAAGTTTACTGCTGAATGACCACAAGGTGCCCGTCCGCGGCCGCAGCTCCCTCCCCTGACAGGGAGCCCCATGATGGGAGGGGGTGAGGTGGGCGATTGCGCAGGCGCCGCCTCCCTGCGGTGCGGCCCGGGGCGGTTCCCGCCTTTTTGTCCGGGGTGGGAAGGTGCTGAGGTGAGGTTGTCTCTTGTCGTGTCTGTCTGCCTCCCACCGGGGAGAGGTGTGGGGTGAGCTGGGGTGAACGTGAGGTGAGCTGGTAAGAACGTAGGGTGCTGTGTGAGGGCTGCCCGGGTGCGAGTGAGGGGTTTGAGAGGGAGCTGTGTGCTCCTCTCGCCTGCGGGAGGGTATGAGGCGCCCTCTGTCCGTGCCCCTTCCTGTCAGGCGGTGAGAGGGGAAGAGACCATGGGACGGGTGGAAGGTGGTTGGGCAGAGAGTAAGGAACAGGGTTGGGGCGTCAGGGTGCCCCTCAGACTTTGACACCTCGGTGGCTTCCCCTGGAAGCCTGTGGGGTGGTGCTGGTGATGGTTGTGGTGGTGTGGTGCGGGCCCATGTCTCCTGCAGCTCTGAGGTAGCAACGAGTGAAAAGCCCCACACAGGGGACCAGCACAAGTATTGGCTTATTACAAACTGGGGAGAAGGCAGGGGGGAAAGGGGGAGAAAAAAAGAGGTGAGTTTCTTTGAATAATTCGTTTTTAAATACACATCGGTGGATGGAAGATACTTTGAATCAGCTAAAGTGGGTAGCTACACAGGATGGGGGAAGGCCGTATTGGGTCATGAGGTGGCAAGATAAAACTAAGCAAGAGCTCACTAGCTGTTTCCTGTTGTATCTATTGTTTTACTGTTGGTAAAGTGCAAAGGAAGACGTTTTGTCACTCATACATTTAATAATTACAACCATGTATTTTTTTTTTCCTTCTAAACTGGTATTTTATTCCTTAAATATTTATAAAAATACAATATATACAAAACAGTATTTCTAAAGTAATGGATATTGTTTTTTCAAGAGGGCACTGTATTTGTAAAACATTCATTGCGTTAGTTACAGAATGCTGAGCCATAATAGCTAAATACAAAGATAATTCAGAAAGTGAAAGTTGACCATGATTTTTACAAATGACATGTGAGTGTGTATTTGTCTATCTAGTGGGAGATGGCTTGTAAATTCAGGTTCTTCTTTATGGGTTATACTTTCTGTAGTTTTAAAACTAGACTATTGTCATAGTTTTTTGGGAATGCAGTATTGGATATGACAAGAACCATAATAAATGTAATGGAAGGCAAGCAGCCAGGCACCTTAAGAAAGTGCATGATTTTAATTCCTTGGTTTTCAGCAGAATCAGGTAGTTTCCCACTAGCCCCACCCCCCTTTTTTTTTAACCCTGTTCTTAAAAATACCACAGATGGTAATTTCCTGTGGATCATCTCAAAACTGAATCAGTTTGACTGCTTGAATACGCTTACAGATGGAGACTGTAAGTGTCCATAACAAGTCAATGAAAGCATGAAAACATATTTATCTTCAGACTATTGTGGGGAAAGGTATGTAACAGGTACAGCATACCCTTTCAGTAGGAAGAAAATCTCATCATGGCACCTTCAGGAAGAAAGCATGGAGGAAAAGCTGGTAAACCAGTACAGGAAGATCCAGCCATACCTGCTTATGACTTTCAGGAGGAAAGAAAAGAGCTGAGTGGATCAGAGGAAGATATTAGAGAAGGTGATAGTATGATTTTTTTTTTTTTTTAAACATGAAGTTTATAATATTTCTTGCTATATAGAAATGAAGATACTTCCATGTTAGCAAGTGTTTGAGTAAGCATGGTTTGTAATGTTTGTTACAGTTAGCCTCTTATTGTTTGATTTTGCTTGCTGAGAGAATACAGAAGAAAAGCTCTTTATAGTGTACTATTATGTCTTGAGATGGTAGGCAGAGTCTTTAATAGAGTAGGATTTTGTTACATGATTTTGTAACCATATTATAATGTCACATCCTTCTATCACCTGGTTGCATGTAATATTTTGAGACCAGGATAGAACAGAAGATTTGTGCTTGCTTGTATGGTGTGCTGAGTTGGGTCAGTCTTAATGCTGGCAGGGTTAAGAGTACTTCTGGTTGAGTCTGAACTGAGGAAAAGAAAGGGGAAGAAGCAGAGAAAGCAGAGGAAAAACGAAGTCAGCCAAGGGATTCTTATTTAATTTGGAGGGTATGTCATAAAAAGCAGACCTTCATTAAGAATACAGATCTCACTCATTATACAAGAGGCTTTTTTGTAAAGTTTGATTTAACTCCATTTCTGGATTTTTGCCCTTCAGCGGGTTTGTTTCTCTTATTTTCTCCCCTTCTTCATTTGTTCAGGCTAAATTCCACCCCAATGCCCTTGTGAACAGAAATTTTATCATACAATAGAATCATAGAATGATTAGGGTTGGAAGAGACAGACCTTCAAGGTGATCTAGTTCCAACCTCCCTACCATGGGCAGGGACACCTCCCACTAAGCCAGCCTGGTCCAAGCCCCATCCAGCCTGGCTTTAAACACTTCCAGGGAGGGGGCAGCCAGGGCTTCACTGGGCAACTTTGTCAGTGTCTCACCACCCTCGTAGTAAAGAATTTCCTCTAATATCTAATCTAAATCTCCCCTTTTCAAGTTTTATACAGTTGTCCCTTTATAGACAAGGATTTTTACGTTTTGGAAAGAATATAGATACCTGTTTATTATTTTGCTTTTTTTTAAAGGTCTGAGTGCACAACTTCAGCCCTTATTTTACAGTAAAACAAAATTCTTACAGATTGGGCTGTTTGTGAGTTGGGATTAATTTTGTATAAGTGGACAGAGAAACTAAGATGGGTTGAGTCCAGTCTAGAGGAAGTCAAGGCAGTGCCAGCTCAAATCTATCCTTGCAGAGGAATTCATCACCATCTGTCAGCTCTGTGTTCAAAGTTACAGGAACTCCATGTGTCATGGATGGCAGAACTTGTGAGACATGTGCAGAGAAGTGGTAATACAGAAAAGTAATTAAACTTAATAATGCCAATGACCCCCACAAATTATAAGGTATTTTTGTAAATATTTTTGAAATTTGTATTAAGGCGAAACGCCAGTATTGGACAAGCATGGAAAGAAAAGACCTTTGGTGACTACTCATGTGATTCCAGATGATGTTGGGTAAGGTTAGGATTTTTTTTTTTTTCTCAGCTAAGTTCTAAATAGATGCTAATTTTATTATTTGCTATGCTTGTTTTACTTGTTTGGGGTTTTTTTAGAATTTGATTTGAAAAAACAGGTGACAGATAATGCAGTAGTTGTAGGTAAAAAAGAAAATGCAACATTTTCAAATGTTGTTGATTCTTTTGAACATCTATAAAGAATTGATACATTTGTCTGAGTTCTTAAAATTCTTGTTTCTTTCAAAAGATTATTTAAGTTTTATACTAAGTTGTCATTTCATTATTTTTTCTCCCTGTGATCTTTGTGGCTTAATAATATTAACAGTAATTTAAATGATCAACTGTAGTATGCTAATTTTTTTTCACAGATAAATCTTATGAAATTCAATATTTATGGACAATGCACATGTAATTAAAAAGTCTGTGTAGAAATAGCTGTTATCAAGATATAGGAGATACTTCTTTTTTACTTTTTTTTAATTCTTAAAAAAAAAGAAAGTGTTATTCTGTGGTGGATATGACGATATAAAAATAAGATGAACATTTTTTTACCCACCATCACTATGTCCACTTTTGGACTTGTAGCACTGCCTTACACACTGGTGTTACAATCTTAAAGGTGTTAGAAAAGCAAAGCTGATATTATTTGTCTTGGATTTGTCTTACTGTGTAAGTCATGCTAACTTTTGATCAACTTGTTTTCAATTGATATGCTGAATACATACTGTGGTTTATTTTTGTATAAGGAACTATCAGTTTTGTTTACCATCCTCTTCCTCAGGACCCTTTAGATTCTAGTAAAAATTTTAAAAAACAGAAAATTAGTCTAAAAATGAGACCTCTCACAGGAGGTTATATCATCTTCTAGAACAGCAGCAGTTCTCTCACTGCTTACAAGTAGTAGTCATGTGAATAAAATTGGTTTTAAGTTTATACAACATGTCTAATTGTGAAGTCAGAAAAAGGGACAAAGAAAAATTTTAAACACTTTTTTGCAGGGGTGAAGTACAGAATATGCTGGAAAGATTTGGAGGTAAGTATGCTTACATTCTAATAAATACGAAAACAATTCATGTTTAAGTTGCAGAATTTGCAGTAATTCCTTACCATGAAGTAAGTTTAAAGATTTATGTAAAATGACCAGTCTGTAGCATTTTTCATCAGATCTGAAAGAAAAACCCAAACAGTTTTCAGAAAGAACTTAGATATAAGTAGGACAAAGGAAAAGAAAGTAATAATGGCTTATTAAGTGAAATCTGTGTTAGTGTAGGGAATCAGAAAGGAAAAAGGCAAAGATGCACAAGTGCTTTTGTTTATCAATTCCAAATTTAAGATGAAGCTTAAGGCATAGTGTTTATTTTAGAGAAAAGGGCACACACTGAGTTGGGTGCTGGTTTTAGTCTGTTATAATGACATAGAAGGAAACTGGGAATTGATACTTGAGTGACAAATGAGGGCCATGTAACTGCTAATATAAGCAGCTAAATAGAACAAATCATTCTAATTTTGGAAATTTTGGAAATTTTGAATTTTGGAAACAGATTTTAGTTGTGATACTGAATGAGGTAGATAGCCTGTACTCTACACACTGTCAGAAGTCTAGAGAACAGGGAATCAGTACAAAAGAGAATTATAGCAGTCAGGAAGAATACAAGTTTCTGTAAGAGCTAAAGAATGAGGGCAAGTAATGCCAGCCATCTAGTGATTAGAGACTTATGCAAGTCACCTAGTTGGATTAGTTTAGTCATAAGCAGGTCCTCAGATGGCTTTAATTATTACAGTTATTATTTCCATGTAAATCTTAAGGTGAGTGAGGAGTTCCAAAAAATTCATTTATCCATGAATTAAGACTTTTTGCTGTTAAGGTGCAGATTAGAATGCTATTGTAGATCTAGCAGTCTAGCTAGGAGGAAGTTTTCAATGATAAAAAGCTACGATTGCTTGCTATTGAAGACCCAAAAATAGAAGGAAAGAAAATGAAAGGATCCGAGAGAGGATGGTGTTTGCCAAAAAATAATAGGTTTGGCATTAGCAGGAGCAGGTGTCCCAGAACATTAGAGAGAGATTTGACATATTTCCTAAAATCTACACTGAGAAGAAAATTGCTATATTAACCCTAAGTTGTGACATGCTAAATCCCCAAATGTAAATGAAGTGAAACAAACATAGTAACATATTAACTTGAATACTTTTTTCAAGTACATAATCACATGAACTAATGAGGTGTGACTAAAACATCATTAGATACTAGAAAAAAGAGCAAGATATCTGTACTCAGTCAGGTTTGTGTGAGGTATCGCTAGCTCTGAACAGAGAATTCACATTCTTAAGATGCCCAGAAGGCAATATTTGAAGATACTCTGTGTCAGCTGATTGGACAGTGCTGCTAGTGTTTCAGGTATATGTGTGTTTATTGTCTGGATTATGTGTTAGAAGTACATGTTGGGGAACACATGATGATGGTGTGTAAAGAACTGATGTAAAAAGCACTGTGCCCAGGTGGCCAAGAAGGCCAATGGCATCCTGGCCTGTATCAGGAACAGCATTGCCAGCAGGTCCAGGGAAGTGATTCTGCCCCTGTACTCAGCGCTGGTGAGGCCACAGCTCAAGTCCTGTGTCCAGTTCTGGGCCCCTCAGTTCAGGAAGGATATCGAGGTCCTGGAGCAGGTCCAAAGGAGGGCAACCAGGCTGGTGAAGGGACTCGAGCACAGATCCTATGAGGAGAGGCTGAGGGAGCTGGGGCTGTTCAGTCTGGAGAAGAGGAGGCTCAGAGGAGACCTCATCACTCTCTACAACTCCCTGAAAGGAGGGTGTAGCCAGGTGGGGGTTGGTCTCTTTTCCCAGGCAACCCTCAGCAAGACAAGAGGGCACAGTCTCAAGTTGTGCCAGGGGAGGTTTAGGTTGGATATTAGAAAGAATTTCTTTACTGAGAGGGTGATCAGACATTGGAATGGGCTGCCCAGGGAAGTGGTGGATTCTCCGTCCCTGGAGATATTTAAAAAGAGACTGGATGTGGCACTCAGTGCCATGGTCTAGCAACCACAGAGGTGGGTCAAAGGTTGGACTTGATGATCTCTGAGATCCCTTCCAACCCAGCCAATTCTATGATTCTATGATTCTATGAAATGTACATAATGGAAGCACTGAAGCTATGCCAAACTCAAACCAGTGAACATTTCCAGTTCACTGTGTTGGTCTGCTCAACACCTGACTGACACCTTACCCTCTACCATGCAGCCCAAAATGAGAGAAGCTAAAGCTGAGTCACATCATGGCAGATCCTATTGGATTTGGCCCCTCAGAGAGCTGGGACTGGAAGCAGTAGTAGGTGCTAGAGTAGTTGTTGAGGCTGGGCAGTGAGTAGCTGCAACTCGAGAGGCCTGGTGTTGGTTAGGGTTTATGGGAGGCTTGGGGAAGCAGCATGTGGCAACTGCAGGCTGAGGGATGCTCTAAATACAGCAGATCAAATTAGCTTCTTTTCCTTAAAACATGTTTTCTTCTCCAAAGCATAAATTAAGCATTTTTAATGAAAGGTGCAATGTATCCTGGCATGCTTAATTTCAAGATATTCCTTGGTTTTTAGCTGACATCAACAAGGCTCTCTTAGCGAAGCGGAAAAGATTAGAAATGTATACGAAAGCCTCACTCAAAACGAGTAACCAGAAGATTGAACATGTTTGGAAAACACAGCAGGAGCAAAGGTAACATTTACCCTTGTTTTTTTAAACCTGTGAAGTCAATTTCCCTTCGATTTACTGCATGGATAGTTCATCCATCTTCTTGCAGATGTACTTCTTGCAGCAGTACATCTCAAGCAATGTATCTATGAGTTACATACCTGCTCAGGTCCTCTATTTCTGCTGCCTCCAGTTGCATCCACTTGGCTAAACTGACAGTAAATTTAGCACAGTGCTTCCTCTCTTGAATGGAGAAACTTAATATTTGGAATTTGGAGAGCAAGGTTATCTTCAAAAACTGGTTTTAGTTTATCTTTATGGAAAACGATCCTTTTAAACCAATGTTTTAGTTTTTTCCACTTCAGTTGAAATTTTCTATTTCTGTTGGAAAACTGAAAAATGTTCAGTGAAAATAATTTTAATTTTCTCATTGTAAATAATTTTCTCTCTACATAACATTCCTTTCACCTTGTAAAGACACGTTTATCTCTTACAGACAGGTTTACCCCTGTAAGAGGTTCACCTCTTGAGATTAACCTCTTAAAGACAGATTCTACAAGTAGAACAAACTGAAAAACGAGACAGCTAAAAACTGAAAGTCAGCAGTACTTGTAGCTGCCTTGGTGGTTTTATATAAGTATGTATGTGAAATTTGCACTGGCAAAATGCAAGTTTACATAGCAAAACTACAGGATAATGAATTAATGAATGAGCTATTCACTTTTTCATTATAAAGCCCTTGTATTAAGCCCAAGATCTGTAGCTGAGTGAGAAAAACATTATCAATCTCTGAAAACCTGACACTGTTAGGACCAAAATTTGTAATTTTCTTTTTTTTAACCTGAGTTGTGTATTCAAGTACTGTCTCATTTATACGTGTATAATGCACATTTTCTCAGAAACCCTGTGTATATATGTGTCCAGTTTTTCAAAACATGAAGGATTCAGTCAGGGCCAAATGTCAAAATAGCCTGTTTCTTCATCTGTGCTGGCTCCTTTTCTTCTACCCCATGTGTGTGTTGAACCTTAGCTTTCCTTTCAGTTCTTTGTGGTGTTCATCATACTTATTGCTACTGTCTGTTTATAGGCAGAAGCTCAATCATGAGTTTTCCCAGCAGTTCCTGACTTTATTTCAGCAATGGGATGTAGACGTGCAGAAAGCAGAGGAGCAGGAAGAAAAACTAGCGGTGGGTTTCCAGCATGCCACATGTTTCACATGAATTTTCACAAAGCAGGAATATTGTTGTTTAGACACTCAGGAAATGTAAAAATACTTTATGTAGTTTAAAGAAGCATATGATTGCCTAGTTTAAAAAATCTCATTCAAGCTTGGTGGCTCTCAAACTGTAAATATTTATGTTTTGGTATATATTTTTAAGTGAAGAGGGGTGCATTACTGAAAGTTTATAAATGGCAGTAAATGATGTCTTAGGGCAACATACGGCTTGAGAAAAGCCAGGACCATTTATGGAGAAGAGAGATGTGTCCTGTTTCTGTGTATCCATAGTCTTTGGGTTCAAGGAACAATGGAGTAAAGGAAAGCAGTTGTGTTTTAGCATGCATTGCTTCAAACATGCCTGCCTGTATAAAACAAACATACGAGAATTTGATCACTGAAAGGAGATAGGGATTATACAATGAAATGCAGTCACATGATGTTGAATTATTCATTAGTAAGAACAGGAATAACTCTCCAGGCAGAGATACACATTGCATTACCCAGATTTCCAGTGAAGGGAGAACTTGTGATTCTGATGAATTACATGAGCATTGCTGTCCAAGTGCTTTTAGTTAACTAATGTGATTATTTTTTCCTTTTACTTTTCCTTCAGAATATGTTTCGTCAGCAACAAAAGGTTTTTCAACAGGCAAGAATAGTTCAAAGTCAGAGGCTGAAAACTATTAAGCAACTCTATGAGCAATTCTTAAAGGTACAGTAAATTTTCTTCTTAGAAGGCAGCTGGTTCTTACATCCCTTCAGAAAGCTGTATTAATCCAACGTTTTATGAAAGGTGTCGTCACTGGGTCTGATGGGCTTGCTTGTTCCAAATATTTAACCATAACCCTCAGAGCATACTTTCTTAGCTGAACACAGTTTTGTACCTGTTTAAAGGTTATGTAGTACAGTTAAACATCCAGATTTTATTTTATTAATTATTCCTTTTTTGTTTGTTTTTATCCACACTTAAAGAAGTGAAACTTTACAGTATATAAAAAATACATATTAGGCTGCAGTCTGCTGCTTTTATTATGGGTGGCAGGAGCATCCCTCATAATGAGAATTAGATAACAATTTTTTTCTGTCATTAACCTTTCTAGTTATTGCTGCTTCATGTACGAAAAGAGATCCTTAAAGAAAATTAATTGCAATTCCCTTAAAATTGCCCTGTTAGAACTCCCTTCATCTCTTTCTAAGCAACATTCATTAGAAAGGGTTTTGCCTTCCTGTAACCTGGTATTCAAGGTAAGCCTTTGCTGAAGTCCAACAGGAAGAGTCTGGCAGAAGTTATGATTTCTGGTGAAAACAGGACCAGCTGGCTGGTTACATAATAAGTCCCATTTAACTTGCCTGTTGCTTTACATTTTTGCATTTTTTGTTAGTCCCTGCTAACACCATTCTTTTGGACAGTACTTACAAAGATAATATATTCTAAACACATTATTCGTACTGATCAACTGCAGTGTGTTTTTAGTTGTTTTTGCTTTTTTTTTTAACAAAGTAGCTAACAGACTAGACAGTAAACAAAAACTGATGAGCACAGCTACTGAGAAATTTGACTTTGGGGTGTAGAAAAAGAAAAAAACCAAAGAAAAAAGGTTTTTCCCTGTGAATTTACACTAAGAACAAAATAATTTATTCCCAGAATTTCCATCTCTCATTGTTTTTCTAAATAAGGTAACGGAAATCTAACCTGTGAAAAGAATGAACATTCCCTGAAAAAAATGGTTTTGTAATAAATGTAGAGGCATAGTACCATAGAGTTATTGTAGGGTCGAAGTCAGAAGGGATCTCTGGAGATTGTCTGGTCCAGCCAGCTGATGGTGTAACAGAGCTACCTAGAGACTCTTATCTATGACATGTGCCCAGGTCCCAGTGCTCAGTCATCCTCACAAGGAAAAAAAAGTGTTTCCTGATGTTCAGAGGGGTCCTCCTATGTTTCCAGTTTGTGCCCATTGCCTCCGCTCCTGTCACTGGACACCTGAAGAGCCTGGCTCCATCTTCTTTGTGCCCACCCTTCAGATATTTGTACTCATTGATGAGGTCCCTCTGTGAGGCTACTTTTCTGTAGGCTGAACAGTCCCAGCTCTCTCAGCCTTTCCGAATAAGAGAAATGTTCCTGTCCCTTAATCATCTTCGTGACCCTTTGTTGGGTTTGATACAGTAGTGTCTGTGTCTCTCTTGTACCAACTGAGGAGACTGGAACTGTACACAGCACCCCAGGTGTGGCCTCACCAGTGCTGAGTAGAAGGGAACAATCACCTCCCCCAGCCTGCTGGGAGCACTTCTGTTGCAGCCCAGGAACCCAGGAGCCACCTGTGCCACCAGGGCATGCTGCTGGCTCATGTTCAGTTTGGTGTCCACCAGAACCCCCCAGGTCCTTTTCTGCCAAGTTGCTGTGTGGCCCCTGTAATTAAAGTCTTAGGTAACTCTATTTTCTTTTCCAGTCTTTTCCTAACTGTTTGCTTTTTGAAGTTTTGGTAAGTTACATACGGTTTATTTTTTTTCTAGTCTGTTAGCTTCAAAAAATAAATCTCAAATAGAAAAACTTTTACTTTCTGATAGTTGAAATTTACAGAGAATACTGCAGAAGCATTAATAAATAGTAACTGTGCCAAAAAGTGAAAAGTCTTGACCAAAGATGAAAACTGACTGAAGAGAAGGTCAAGTATTACTTTGAGGATTTTTTCTCCTCAAAGAAGATAAAAAGGTAGAAATCAAGCTTCAAATAACCTTAACTAAATTCAAGTCAAGGAAAATAAAACTATGCACGTACACAGAGTTAGGCATAATTGTATGTACAGAGGGAAGTTAACCAGCAAGCTTTACTTGCTTATTTGGGCAGAAGTGTGCAAAGAGAAGCAAATTTTATTTCTTTTATAGCCTTTACTTCAAGTCTGCAAGGTTGTCATAATATTATGCTGCTGTCACTCTTGACAGGTGTCCATTTAATGTTTTCTTGTAGAATACCTATCTTCTCTGAAATGCAGAACTGTGACCTCACAGATGCTGAGTGGAGGGGGCTGTTTCCATCACAGGGTTTATATTGTTTAAACAGGAATGTATACTGGAGTACCAAGTCCCATATGATTTGTCTGTCAAGTTTTTTACGAAACTGAATTGTAGCCTGAATAATGGTTTGTTTGTTTTGAGCCAACCCTTTGGTAATGAGCAATTCTGAATGAAGATTACCCTTAATTTCAGAGCATGGAAGACCTGGAGAAGAGCAACGAAAATCTCCTGGCTGGTGCACAAAGTGAGCTTCGCAAAGAAATGGCTCTGTTGCAGAAGAAGATTATGATGGACACCGTAAGTATCAGAACTATGAAGAAGGTAGTTAAATGCAAAAATAGAACATTCTATAGAAAGTCTTTTAACATTCATTTAATTAGCTCAAAGGAATCATATTGATATGGCATTTGTTCACTATTATCTCCTTTTCTTGTAACAGCAACAGCAGGAGATGGCAACTGTTCGCAAGTCTCTTCAGTCCATGTTATTCTGATGGCTCAATGGAGAAACAACTTGTACCTAAATAACATGATACAAGTATAGGCATTAGCCATAGAGAAGTATGTTAAAGTTTACATGTTTAAAGTTCCTATTAAACGCTTTCATTGATTGTTCTAACTTTGTACCTGATAATGTTTTAAGAATGTATATTATTAAACTTAATACTTGGGCTGGGGGCAGTACAGATCCCAAACCATTTATTGTCTGTCCAATTCATCTTCAACTAGTTGGTACTCACTTTCAGTAGCATTGGTCTCTTTTAAATTGTTTCACATTTTATAATGCTAAATTGTAACAATTGGCAGAATTACTGAAAAATGCATTACCCAGTTTTTATGCAATAACTTTAGGCCTTTAGGTACACTGTGCAAACAGAGGCATCTTTCATGAGCTGCAGACAAAGGTTTTCATAGTTTCAACACTTAGTCTGCTGAATTATCAGCTGTTAAAAAAGCTCAGAGTATAACCTAGCTAATTTAAGATTGTTTAATGATGTGCAGTATAGGAAATTAAAGTAAATTTTGTTAGGCTAGGCACTGTAGTATCTTTGTACTAATAAGAGATTTATGAACTGTAATTTATCTACTAGGCAGAATTCTTTAGTTGAATGATGAGCTGAGCATCACAGCCTTACATGACATCTGCTCAAGTAAGCATAATTAAACATTATGCATTTTGGGATATATAGTTCTTGTAAAACCACTGCTAGAAGTAATCTAGTCCACTTATTTAGTACAAGTTATTACACCCTTTGAGAAGGAATATTACTTTTTGCAATACCAAATGACTACCAATTGATGGAGGCCCAAGTTTTACAGGTAAAGCATTTATCTTTCATATATCTCATTACAGTAAATCTGCATAAATTAAACAGCTTAGCTTGCATGCGGTTTGTTTTTACAGAGAAACATTATGCTTGAATATCCTTTTTTATAAATCAGGCAATTCCTAATGTATTTAAATGCTTAGACTTAATACAACAGTAGATAAAGAAAAAACCATCCACACACCCACACGCACAAATGGGATGTTTTCATAATAATGTATTTCAAAACCAACTCAGACTCAGCTTACTAACACTTTTAATTCAGAATCAAGTAATTTGATAACAGCTCTCCAGTTCTGTGAGCCAGATTACAGATGGCTAATTTACAGAAACTTGTATTCAGTTGTAACTGAAGCTGAACAAGCAACTGGTCTGGAGCTCTTTCTTCTGTGTCTGCTGGGTCTTGGGCAAGGAGCAAACACAGAAGTTACATTGCTAGAATGATGGATGAGGCATATGGGGCTCATGGTGGGCTCAATCCCCTAAGAATGATTACATGATGCTATGAACTACAGTTAGAACAGTTTTTGCTTATTATCTTCAGTACTAGGTTATGGGTTAGTATTGCCTCATGTTTCTGTTTTTTTGATCGATTTCTGTATTAGTTTCCTATCATCCACATATCTCAATCCTATCCTCAAAACTACTTATATCTACTACTACATGACAAGTTTTTGAGTGTTCTGGGGAGCCAAACCTCTTTGCTCTAAAAAAGTTGCCTGTGTCTTTTAATGAGGTGGTTAATTTGCTCAACAGTATTCAGACAAACTGAAACAGTCTTTACCCTTTTTTTCTTCTTTCTGCCCATGGCCTGCATTCTGGGTAAGTTCATGTGTAGATGCTGTGTCTTTGCCTGCCTCAAGCAGGTGTAGTAGAATTCATTTGGAATTTATAATTGTCATTTAATAGTCTTAGTCTTTTGGCAGGAACTGTTACAGTTTTCCCTCAAGTGTATCAGTACATCCTTTTTAGGCAGGAGTGTGGCAGATAGCATTTTATTCCCCCCAAATTTAGCAGACAATACACACAGCTTTCAAAGTTTCATGAACACCTTATGAAGTCTTTCTCCATGTGCAGCTCAGAAGCTGCAGTGCTAATACTTTTAAAACAAGCCATAGCATTCTTTATTGCACACTTCAAGAACAACTTTATAAACTCACAGCTCAGCTACATATCAGCAACTGGAAGTGGTAACAGACACATTCAACAGCTTTTTACAAAAAACATATTCAGTTACTACCTCTTTAAAGGTAGTTAGTACCTCTTTAACGGTGTATAAGCTTACAAAGTTTGTGTAAAAGTCATGATTTGTTCATAGAGATAATAAGTTACTTCAATTCAGCTTTTCTTTAATGAAAACAGCAGCCTTTCAACTACAGGCATTATGTTAGCCAACGGGTCTGTTCTTATAGAGAGGGTGAGAGTGAGCCTGACTCCCCGTTTTGGAGAGTTTCACTGTACACATCAGGGTTTAGTTCCTTGCAGTTTTGTTTGGTTAAAGTACAATGACAGATGCAAGACAAATGAGAGAGATCATTAGGCAGATGAACATAGTGATGGCAAACATACTTCAGAGGGAATTACATATAGGTGGCTTGCATTGCCAGTCAGTCACAGCCATTTAAGTTTATCAGTGAGCTACATCACTCACTACTGTAGTTTCACAGATACAAGTTAGAGTAGGTGAAGTTAGTTGTCCTCAAAGTACACAACTACCCAAAGTCTAGCTAATGATGGAGTACAACGAGGCAAACCTTATCACAACCACAAAACCAGAAACTGGTCTTGAAAGAAAATACAAGCTACAATCATATTTAGTAACAGTAGGTTACATACTTAGAATGCACGAATCCTAAAGGCACTCATAACAGTATTTTGAAATGTAAGAAATTTTTCCTGAGCTATACTTCTTTCTTCCTACTGATCCAATAGCTTGTTCTTTAGAAATACTAAAACAGAGATTAGTAAGTAGTTTTACCTCATGGATGCCTCATTTTTCCAGCAGTACTATACATTGTTATGCCTGACTACCACTTCACTGCATTTCCAAGAAGGCTTTGGAAACTCACACCAGAATATTAGTCACTTGGGAATGGTAAAATTCCTTTCTGAATTCTTGTTGGTAACCTCTTGGGTTTGCAGGCTGCATTCACCAGACCAGAAGTACAGGATCAAGATTACTTAACAAGAAATGGCAAAAGTTTCCAGTGTAGTATTCACGCTGAAATAACAGCTGTGATGTCGAGAACACAGGGAGAAATGCAGCCTGGTTCAAAAATATTGATCAGAATCTGCAGGACTTTGTATTTAGTAATTCTAACATCTGGTAATATCTGAGAGTGCCCTTTCTCATAAAACTTTTTTCTGTCCCCCCCCCAAAAAAAGAGGCTGCTTCATTCACTATTCCCCTAACTGCTTCTCCTCTTCTCCTTCACCTATTTAATCAGTCATTATGGTTTTGAACCTGTTCAGGAGCTTGATGAGATGAAATTCTGAAGACATGTATATGAAGATGAGCAGCAATCTGCAGGCATACACCAGTGGCATATCTCAGCATATCAAACATGGATATGAACTTCAAAAGAACAAAACAGAACAGGTTAAAAAAAATAAACCAAACAAAACTCAAGTATTTTTAAGAATTGTCTGTACACAAAGTAATCTATACTTTAATTAATCTATCCAAGTGACAGGTTTAACAAGCATTTTAACACAGAGTGGTCTATTTAAAAAAAACCAGAAACAACCCCAAAACCCAAACCATTCCCTTAAGTCTGATAAACAAAGGTTGCTAATCTGCAGTTAGCAGAATAACTAAAGAAATCACCTGAACTAAAGCATTATTACAAGAGATATCTGTAAATTGACTTTCACATCTCTGCTCCAAGGAAAGAAAGCCAGTCAGCTCACAAAATACATGATTACATGGTATCCTGGCACTCCCTTCACAGTGACAGCTGAAATCTGAGCAAGGCAGAAATGGAAGGTGGAATGACAGGGACAGTTCTCCATTCTTTCAGGCATGCTTTTAATGGAATGAATAAAAGAAAATGCTTACCAGTGCTATCCAGAGAAGAATATATTCATCAATGAAACTGTTGAAGTACTGGTCCAAAAACAGAAGTCCTGGCCCAATAAATGCAGTGTCCTGCAGACAGATTTCACTTTTTGTCATGTGAGCCACCTATGTTAGAAAGAGAGAAAAAGTTGCATTACTGCAAGATCAATGTCACCATCAGAAACCTTCACCTCAGCTGTGACAGGGTGGGACATCCTTACTCAGCTAGAGTCTGCTCCCCCTGGTTCTTGGGAAGCACTCAGGCTTCTGTTGCAAATACGTAGTAAGGCAGATGTTTTTTTAATCCACTGATGAGGTTTTTAATAACAAAAAAGATAAAAAAGTTTCTCTCTTCATTTTAATGATCTAAGTAAATTCCTATTTCAGATAATTAAATCATAAGTCACAGCACTGCTCCTAAATCTCAAGGGAGCCCAGTTAGGATGTTAAAGACAGACAGTGTATTTCTAGGAGCAAGTTAATCAAAAGATTAAGTTGTAACTACATTCAACAGTGTGTACCTTCCAACAGAATGTAATACATTCAACAGTAAGTATGTGTTTGCATCAGTGTCCTATCTAATCTCTCAGCCTAGTTCAATGTCTTGGTCTTAATGAAATTTGTAACAGAGCACAATGAAAAATCTTGCACAGCACCCACTGATGCAGCAAGCATGGAGCCAAGAACCAGTTTAGTTTTAGGAGGCTGAGGACTGAAACAAGATTCCTTACCACCAACTTCTGTGAGATTTTGGCATTCACAAATCCAAATGTCAAGACATACAGGCAAGAATGTTTTTCAAACAGCTGAGTTGTAGACTTTTTATAGATCATAATGGCCAGTGTGATAAGTAATCCAATGTGCAAGCCTGGTGAAAGAACACTCGTTCCCTGAAAGGTGAATTGACAGATTTATCTTGGGCTTCAGTCACACAGTAAGGTCCAGATTTAATACATATTGCAAATCCCATTAAACAAAACTAGAGTTATCAAAACTCATGTAAAGTCAGCACAATGCCAGTGTATCTTATTGGTGTCCTTTGCAGTGACTGCTAGTCAAATTCATAAGAAAATTAATAGCTGGTCCCAGACACAGAAGAAATTCAGTAAAAAGAAAGCAGATAATAAAGTCTCTGTTTTAGCCATCCAACACACATATGCCTGTCTTTTTAAATGCTTAAACCAGTAAAAACCATGCAATTATCTGAAATACAAAAAAATGATGGGCATAAGTTATTCAAAACTCATTCAGATTTTTAAAGTAACTTACTGCTATTGTAGATCCATTCTTTCCAACCCCTCCACCAAAGATGACACGGAAGTAACTGATAAAAGAAAGTGTTGTTCCACACAGTATGCCAAAAACTGCAAAGAACTTCAGTTCTAAGCCCACCAAAGGCACCTCAGTAGGAAAAACAGGAAAGATAGTAAAATTTGAGGGTAACAACAGACTGATTTTTAAGCAATAACAACTACTGATATCTAAGCAATTATTTTATATGAACTCTTGCTTCCCCAGGAATAATCTTGAGGGTACAGTGTTTGGACATGGTTTTCTTTCTAAGGAGACAACAAATTTCTTTTAAAATGTTTAAACTACACTTCTGAATACTTAAGTTCTGGTCTTAAAATTCAGCCGGATATTACAAACATGCTAAGCATGATGTTCTTCAAATATTTTTACTATATAAGCAAAAACTTGACACAGACTATTGCATCACCAAAGCATGGGACAGGGGTGGGAGTTGGGGGGAGGATGTTCCTTTTATTTCACTGGGTAGCACAACATTGAACACAGGAAACACAAACACCATCTGCCCACTTTGTGTTTTGGTCCATGTTATTTGTATGCTGTATCTTTGCATTTAGAATAGTCTCCAGATACAAATTTTAATTAAAGTTACCTTTCAGAATCAATTGCAGTTTCAAGGAAACTTCCAAAGGCAGCAGAGGATTTAAAAAAAAAAACAGAAGTAGTAATAAATTGAAACCACTTACTATATTTTTTTAATATAGATTGTTTTGAGATACAGCATAACCTTCTTAATACTGAAGAGAAGTAAGTTATAATTAAAGTCTAATGCACTGACTTTATTTTCCAACATGAAAATAGAACAAAAGCATCTTGCAAGATGGGGAAAGGAAACAAAACTTAGCTAAATGTTTCTTAGTTGCTAAGGGAAACTCATTAAATTAATTTGAATTGATCTTTTATAGTTAGATTAATGGAATGGTCTAAGCTCTTCCATGTGCTATAACTAAGAAGAACTATATATTTCTAAGACCCTAGAAAGGATGAAGATGTTAGTCTAATGTCCTTGTAATCCCAACCACTACGTGCATATTTAAAGATCAGAATACAAACCAGAAATAGGGAAATGAACAAAAAAATAATTCTTTAAATACAGATCTGACGTAACTTAAAAATAAATACATCTCCATCAGCATGTAGATATGGTTTACTTAACAAAAAAACCCGATCTTCATCCCATAGTTTTGCTAAAGAATTTAACCTTTAAATTTTAAAATAATGCATCCTATGAATGATTTAACTGAACAGAAATATATGTCTGACAGTAAAACGTAAAAGTAATAAAACTAGAACAAAATGTGCTAACAGCTTAAGGATCTGCAGAGTATTAGTTCCAGATCAGAGGTTTACATGTGGCAGATGGGGTCTTTTTTCCTCTATGTAGCTCTAAACTTTGAGGGTATGAAGTCACATCATTATACCTAAAAAAACTACAACACAAAAATGCCCTATATTTGTACAGTAAGTGAAAAGAACATTAAACCACTAATAGCTGTTGATGGTACTTGCACAGGATAGCTTCAAATATCATAGGAACTGTGAACCTGTTCCCAGGAAATGAATACTCAACTCTGAATATTTAAGCACTTACTTTATAGTCCCATATTGCTGTGCCACAATATGCCGATATCAAGAGCAACATGGTTATGGATATCTGAACTTCAGTTACATCAATTCTGTGAAGAAAAACAGGGAGTTTTAGTTAAAGAAAAGGTCTCTTTGCTGTAAATGTAAGGCAGGTGGTGATCAAAAAAACAGTGACTACAAATTATCTCCTTAAAAGTACTTTATATTACCTCCTGTATAGAAAATTTGATTTTCCTTGGCTGAAAAAGACACTCTATATGAGGCACACAACTTTGGTTAAATTAACAATGTTAAAATTAAACATATATTCGTTACCTAGAGTAGGCTCCATATCATTTTAATATGGGGAAAATCTTTAATGAATACATTGTTAACTGAGATTTTTGTATAAATTTAGAGCTTTGTTGCTGTGTAAGTATCAAATCAAACTTTAAGGCAAGCTCACAGTGAATGCAACCAAACATCTCCAATGAAAGCAACAGTATTAAAAGTATAGACTGAAGAGCAGGGTAGGACAGAAAAGAGTTATTTTAAGCCATCATATCATGAAAATTTGACAGATACAGCCTGCAGAACATAAGGGCAGTGTTCTGAGGACTGAGTCAGTGGATAGCTAAGTGGATATTCCCTGTTTCAGAGGACATATAATTGGTATAATAAAGACATTATAAAAACAGGTGGCTTTGTAGGCCCCTTAAAGCCCAGACTCCATTCCACTTTTTGTGTTCTCAGACAAGGTAGCCAAACTCCATCTGTCTGTATTTAATTGCTGAAACATTTTTGGAAGACCTAAATATATTTTAAATTTTAAGCAAAAGTTCAAGGGAAAGAATAGATACTTTCAATAAAGCTTAACAATAAGTAAGTGCACACACCTAAGGTACATTTTATGCCACCAAAGTTTCTCAGACAGGTACCTGACCTCTGAGCTGAAGTTCTCAGCAAACAGTGGCAATGGATGTTTAAAATGCAGCATTTCTTTAAGCAGTTAGAATAAATTTGCTGTTTTAAGGTACTTTAGTCACCACATATCATCTCTTGCTTAGCACATGAACCGATTGCCCAGGAAGCAGTGTGCTTTTAAAGGGAGAGGAATTAACTTTTGGCTAACGGAAAACATTTATGTGATCTTGATAATCACAGGAACATTAAACTCTTGTCTTTCATTGGGAAGATGATAAAAAAAATGCTAAGTTTCACCACAAGCTTCAGACTCTTAGTCTTAGAAGAGCAGATGTTTAACCTGCAACTAGAGGTTGAGGTTCTCACTGTTGCTCAAGGCCATTGGACTGGGTACTCTTCTTCCTACGCCACTGCCCTCCCTCACGTGTACCAGCTGCAGTGATCATCAGACTGTAAGCTGAACCTGTTCAGCTTGCTGAGCCTCCTCTAGGTTTTTAATCTGTTCATATCACAAATTTGCTTGAAGGCAAGCAACAGAGTTTGTGCAGGGGAGAAATGGGGCAGCGCTGCTGGGAGGGAGCGTTTTCTCTCTCTGCCAGGGATGAAGTGTTACATCTGCCCTGGCCTGGCTGTAGCTGCACACTGAACTTGTTGGGTACATCACATAAAAGCATCCATTGTTCAGAGTTTGCACCCTGAGCTATTAAAACCTAAATTTCTACCCTGTGCTGCAGTTGATGTTGGCAGGAGTTCAAACAATATATTGTTTGTGATATTTGTTGTTTGGGTTCAAACAAATTGGATTATTTTATGAGCCAAAGTTTGGTATTTAATTTTACAGAGTCTCAGACTGCTGGTCATAACACATCCCAAATCAGAGTCCAGAGATTTTAATCAGACACTGTACAGAAGTCTGCATAACCTGACAGGAGCACAGTACCCATCTGCTCTGATCCTTCCTGGCCATCAGTGCTAGGACTCTCTCATCTGTCATTTGACTTTTAAATCAGGTGCTGCTAATTCAGGAACAGCATCACTGAAAGCTTCTTCCCATGTTATTGCATATTATCATATTTAGTGCAATATACTATTGCCTTCACGTAAGACTGTCACCTATATGCTTAAGAGAAATAAAATTGCAAGCCTTAGAAAAACTCTGGCCTGTTTTCACGAAATAGAAATAAGTCATGTTGGAGAAAAGTTGAGTCTATTTAACCTCAAACAGTAAGCATGGAATACCAGGCCATTTCAAACTGCTTGTACTACACACTATAACTATATTTATGTAGAAGCCATTAACATTTCAATTAAGAAAATTTTTCTGTGGTACAGGAGTGCTTTCCTGATGCATGGAAACCCTTCTCATATTTTATGCAAGAATAAAAGGGACAGCAAAGCAATCATGTACATAAGATCCCAGAGCTCATGGCATAGTTTGTCTCCCCTGTTTTGTATGGAAATTATCCCATTTCCACCATCACCCTAAAGCATCTATTTTTGTTAACAGCACAGCTATTTTTGTTAACAGTCCTTTAAAAAATGTAGGATGGGTGGGCAGGTAGAAAAGTTATTGTTTGTGCAGTGAAAAGCACTATCAGCAAATAAAGGAGCTCTTAACATTATCACAGCAACAGCTTCTTTTTGATACACACATTGAACAGCATGCAAGGATAGCTGGTCACTAGCCTGTGTGCCCAGTGATGCTCAGATTTGCTAAGGTGCTTCTTGTAGGTCAGAGCTAAGTAGGACAATAAGCAGGTGACTTAGCAAGTGGCTGGGGTTATCAGAAGGATAGCATTCATCTATGACATACTTCCAGTTTTGCTGCTACAGAAGTCTGATCTTTTCCTCTTTTCAGAAATCATTACTAAAGTTCAGCTTGTCCTTTAAAAATAGCAAAAGGCCATGACTAGGAAGGGGACAGCAATCCCCACACTATTAAGAATGAAATTGAAATTGTTACCATCTACATGAACATTGTGACCTCTCCTCCCACACTGCAGTGAGAACAGATGGTATTTCTACCAAGTCATGAACAGCACCACAGCAATCTCTAGAACTGTGACCTAACACAAAACCTTAAGGGCAGCAAAGCCAGTATGAGCTAGATTAAAAGCAAACCCCCCACATAAATCTGGGGTCATTCTCCAAGCATTGCCGTAGCTCTGTGGAACTCCTACTGCAAAGGATGCAAAGGTTGCAGAGTTTGTTGGAAGGAAGACTGAAAATGTCTGTGAGAGTCATACCTATCAGCAGGGGAATTTCTCTAAAAATGCATCTGCTTCAGAGCTGCCTCACAAGCAACTGTTCTATGGCTGGCAGATTACAGAGAGAGGTACTGCAGATGCTTACTCTGTCTCTACTCCTACGCTTGTTTACATTTCAGGCAAGATATCTCTGGCCTAAGCCTGCATGGTGATCGCATGGATTCTGAGAACTAACCTGCAGACAACAGAGCCAAACACATGCAAACAAAGCATAGAGCTAAAATCAGCTGCTAAAAGAACAAGTCCTCTGCTTGGTGTTATGCAGAGATTTAAAGCTCTTGCCAGGTAAAACAAATCTGCTAGAGTGGAAGGGAGGTGAGGAAGAAGGTGAGAGGAAGAAAGGGGCGGATGGGGAAGGGGAGAAAGAAGAAGAAATTGAAATGAAGTAGCTAGCAGTCTCAGACATTAAGCCACATGTACTTCTAAAGATACCTACTTACTTTCCAAACCTTAGTGTGCCTGATACATATGTCTGCCAGTGAGCAGAATAGAACATGAACAGTCCCACAAAACAACAGAAAAACAACCAGTCGGGATTTGTTCCTAGTCGGATTGCTATGCAGGATCCAAGGACAACAAAAACTGAAAAGCAGAAATGGACAAGTTAGTCATATACCCTCTTTGCTTGCAGTTAATAGAAAATAAACAAATAAATAAAATTTAAAAAAAAATCACATTACTTTGTTTCAGTGATGTAAAATGTCCTGATATGACCAATACTTTACTGAGCAGCAAACCTCAGGGACAGTCCTGACAGGAGAGATCAAAACACAGGACTTCATTTCTTCCAAGTAGGGGCCCTGCCTTCTAGCCTACAGTGGCCATTCTCCTCTCTTCTGTCCTTGTCATCTTAGTTCCATGTGACACAAACAGCTTCAACTGAAGGGCCCAGCTCAGAGAGACTGAGAGCTGCACTTTGCTGGGAAATGAGGGGTAAAGAATGTACAAACTCCCAAGGCAGATGTTTCAGCCATTAAGCTTTTAGGGAAGTAGAGGCATTGCCACCAATAGCAGCTAAGTTATGGAAAGTAAAACTGAGCACTGCTTACTTTTTGACAACTCCGTATCAACTTTTCTAAAACTCATTCTTCTAAAGAATATAAATTAAGTTTCTCCTAAGTGCCAGGCTGGATGCCCTATCACCAAACTGTTTGTTCATTTGGCACCTCACTGCAAAAGCAGAATCACATGCCAGCATCAGTTTTTTGGGTCCTAAAAATCCTTTATCAGACATCATCTATACCCTATTGGAAAACACAGGCTATGTATTGTAAAGAATCTCTAAATGTGCTCTTACATAATTCTTTGTTCACCATTCAAAGACCACTGCATGTGAAGATGCAGTCAGTAAGAGCAGAACCCATGTTACCCAGCATCTATCAAAGATAATTCTGAAATATTCTCCCTGATATTGCTCAGGGATGCAAAGGTCAAAGGCAGCCTTGGCTGCAGTGACCAGGAGATGGTGAAGCTATCCTGGTAGAAGGGAACTTGGTGACCCTGCTCTGAGCAGAGGGTTGGACTAGATCATCTCCAGAGGTCCTTTCCAACTTCAACAAATCCATGTGGGGGTTGGTCTCTTTTCCCAGTCAACTCTCAGCAAGACAAGAGGGCACAGTCTCAAGTTGTACCGGGGCAGGTTTAGGTTGGACATTAGAAAGAATTTCTTCACTGAGAGGGTGATCAGACATTGGAATGGGCTGCCCAGGGAAGTGGTGGATTCTCCGTCCCTGGAGATATTTAAAAAGAGACTGGATGTGGCACTCAGTGCCATGGTCTGGTAACTGCAGCAGTAGTGGATCAAGGGTTGGACTTGATGATCTCAGAGGTCCCTTCCAACCCAGCCAATTCTATGATTCTATGATTAATCAGCTTCTCTTGAAAAACAGCACTTTACTGAAATGAGGATGGGATACAGTAGGTTAAGGCTACCTGTGGAAAGAGAGTCGCAACCATGATCAAAGAGCTCTCCTAGAGGAGAGCTACTGTTTGTTCTTCTGGCTTGCTTCCCATCAATGGCATCCAGAGACTGGTAGATAAAAAGTCCTAATGCACCCAGGATGTATGCCCAAAAAGGTGCCTGAAAGAGATTTACATAAAAGGTCACTAGACAATTCCCAGTTTCTTAGCTGATAATCTATTTCATTAAATGTAAAATATAGTTCAGCACAAAATTGTACTACATTTGTTACTTAATGGACAAACTAAATTCCCTGTGCCAGTCTCCACATGAATTGTAGTAGCCACTATAATAAACTATTCCAGATACCTCAGTGGAACAAGGGTCCTTCTATTTATCTTGAAAACCCAAATCCCAAAACCACTTTAACCTCTACTCTGCATCAACTGACTCAGCTTTCCACCTTAAAAGCAGTGTTTCTACAATTATTTGTACTCTTAGTGCTGAAAACTGTTTTAATCCCAAAAAAAAAAAAAAAAAAAAAAATAGAAAAAAAAAAGTAGTAGGAAGGTACTTACTAAAGTTCTCAGCAGTTTATGTGTTAGATGCTTACATAATTTGCTCAGATTTACCACATATACGTATAAAAAACCTTTATGTTTTACTAAACAAAAAATTCAGTTTTAGGAAAAGAGATTCTTTTTTCAACATACAAAAATTGACTATATAGGCACTTTAGGCAAGGACGTGAAGAAAATTTCCATAACCCACAGACAAAAATTCTTGTTCAAGGTAACTTTGCTTACATTTCCCTTACCTCAAAAGAAGCGTAACACATGAAATGCAAAAATAAATAAATAAATCAGCCTAAACTCAAACTTCTCTTACGAGATCTTTTTTGACCTAATGACTTTTGTTGAGTTTCAAGTTATTGTACAGCTATAATCATGAAGACTGCTGATCCAAGTCTGTTTGCATTAGCTTCTGCTGAGACAAATGAAAGCAATGATCCCCTCAGACTCCAAAACTAGAATGCTCTGCTTATTGACAACCTAGAAAGAGGGTAGAAGTTTTCAACCTCTTCCCAATAATGTTATCTATTCAGTAACACCTGTAGCAGATGCATCTGTATCCCCACAGTTGTGAAGAAGGGAAGAAGGTCCTAGTAAGAACAGGGGAACAGGTGTCTGAGCGGTTTTAGAAACACCATCTGGAACATTTTAACCCAAGGCTCTCAATTCAAATCAAGCCTAAGTGGTAACAACCACAGATCACTCATGATCAGCTACTCATTTAGCAGTTTCAGTGGATGCTCTAATGGTAAAGTGGTAAAATCCAAAGCCCCAGAGGTACACAGAGGTTTCTGAAGTTCCAAATAACCACAGATTCTCTCTGCTACTTATCCTCTCAATACAGCTACAGCTGCCATCTCCTCCGCCTTCTCAAATGCCTGGCTCTCCATCCAGGGATGTCCCCGGCCAGCTTCCCACACTGGACCCAAGCAGTTTGCAAATTAGAGAAGTGGGAGCACTTGAGAATGCTGACATGGCTGACAGACTCAGCAGAAAGGTCAGGAGACTCCAAATAATCATCAGCTTTTCACTGATGAAGTGTTTATTATCTCTGCCCAAAGTTATATCCTGTCTGAGCAAATGTATTATTTGGCCAGCACTAGATGCTATTCCCATGGAACTAGAGGAGAACACAAACCTGGTGGGGGGCGGGAGGGAGAGAAGGCTTCTCCACTTCAGTGAAAAATAATGACTGAAAGATGATACAGCCCCAGAATCTTGTCAAACACAGATCTGGTACAGCAGGTCTGGTCATCTACTGAACCAGAGGGCGTCAAAACAAAACAACATTGTTGTGTTTGACAGGAATGTGTGGTATGCCTCTCCTTCAGGAAAAAGTAGAGGCTGATTGAGCAGTGAGTCCTCATCCTTCTGCTCCCGTGATTCCACACCACGGAAGAGTGTGGACGGCTGCAGAAGACTAGGTGTGCCAAGAAGATCCCTTACCATGAATTTCAAGCAAAGCTCTCAAGCCCAGAGAGTCCAACAGCCCAAACTTATGCAACATATGAAAATTCAGCCCCTCTGAATTACTCATGCTTAGTCATAATCTTGTTTCCTCAATCCAACAAACAGCAACTGATTTTGTTCTAGTTTGCACAGCCCTCTCTGGAACATATCCAGAAGAGACACATTTTTACTATTAGACTTCCTCTTTTCCCAAAACATAGCTGCTTAAGCCAGAATTACAAAAAGGGGAGAGGGCAGGGAGAAAAAAAAAACAAACATTCATGCTATAGCTTAAGTGCATTTCACCCACACCAGGGTTTCTCTGTATTCCTTTAGCATCCTTCTCTCCCCAACAACCTCCCATCCTTCTGTGTTGGGATTCCTGAACCTTCACTGCCTTCCTTTATGCCAAACTCTTCCTTCTTCCTTTCACCACTGAGTGCTCTGTTCTCTACCCGTGGGTATTAACAGGATTCCCCACCCCACTCAGTGCTCCATATCTCTCTCCCCTCTCAGGTCAGGGACTTAATGCTTCTTCCTCCACACTCTCATGTCCCCAGTTCATTCCAGCTGCTACAGTTCACCCTCTTTTCTACTTCATTATTCCCTCTCCAACAAAGCTCAGTTGTGCCCTTGCCATTGAAATAACGTCATGCCTGTCAATATAGTCTCCTCCTTTCTCCCTCTGACAGGAAAAAAAATGAAGACCATCCCTTGAATGTTTTGATGTTTGTTTTTTTATTGTTTATTGGGATTTTTGGTTGGGTTTTTTGGTGTGTTTTTTTATTTATTATTATTTAGTTTTTTGTTCATTTTTCTCTCTTTTTTTTTTTTTTTAAGAGTTTTAAAAAGAGAGATAGAAAAGCAGACACAGCACTTTGCCAATGTTCCTCTCCCTTCAAGCTGCTAATAGCAGAGCTAGCTGGGGCCACCTAGACACTCCCCTTCTTTTCAGACCCCCTTAATGAATGACTTTCTAAATAGCATGTTTCAGCAAGGTATACAATCCTTTTGTAAGTGCACTAAACCATTTTTTAAGCAATTCTACCAAGCCAGCCGTATCAAACCTCCTTTCTCTCCCCAGCTCTGCTCTCTGCACCAGAACCCTTGAGCCCCTGCTCCCTTTCAACATCACTCTCCAAAGTACCAACCTGTAATTGCTTTTTTCTTCCTGTCTTCCTCTGTTCCTGGTAATCTCCATGAAATTACAGACAGCAGAAACGTAGGTCTTACAAAAACCCCAGTGAATAAGACTTTTACTCTCATCAGTATGAAAGGCTCTTTGCTTAAACCCTGTATTATTGTATTTTTCTTTTTTCTTAGGTATAAATGAAATACAAAATAAAGTCCTGTCCTAAATTTCTAGAATCCTGTAGTATTTCAGAGAGACCTGTGGCTGAGCTCAAAGCATTATTGAAGCCAGTCTCCTCCATGAGCAACCATGAAAGTAGCAGGATCAGTTTCCTTTCTTCCTTTTAATAAGATACGAGAATTATGCTTTGCCATTGTTTTTCCTAGTGTTGATGCAAAAATAAATAAATAAACATGTCAGTTTTCCCTGGAACAGGAAGGGATAACGAGAGATTCATGATTCATGTGCAAAACCTAATAAAGTAATTGCAAATACTTTATAGCAGTCAGCTTGCAGGAAACCAAAGCATTTCACTGTGAAATTGAGGGGATAAAATGGAAATCCTCACTCAAGAAGTGCTCTTTCTTTTTACACTCCAATGCTGCCAACACACTGTTAAAAAAAAGAAAAAAAAAAAAGGGGGGGGGGGGAGGGAAGGGGAAAAAAAGAGGGAAGGAGAAAAAAACAGAAAGAAAAGGAGCAAAGCAGCATGCAGTCAAAGAAGATAGATATTTGCAGAAAAAGATATTTAAAGTCACAGAACATGAAATGTGAGAATAGCATCTTCCTCACCAACACACTTCATGCAGCAGTCCCATGTATTATTTCTATAGATTGCTGCCCTAAATTACACAGAGAAGGACAGTGGACAAAGACCTAATGAAAATCTACATATGTGGACTTTAGTTACAACAGTCTGCTAATGGCTTTAGCTACTAGTAAGAAGGCTCCTGTTGAAATGTGCATTTACAGGAGATGATGATACAACCCATGTTCCTGCTAGACAAGAAGATACCACTGAAGCAGACAGTATTTTATAAAGCAAAAACTTATCATGAGAGTAAGTAACAAACTAGCTTTTAATCAGTAGTGGTGCTGATTACAAAAAAAAAAAAAAAAAAGAGCAGTGTATAGGGAAAGCAGAGAGCAAGGGAGTTTTGTATGTTTTTAGATATGAAATGCAGTGTGTCTGCATAAAATGTTATTAACTAGAGAAATTCACTGTAACAGGGCATAATGGAAGCTGAAATAACAAACAGGTTCAAAACAATTCAAAAGGCAAGGTCATGAGGCAGAAGGTATCTGTGGGAAAATACATCTATCAGTTGCTCCTCTAGCAAGTAACATGAGTAGAGTCCCTCGCTGAGAAACCCTTAAACCACAGTCTTTTGGCAGCTGGAAGGGTATACTGGGGAAAGATCTTTTTTTCTAAGCATCTGCTAGCAGCTAGTCTCCATGGGATTTTAACTACCAGTCTTTCTTGTTTTGCACTATTTGTACAAACATCAATATTTCATTGTTTTCAATAAAGGACTAACAGAAACTATACACTTAGGATTAGTTAGGGAAAAAAACCCACAACACCAACCACAAAATCAACTCATTAAAAACCCCCACCTAAAACCAAAACTTGCTTGTTATTTTATCTGAGTCTTCTGCTCACTGCTCCTACATTTCCACCATGAGAATATAACAAGTTCTGGTTAGTCCATCAGGTAATCAAGAATTGTTTATGAGGGGAAGAGGTGGTTTGGCAGTATGGAGAGGGGACACTGAAGAGCATGATGCTATTAATAGTTCAGTCTGCAACACAATCAACTTTAACATCGTTTTCAGTTCCACCTTCTGCCCAGCCCTTCCAGCCTGCACATCCAGATCTAAAATACAAAGCAGGTATTACCATGAGGGTAGTGGAAAAATGGCACAGGTTGCCCAGGGAGGTAGTTGAGGCCTCATCCCTGGAGATATTCAAGGTGAGGCCTGATGAGGCTCTGAGCAACCTGATCTAGTTGAGTGTCCATGCTTACTGCAGGGGTGTTGGACTAGGTGACCTTTAGAGGTCCCTTCCAACCCAAATTAATCTATGATTCTATTAGTGTTGCAACAGTTGCAGTTTTTTTAAAAGAAGCCATCCAGTAAGGTGACATCTTAGATGGAAGACAAGCTGAGTCATCAAACAAGCAAAAGAGAGATAAAGATGCCCTAAGTGATGCAGCAAGAGAAAGTGGAAGCCCTTCTCACAGCACAGAGACAATAAAAACCCAACAGAAAAAGAAGTCTGGCTTTATACCATGGCATAAATGATATACCAATACCTGAACTTAGAAGTTCAGCCTGAAGTGTAAGTTCTTAGAAAATTCAGCTTCCACAAGTAAAAAAACCTAACAAAACAGTAAGGTTCCTAAAACTCAACCAAAGCTTTCCTGGAAGGAGTAGTTTCCACAACATTTATCTTTTTGTACTGGAGTCCTCATGGGAAAAAATAACTTACTTACTTTCTCTTTTTGTGTTTTTTCTTTTTTCTGAATAGCAAAGAGAAAAAGCTACAATGGACATTCAGACACATAGCTGGCACACGGTATGTATTTACATCATAAAACCAAGCTAAAGATAGCAGTTCTACAAACATTTTAATTCTAAGAGTGCCACCAGAAGACAATCTGTGATTTCCAAATATTCACTTCTACCTTCCACTGTCTGGAATGCCACAGAGTGCCTCTATGTAAGTGATGCAAATCAGAAAAGGGATTAGGGTTAAAGCAAAGCAAAATCAATTTTGGTCTGGATCAGCTTCCCAATATGCCTGCCACAAACACATCTGCTAACGTAACAAAAAATGCAACTACACAAACCAAAGGCTGCTTCTGTCAACAAGAATACTCACCAAAGTATATCTAAGTCACTAAAAAAACCTCAACCAACCACAATTTCTACCATTAGGATTTAAGCCCATCAGAAGACAAGAAAAAAAAAAAAAAGCAGTCACCCTTGAAGATATTTTACTTACACAATGCAACTTTCCCCTGATATTTCCCACCCTAACTACCATAAGTACTCTACACTGGGAAACTCGTAGCAGGCTGGGAAGCTCTGACAGAGCTCCTTAAATCAGCAGTGAAACTGTTGGCAACCCAGTTTAAGCAACAGCACCATCAGCCCACATTAACGAGCCTGTTTCCCCTTTGGAAGGTAAAGCCATTAAACGTTTTCCACGCGAGGTCGGGAAGCATCTGAGCTCCTGTCAGATAACACATTTGCAACCCAACCTTTATCACGAGTTAAACAACGCTGAAGTGGCCTCAGCTCTGCCCCACTCCAGGGCACATCCTACACTGCCTTTCCTGGCCAGCAGCACTTTCAACCTTCACGGCCCCTCTGTTAGTGTTGACAGAGCTTTTATCTCCTTCCCAGCAAGCTGCCCGAGCAAGGCACACGCGTGGGATACGAGATGGTCCCTGGAGGAGGCTGAGAGTCCCAGGCACCAGGCTAAGCCTGCCTACGCCTTTGCCCCACAGCATCCAGCACAACCAAGCACCTGGTCGAAGTCCTTTCCCCACGGGGACCGCTGGTCAGCAAAGCGCCGAGGAGGCGATGGTGGGCACACACCCATCCCATCCATGCCACCCCCACAGCACTTGGGCATCCACACCTCCATCTCTCAGCCTGCCCACCTCACCTTTAACCAAGGCATCACTGCCTCAATCACAGCTCCCTCCATTTCCAACCCGCAGCGCTACTTTACCCCTCCCTCCCCGGGGAAGGACCCCGCCTATGTGCCTGTCACCGGACCGCACCCTGAACACTCCGGGCACTCTTAGGAGGCCCCGGGGTGGCTCCTGCACACCGGGCCGAGCCGCGGTAGCAGCGGGGCGGGGAAGAGGGGGGGGGGTGTCCAGTGACCCCACGGCGGGGAGGTGTCCGGGGAAGGGCGAGGCCGTGGCGGGAGGAGGCGGTGGCAGGCAGGGGAAAGGGTGAGGCAGCGGAGAGGCTGCGGGGAGGCAGCGGAGAGGCTGCGGGGAGGCAGCGTCGGGCCGTGGCGGGCGGTACCTGCTCGGTGGCGCTGGGGCAGAATGCGATGAGCGGCAGCGCCGTCAGACAGTTCAGCAGGAGGCCGGCCATGGTGATGGCGTTGGGGGCCAGCCACAGCGGGACCCGCTCCACCAGCCAGGCCCAATAGGGCTGCAGCCACGGCTCCAGCACCGAGCACCCGGTCGCGCTGTAGCGGTGCTGCTCCAGGCGCTTCAGCTGCGCCGGGCTGAGGGGCGCGGGCACAACCCACGGCACCGCCATGCCGGCCTTCGCCGCACACCGGACGGGTGCGGGGTCGGGACGCCGCCACCGCTGCTGCCGCCGCCGGTCGGGCGGGGCGGGGCTGCGCTGAGGGCAGCGGCGGGAGGCGGAAGAAGCCGACGCCCAGCAGCGGCCCTGCTGGGGGGGAGCCACCGCCCCCGGGACGACCAGCGCGGGGAGGCCGCCCTGGGTTTCTTCACCCCGAGGCTGGAGTCTTTCCGCCGTCCCGTTTGTGGGAGGGTTGCCCTGGCTGTGGCGGCTTCACCATCCCTGCGTCACTGTGAGGGGATGGGGAACCCCGGTGGTCGAAGGGGTGCACCCCGCGGGGGGCTGGGGCTGTCCGCCTGCCTCCCGCCTGCCTCCGTTTCCCCAAACCCCTGAGCAGTCGCTGCCGCTGCTGTGGCCTGTTGGGTTTGGGCCGAGTGTCATAGCTGCTGGGTGCGGGCAGGGTGGGTTAAATGTCCCACTCCCTTAAGATTTTCTTTGCTCGTTTTTCTTTGGCAGCCCTCAAAGTGCAGCAGGGGGCTGGGGAGGTCTGGTGCCCGAGCAGGGCATAAAAGCGGGGCTGGGGTGAGCTCCCTGCAGCACGCAGGACACCACAGGCAGAGTGTTGGTGGGGCACCCAAACAGTGTGTTATGCAGGACTGCCTTCACCCTCTTGACTTGCTTGGAAAAAGGCTCTTCAAAACTAGTAACGCTTTTTCAGAAATGGTAGCACCTTGAACTGTTGGAATTGGTTACCTGAAGGATTTGGGTGTGTCCCTGACTGTCTGGGAAGGTACAGGAATGTTGCCAAGGAAAGGTGTGCACTGTGTAAGCTGTATGAAAAATGAAAGTATAAAATATCACCTCTGACAAGTATTATGTTCTCAAGTGGCATCTCAGACTCAAGAATCTTTTTTAAACTTCATGGTGACCTAAAGGCTGCAGCTTTCCAGCCAGACAGAACAGCTTCCTCAGCAGAACATTTCCTGTTACACAGCTTGAGTTGATTCTCTTTATATGGTAAAACTAATGTATGTATGTATTTATTTGTTTATTTTAGTGCCTTTCTCTTCTGCTAGTGTCAGAAATAAGTGATGAATGCAAAAGGGTGGTTTCAAATCCCTTGGCGTGGTATGTGGGTCCCACGTGTTTAATTTACAGATGTTCTTAATTTACGGATCAGTAAACACAGTTTGATGTGTCAATTGGGATTAGGGGCCAAAACAGAGAAAAGAGCAACTGACAGTGAAGAAAAGGGTAATTCATAATATAATAAAAAAAGATTCAGTAGCAACTGTCTAGAGAAAGGCAAGAGGGAAGTGTGATAATAGATTAATTAGATCCCCAGTCCAGAATCACTGAATTTGGAAAAGTTAAAATGGTTTCTTTTAATACCCTTTGCATCACTGTGGTTGATGAACATAATGGTACTGGTATTTATGGAGAGATTACTCCAGGTCTTTGTGAAACCCAGAGGAAAAGAACTGAAAACAAATTAAGAAAAGAAACATGGGGGAAGTAAGTGGTGAGGGCCCAATGAGTATGGGTAGAAATGGATTTCCTACTGAATTTATCAGTGAGCTTGGAGAAAGGCTTGTTTTAAATTTAAAAGTATTCAGCAACAACACATAGAGCAAGAGAACACAGAATTTGAAGTCTCGTGTGTTTAGACTTCCAGCACCTTCTCAATATTAAGGATATGCTTTTGCTTCCAACTGCTCTCTGCTTCTGCAAAGCCACAGCTTTACTTGTCAGTCAGGAAAGCAGGCCATGAAAATCAAGTGACAGTAAGTACCCTGTGCTTAAAATAGATTGCCTTTTGCTCCAGAATCCAAAATGCAACAAAAGACATTCATAAAGTAAGTCTGCCTCCACAATGCTCTGTAAAAGAAAGCAATACTGTATTGCTTTTTTTTTTTTTTTTTTTGTCTTAGAAGGAAATGCAGGAAGCTTGAAACATTTTTTTAAAAGGAATATTTTAAAATTTTTCTGACTCTCCTTATAAACCACATATCCCTATTTAAGCACTCTTTGAAAGATTTGCATGTGGTTTTTCTCCTCCCCTTTCTGTATTTGTGAGAGAAAAATGGGCTCACATTGGCCATAATCTTTCAATGCATAGGTAACTATGATGCCTGTGTCAAGCTCCACTTACAGCAGTTTGAGAATGAATCCATATTTATATGACAATTAAATTTACATACCAAATGCCCTTACCATGGGCAAGGAGAGCAAGGCAGGAGAAGACAAACTGTTTCCCTCTGGCTTCATTAAAAATAAACCCCTTCTTTTATTAACTTTGAATCTTCTTTCTATGTGTGTATAAACACGTTTGAATCTGCCTTCTTACTCTAAGTAATAACTATCCTTGACCCATTTAAGTTAAGCTGAACACCAAAGCAGAGCTTTAAAAAAACTAAAAAAACAGATACGTGAAAGTGGGCAGAAAAGAAAGTTTTTATGCAAGGTGCTACTGAACTATAACCTCAGCAAATACTAGTAGATCAAGATTGTACATAGGAAACATAAGTAATGCAACTAGCTGAAGACTTGAACTGGTTGAACATATTTTGAGACATCAAGGAAAACAGCCAAAAGCCATAAAAGCTCTCCTAGTTTCTGCTGGAGCTTTTTTGTTTCGCTGTTATTTTTATCTTTTATGACCACGTTTTATTTGCTCTCCTCTGTTACTCCTAAGTCTCTTTCAGGTTCACTGATTTCCTGGAAATTTCTTGTGATCTGACTTTGGAGAAATTTCTTCTTGTGACATTGTGCCATGTCTTCCACGGCATGGTATTCTGCTGCTTCTGTCCTCTCTAGAGGATAGAATCTGTCTGTAGATTTTGTTGTCTTTGGCATGTCTTTATTTTCCCAAGCTGTTATTAACTGCAGATTTAATTAGCATTTTCTTACCTCTGTGGTTTTGGTGACTTTATTACATCTATCAAACACCACTCCTGGAGAATCCCTTTAGGGAAATCATCATAAATCAAAACTTTATCTTTTGTAATTCTCTACGTAAGATTCTGCAGCCTGTTTTAGATCTCCCTAGAAATCCCTTTCCTATCCCACCCCATCCCATCCTATCATTCCTCTCAGAAGAATTTTCAATTAATTTTTAATCCAGAGGCTTAGCTGGCCAGCACAGTGAGAGTATGAATTTATAGCACACCAGTGCCCACTCATCTCAATACCCAGTACCTTCCCATTGGCACGGTGCCTCTCAAGCCTGAGGGACAGCCAATGGCAAATTCTGGGCAACACAGCTGGGAGGGAATTAAGGGCATCTGAATATAATGCTTGCCATTCACACAGTGAAAAGTAGCTTAGTTCAGCTTGTCTTCTAACACTGCTGGCATCTGGTGGAAATTAGGGTAGCTAATTCCATCAGCAGAGAGCCTACAGAGGCTGAGATTTATACTGGCTCTCAGATTATTAGGTATGGTATATTAAGACTGAGGAGGCAGATAGATACATAGGCTTGAATCTGTAAACAACATTGCATACAAAGTGCAGATGGTGATGTCTGTCTTTTTGGGCTTACTGGGAAGCACAAACTCCCAATAATGATAGTTTTTGGTGCTGATTTTAATGTATCTCAACAGGATGGTATTTTAAATGAGGGCCATGTGCTTAGATGCTTAAACCTGCATGACATATATTCAAACTGACCCTCTCCCACAGCCTTCTGTGCTTCAAAACAGATGGAGACCTTATTCAGTGTTAGAATACAGAATAAATAGAAATATCCTTCATGAAATTTTCTTCTTTGTGGACTTGTTGCCTTCTTTCATGTGTAGGTGTGAATGAATGTGTAGGAGAGAATTGATTTTGGCAGGAGCAGGTGGGAGGGTGTCCAGGATCACTGGGAATGGAGAATTGCTTTCTTGCACAGATGGCAGCACAGAAGAAATCACAAAGATAGAAAGGAAAGAATAAAGAAAAAGGATCTCAGAGCGTATAAGATTTACAGAATGAAGTGAGAAAATGCATTCAGGTCCCCAAAGTGAAAGAAGTGGTAATTGAGGTGCAAGAACACCAGCTCAGCAGTGGCATTTCATAGTAACACATTCTTTTATTTTTGCATAATGTTTGAAATGTTTGAAAATGTGCCAGCATCAAATAACCACCCTGTAGTGTCCCACTGGTCTAGGTAGACTTTTATCCTTACACACCATAATTTGACATCAATCATTAGGTAAGCACATAACCTGCCCTGTGTATACAGCCAGACTGAGAACTGGTCAGTGACAGAGCACTAGGGAAGCGACAGCCTGGCCAAATTATCTGTGACCTTGTGTCTCACATGCTTCAGAGTTTGCTGGAGACTTACAGACAGTTATCTCTACTCCTGAAATACTCGGAGGTTAATGATACTACAGTTGGAAAAGTAATGTTGCCGTTTTACCTTATCTAAGGCTGTTTTGTCTTGCATGGTGAACTAACTAGCAATATGGTCTGAGTCCTTCTTATGTTTTGGTACCCTACAAGAGCTCCACGAATTGCTGAGAAAGGAGGTAGATCCAGAATGATGAAAGCTGACATGGTTGGCATTAATAATATTTAAATACTGAAAACATGTAGATGCAAAATTTGCATGGAACTATGACATTTATCTTCCTTTTCGTTCCATGTAATGTATCTTGAAGTGTAAGCCCACTGGATTAGGTGACTGCTGATATTGTTTTCCACTTAATGTGGTGGTTCCTGCTTTACAGTATTTGGAAACTAAACAAGGAGTGTCATGACACAGAACCCTCCCCCACCCAAAAAAAAAAAAAAAAAAAAAAAAAAAAAAAAAAAAAAAGAACAAACCAAGAACTTGATAGATCTTAAGCACTTCTTATTTATTGTACATTAAATAAAACAATTTCAGTTCAGCTGAGAGACTGATTTAGGAAAACAAAACTTCTAAAGCAGGTATGTTCAGCATAAATGATCATTAAGTACGTATTATGAATTGCATTATAGTAAAACCATGTTGAGTTAAACATTTCTCAGTGAATAAGTTGAATAAGATACATTATCAAAGAGGTATGTTCCAAGGGTCTTATTGCACGGCTACTGGCTAATCCATGTACTTTCAGTCTGAGAAAGATATGCTTGGTACCACTGAGTACAAACTCTGACTGCCTCCTCCTGGTTATTACACAGCTTCTCTCTCTTTACTCATTAAAAAACCAAAACAATATCAAACAGAAAATAAAGCTGAACATTACAAAATGTGTGTTGTCTTCAGTTCAGTTCATTTCAACCTCAAAGCAATCCATGCGTATTCTTTCTTTTCAGTAAGAGCAGGTAGGGAAAACAAAACAAAAAAGAAGGAAAAAGAAAAAAAAAAAAAGGAAGAAAAAGGAAAAAGAAACTCCCAACCACATGTTTGTTCTGTTATTGCAAGAACTAAAATTCTGTAATTCTGCTACCAATTTCCAGTGCAGTGGGAGGAAACACTGTGGATGGACTCTCACTTCCTCTCAGTTTTGTCTGCCTGGACTTCACGCAGGTATGAATCAAGGATGTGTGGAGGCACTCCATCCATCAATAGTCTGAAGAACGAAAGCCCACCTACAAACAAGGCATAAGACAATCTTAAGGTTGAAGGTCCCTGGAGAAATGACTTTGTACCTTTATTTTCTGGTGCAAGTGACAGAGATTTAAACAGTCCCTATTTCATACTTCATTTTGAGATGTGATAAAATTAATCCCTGTTCAAAAGTCCAGCATGAGGATTAACTATTATTTAATCTCTCCACTGTATGGAACTTTCCTGTCGTCTTGTGCAGGGTGAGTTTTTAGGATGTCATATATTCAGTCATTTAGCTCACCATATGCAGTAGACTGTGATAAACTTTACCTTAAATTAACCCTCCTGGATTTCCATTAGGCTGGATGACTATAGTCAGGGATGGAAGTCAGCCCAGAGAAAACAATGTGGGAAACATCTGACTGTGCTGAGTTGTGGAAAATAAGCACAGACATTCAAAATATTCTAGTGTTGGGTATTGTAATGGTTTATAAGCACTTAGCAAAATATTTATCATGTTGCTTGAAAATAACAGGTGGCATGACATATGTACAAGAATCATGTGGAAAAAAAAGCCAGGATTTTAGATGCATGTGCCTTTAGTCTCCAGAGAGATGGGATGGAAGTTGAAATTTCAATAGCTGGGAAAGTCTGAACAATGAGTTTGGTTTTGCTTCTGAATGAAAATCAGGCCACACAGGATCACCTTGGATCTGGGTGCTTACTGCCTGAAAGCTCAAGGTTTTTCCAGAACTTGAAGTTATTGGTCTGTGATCTCAAAGCTGTGGGGGGGTTCTGCACCAATCCATAGAGGAGACTTACTCCAAACTTGAGGTCATTGCCTTCCTTAGCTGTGGCAGTGAAAATGTCCATGTTCATAAGCCCTGATGACAAATGGGGCCTTCTGTATTCAGTGTTTCATCCAGCCCTGCCAAAACTTTGTTGCTTGTCCCTGTGAAACTGAAACTGAGCCTCTCTTTTTTTTTTTTTTTTTTTTTTCTTTTTTTTTTTTTTTTTCTCCCCAGTTTCCAGTTTTTTGATGGTTGGAGTCAATATTCAGCAAACTGCTGCCAGAAGTAGCATTCTCAGCTTTTTAGGTTTATATTCTTTGTGATTGTGGCTTTACCACCATGAGTAAGAAAGCTGAACCAGAAACCTGAACATAGGAAAAAGCCAATGGAAGTACTCAATGTTTTCTTTGGTGTTCTGGAAAAATGGACAAGATAAAAGATATTTGAAGAATATTCAGTAACTTTAGCAATCCAAGACAAAGTAGTCATTTCACTGCCCAGAAAAAAACATGTATATAATATCTGATAGACCAGCCATGACAATTAGGATCCTACTGATGCACAAGCAGTAATTCAATGTAAATAATCCAAATTAGGAGTGAAATTTCATGGCATCAAAAAAAAAAAAAAAAAAAAGTGGAAACGGGTAGACACATGAATATGTTAACTTCGTTGAAGTGAAATGACATTCGGAAGGAACAGTGGGAAAAAAATATTTTGCTAAAAAGTTAGATTCCACTCTTTCTCAAGGTGAAAGGTGGCATTTGTTGTCAGAAAGCTATGTATTATTCCTCTTACAAATCTGCATGAGTATTGCATTCTGCAAGCTGCAAATCCAAGTGCTAATAACCACACTTACCTTTGGAGCCTTTTCTGGAACAAAGCAAAAGCTTTAAAGCAAAAGTACATTGCCAAGATGAAGATATCACTGTCTCTGAATGCTCCAGCTAAATGCAACTGAGCTGATACTTACATACAGCATTTATCCTGAGTAGAGATTTTAGGCATTTGTAACCTTATTAACAAAAGAATTAATCCAGTAAAGTGCCATTAGTTAATAGTGATTATGAGACTGTTATCTCATTTAACACCATAATTATTGCAGAACTGTTTCTTCCTGACCTTAGGTAGTTGCATGATACAGACAGAAAACAAAAAAAAGCATGCTTTTTGGCATTCTAGTCAACTCATGTAGTGCAAGTTGTGATACAAAGAATTCATTTTTAGATTATATTAACTGTGGAATATATATTTCATTTATGGAGAGGTATATTCCTGTATGAGTCCATCTGCATGTAAATGCAAAAATCTTTTTTATTGCTTGCATCTTACTCATGCTAATCAATCATGCTGACTCCTGCACTGTTAAATTCCATTGAAACATGCACTATTAGAAGGCAGTGAGATACACTACTAAGAGGAATTGCATTAACAAGCAATTATTGTTAAAATCTGGACTTATATGCATTAAAACTTTTATGCTACTAGTTTTAGAAAACATTTTCATTAAGTGAAATAATGAAAATCATGCCATACTAGGCAGACATTGTATGACGTGTAAACAGACATAAGCTTCATATGCAAGGACCATATGAAAGCTTACCTTAGATGACAATATACATTCAAAAATCCTTACTGTGTAGCTAAGGGAGAGAGAGAAAGAGAAGTAACAATTTGATCACAAACACAAAAGTAGAGAGAAAATGTTGAGTGAAATTATGCTTATCATTATGTCAACACAATGTTTTAATCCTTAGTCATGTAAAATACGTGGGAACAGAAGCACATGAAGAGTAAAAGGTAGGGGCCCAGTTACACTTCAAAATTATCATTAATATGTGAAAACTGTATTAATAAGTAACTATAAATACCATAATTAGTCTAAACTATGGATTGGAACCAAATTATGCAACTGAACTTTATGATAAAAATTTCCAAATGTAGCTTCAAAGAAGCAAACATATATATATATACGTATATAAATATAGTCTTTTCCACTGGGGAAAAGAAGCACACACGTAACACTGAAGCATTATATATATATATATGTTGAAACTATATAAGGCAAAATAATCAAGTACAGACTAATTGCATACCTGTACACTAAAGTATGTACTTTGTCATATATCCACATTTACATTACTTAAACCATGCCATTTACTCAATAGGAACCCTTACCTTCAATTGAACATTTTGATTTTATAAAACGCCTGTATATCTATAACGTTTATGTATGTGTATGTATGTAAAAGTACTCCACTTAGTACCTATTGTAGCCTTTTAAGGAAAATACATTAAGATTTAAAAAACATTATCTAGCCTGATTTCTTACATATTTTGGGTTTGAAATAGTACATTTGGATGCATGATATACTGCAAACTGGTTTCTAGCATCTCTGTTATTTTAAAATTGCACTGTCAATACTCTCAGTTTGGGCAAGCTTACAAGAAACATTTCTGCAGTAAGAGCCAAATTTTCTGAGCCCAACTGAACCTAAATTTAAAATAAGTTCTAGAGGAAATTAAATAAAATTATATGCTTATAAGAAAAAATTTTCAGTGATTTCAGTTGGATCAAGATTTAATCCTTAGATTGTGAAGGTTAAATTCAGGTATAGATTATCATTAATGCTAATTAGTAACCAAAGACTAATCTGTAATAAAGAATGCCTTTCAAGTACAACAAATGACTTTTTGATATTTCTATTTTGATAATTCTATAAACTGAGAGTGGATTTTTTGAGATGCACACTTCTGTCTCCTGGAAAGATCTAAATTTTCTGGGCAAAGGTGCTCACCACAGTCATTAAATATGTATTCTATATACATAATTAAATTATTTACATAATTAAATATGTATTCTATATACATAATTCTATGTAGGTACAGGTAGTTCTATGCCCAGTGGCATAGCAGAAGTATGCCTAAAATTGTTGTAACTCTGATGTTAAATATCCATATTCTTGATTAATTTGGCCTTCATTTCTCATGTGACATAGACATAGTATGCCATGAGACACTAGCTAGTTTAATCTAAGAAAACCAAATAAATACACACTTTGCATGCAGAAAATGCGTTTGCATGTGGTAAGAAAGGAAGGCAATGAAATGGAATGTCCAGAGGAGTATGCTTATTATAAACCTGATCTTCCCCCGGCAAGAAGAATGGTTCTCCTGGCTTAATTACTCCATCATATATCACTGTAGAATTAGAATATTTATAGTAATATTTATTTGCATTTGAAATTCTTCCCAGTTGATCTTAACACTTTAAAAAAAAAATATTTCTCATGCATCATTTTCAACATCATCAGCCTGTTAGAGTGATCACCAACCTTGATTTTGCTCTCAAGATAAACATTCTCCAAACCCATTTATTTCATGATAACAGAAGCGTGGTACTGTATCTGAATTTTTTTCACTGACCTCAGGGGAGCTGATTCCTTACTGCTTGTATTGGAAGATTTACAGCCATATTTAGGAATCTTCCTCAATAGACTTTGAAGATATATACATTATTTTCCATAGTAAGATGAATATGAAACATTTGTCATGAGATTGTGTATGCATCATCTTTCAAGATATATGAGGTAGAGTTATTGTTTTCTCTAAGATCTATTACATTCCTTTTTAAAGCACATTTGTATTTATGCAAAAAAAGCCATTGTATTTGCAATTGGGCTGAGCAGCTCATTTAATTACCATCTTAAGTTCACTCAGCAAAACTTCAAAAAAGGAACACATTACTGTCTACCTGAAATAACAATAGTATCTGCAATAAGAATAAGGCTTTATTATTTTTCTTACTGTGCTCATAATTATCACTAAAACTTTTTCAGGAAATTAACATTAAATTTAGTAACAACTAATTTTACATCTAAAATCATGTAAGCAACTGGCTAAAAAAAGTAGAAAATGGTAGCACACTAAGGGTATTCAGAGCCAGTGTATATATAGCTACTCAGTTGTTCAACTATGCAAAATAAGAAATCCTCGACCGTTCTTTGAGTAGTTCTCTGACATTTCTAGGACTGAACATACATACATACATTATTTCAGACTTTCAATACCTTGGAAATAGGTGGAGAAAAGACATTCTAGCCAAAGAAAAGAACATTCACTTACTAGAACATATCCTGTTGCATGGCATAGAGCTTTTTAGCATGACTTACTATCCACAGATCTGTAACAGCAGCACCATATCTAGCACATTCACCAGACAGGGAGCATAGCCTTGAGTGTGTTGGTCTTATTCTGTCAGCATTTAGCTGTATCACATCATTTGACAAACCCAGAACTTGACTGTTATTTGCTGGAATAAAGCTGAACTGGTTTAAAACTGCACACATAGAAACACACACACACACACACACACACACTGCAGTCCATTCCCAGTGAGTCAGAGATCCTCAGGTCTTGGCTCTGCATCAGCGTGATGAGTACTCATCCGAAGGCCCCTCCCAAATGAACAAGCAGGCTGGGAAACTTAAGAGAATGACAGTTCTACGTGTAGGTCAATAGAGGAGTGAAAACAAGATGTAATGATGTTTTTATGCTGTTTAATACTCGTTTGTATTTGTCTGGATCATATAGCAAACCCTGAGCCTACCCAGGTTTGCCCAGCTACAGCTGCTGTATTCACTTAATCCTATTCCCTTTGCATTCATCAGTTGAACTGCTGAACCCCTACAACAGCTGTCCTGGGCTTAAGCCCTACAAATCACCAGTCTAAGCAGTCTTCAGAAAGGAGTCTGACATAATGGCTAAACCTGCCAAGGTGGAGAGGGGAATCTCAGCAGGGGTGACCACTCACAAACCAGCCCAAAACACTGGGGAGAACCACAGTCCCAAGCTTGGTGGGAGGGAGGAGGACTGCCACAGCTGATGGTGGATGTTAAATCAGGTTCAGAAACAAACCACTACCAGAGAGGTGAGATTTAGGTTAAGGAAGAAGCCTGTTAGGTCTCTAAGAAGAGACAACACACAGCCCAGGTGGGATGCTGTCAGCCTGAATCTTTCAGGACTTCTTCCAGGTGTGGTGCAAAACTAAAGGTGTTCATGACAGAGTATTCAATTTTTTTTCGGCTGATCTTTTGAAGTAAATATTAATTTCTTTGAGAAAAAAAGTATGTCTTTTGCAGGAAGGAGGAAATGTCTTTTGCAGTCTGAGTGTGGGAGGTTTCGTTTAAAAGTAGAAAATGGTGAACTAAATCTTGTCTAAAGGGAGTAATTCTTGTAGCTTTATTCTCACTATAACAAAAGTATGATTAGATACAAATGCAAGATAAAATGCCAGAGGATTTGAGACTGTAGGACATGCTGCAGCCAGCTAATAGGATGATCAGTACAACCCTCAGGACTTGATGCAAAGCCCATACATCTATCTAAGGTTTCCTGTGGGAGGAATAATCAGGGAGATACTTGAATCAGATTGAGGTGCTTGGATATGTTTGCAGTTTTAAGAAGTGAGTCAAAATCTCAGACTCACAGAGCTGAAAGCAATCTTGAGATGTCATTTAGAGCATATTATAGTTCTAGCAAATTACACTGCTCTCCGTTTTGTAAGCTGCTTTTTAAATTTCTTAGTACTAAAGCATCTACAGCCTCTGCAGGAAATCTGCACTGACTGTTGTCTACCCTAAATGTTTTCTCCCATGTTGCCAGGTCTATATTTTTTCTTTGGTTTAATCTTCCATGCAATCATTATGGAACGAATCAGCTGAGAATGGAATAGGTCTGGCAGCATGTGAACATAGTGTGTCCTCTCTCTCCATTTCAGGACACTATGCAGAAAACTTGACCTATCAAAGCTAAATAAACAATTTTCATCAAAAGCTACTCAGGACATCACCTCAGCTGCACCTATTGATCACTTTAATGAACAGACTGGAAAAGGATCTAAGCATTCCTAGCCAATTTCAGATACCATTCTATTAATGTCCATAAATGTAAGAGATTAGATTCCCCATCAGTAGTGGTCAAAGGCAAAAATCTTTCCATGCCTCTTTCTTGAAAACCATAACATAGAGCAGCTGCCAGTGCTGGTGAACAATTTCTTGGAAACTGTTGCATATTAAAAGAGCCTGACAACAATACACGTGGTGTTTGTATTACGCTTCAAACCCAGTGAACTAATTTATCCTGATATTCAGTGAAAAAAGTACCAAGATCAACCAAAATAGCTGTGTTTCACAATAACTGGAATGGGAATGAAAAGAATCATATGTAATCCATGGCAGTCCTTGTAGTTTGGACTTCCTAAAATGGAGAAAAGTTAGTTAAATTATTCCTTATCTTAAAAATGTTTCAAAGTGTTCTCACATTATATGTAAAAAATTCTTCGTAAAACCAAGGACAGAAATGAACAGCTTCTTGTATTTAAATTGTCCTATTTGGTTGTATGACAAGCTAAGTGCTGAACACTAAAAAGTTACAACTGAGTGTAAACATGTGAACGAAGTTTAGGCCTTGGGAGTTTAGGAAGTTTAATGAAATAACAAATGGACTTGGCTCTTCATGTAACAAATAGATGAAGCAACCTTCTCAGGTGATGAAGTCTTCTGCAATGCTGTGAAATACAAAGTTTGCTTGTGATTAAGGAAAACAACCTTCCATGATGAGGATATCACCTTTTAAACACAGTATTTTAAAAATAAAAGTAATGAAAATTAAGAAACATACTATGCATATTTTCATTAGATTAGTTAAATGTTCAGCTTCATAGACCAAACATTTATTGCAATGGCTTCAAACAATTGCAATGCTACCACAATGGATTTGAGTTGTGGGACAAGATACATAAGAAAATATAGAAAATGGAAATTGAAATCCAAAATAAACACAATACCATCCATAAGGATATTAAATATTATTTCATTATATTAAAGATTAAATATTATTTCATGATAGACTAGCATGACTGAAACAATGTAAGTAGGGCCATATTCAGCTAGCTTGAATTCCTTCTGAATTCCTGAGTTAGACACCTCCTGTCAGCTGGCTTTAGGCAGCTTTCCTTATTTATAACCTCAGATTAATTGATCTGAAATTATATACTTTGTTTATTCCACAGATGAAATAAAAGCTTTTAGTGGGAGTTTGTCCAGCTAAATATGACTCTGTCTTTTCCTAGGAAGAAATCTTCTGAAAAATCTGGTCCTGAGAATATTCAGTCCAAATTCCATGGCCATTCATGAAATCAAAGTCAATGCTAAACTATCTGGATTGCATAAAATATATCTACTAATGAAAATAAAGGTATGTCTTCAGTTGTAGAAGGCTAACTTACTTTGTGCTATTTCCTTGTATTTGCAAAAATCCATAGTTTTGAATAATCTGTTCTTAAGGAAAATACAGCATTTTTATCAACTAGCTTGTGTCCTTGGGAGCAATACTGCTTTTTGCTACATGATTTTGCTGACAAACTTCCTTGGAAGCAAATATTTGGTTTGTTTAATAAATAATTTTAAGGCGAACAAAGTCTGCCCTGAACCAGTATTTCTCCCTTCTGTCCTTCTTTTTCTTGTCATTTCCTTCAGAGATCTGTCTCCTATTCAAGATGATCTTGTCAATCTTTTCCCAAAGACCCCTGTGGCTGAGTCTTACTAAAGTTTCTCAGTTAAGTGCAATCTGCCTTTTGTCAGTTCCGAAAAAGTCCTTGCAATCCCTGATGCTGTGAATCAGCATGGAGGGGCAGGGAGGTGGGGGAGAATGGGGAGGAAAGACAATATAGCATAAACACAACATATTGGTCCTCAAAAAGAAAACAAAACAACTGCTACAGTTTATTTTGTCCTAACCAAGCTATTACTTTCATTAAGATACATTTAAAAAGTTGTTTGAGTTTCCGGATTTTTGCATTTGCCTTGCATACTTTTGACTCCTTGCATACTTTTGACTCCTGTGTATATGGGGTTTAGACAAACAGGGTATTTGCAATAATTTAAAGCCCTTACCTTTTACTTCCAGTTTGCAATCAACTTCTGCCTCTCCAAGGGCATTGACTGCTCGGCAGGTGTAAGTGCCTCCATCATAGGGACTGGGCTTGCGGATCTCCAAGGTGCAGACACCTTGGTTGCTGAACATTCGGAACCTTGGGTCATCCATGATGATGACTTTGTTTTTGAACCAGGTTATTTTGGGCTGTGGTAAAAAGAAAAGAGAGCCCACACGTGTAAACCTATGAACTTAAATGTTTTACCAGTTTTTGTGGTGTTCAGTTAATGTCGGGTAATTCAGAAATTACACAAAATAGGTAAGGTAGTGATGGGAAAGAAACTGTAATTCTTAACTGAAACATGAATATGGGCTGCAACATCCATCTGTTTTTAAGCATGACTTTTTCAGTGCAGCTTCTATCACATAATTGAAGTTATAAATACAAACATGTTATCAATATAAGAGGTGCTGTGTAATGACAGCAAACACCTGAGCAATAGCTTTTGACAGACAATTACTCTAAGACAATAAGAAAAGAATGCTTTTTTTTTCAATAATTTGCTGTCAGAAATTGTGAAGGTGATGAGTGAACAGCAAACATGTTCTCAAACACTTCTGAGCTCTCATTTTACTATGTACACTGTTCAGCTTCTCACAATAGCAAACAGATCAGAAGACACAGCTCAAAAGAAACAGGAAGATGCATTGTACAACATGGTCCCCAGGGAACTCCAGCAATGTGCATACTTGAAGCATGATTTGCTTGTATCGAATAATTATGGCTTTATTTTAGTAACAACCTCTACTGATATACTAACTGTACAGCTGTTGTCAGTGCTGGCCCCAGTATAACTCAGCCTTTTTCCTGAGGTTCTGCCCTTTCACTGAGTTATCTGTGGATTTAGCAACTATTATAATGCGTGTAACCTAGGTAAGTACGTCCTTTTTGGTATTCCATAGAGCCTACATCACTCTTCTTGTCTTCAGTCTGGCTTGTGAGCAAGACAAATAGTAAAAATGCTATTACAATTTTTATTGGCAAGATGAACTCTCTTGTGTTTTAACTGATACTCTTGTGAGCTAGGCTGTACCTTGGGGTTGCCACGAACACTGCAGTTCAAAGTAGAGTTGTAACCAGCTACAGCAAACGTGTTGACTAGAGGCTGGGTAAACATCGGCCTTTCAGTGAAGTCAAAATCGTCATAAACTGGGTATTTGTAGACTTTACCTATGAAATGAAAAGAAAAATTTTATTAAATGAGCATTGGCCTGTAGTTAGACACTAGTGCATCCTAAACAGCTACAAAGAGTGAGTTCTGATCTACACTGCTTTAGATACTTCCATGAGTCTAGTAATTGCACTTCTAGGGAAGGCTGGAAGTGAGTTTCAAATCTTGGACATGCTATAGTGTAGATGTCTGAGAGCTGCTTTGTTTCCTGAGGAGATGGTATAACACAGTGATGAATATTTATTTTGTGTCTTTACCTGCATTCCTTGCAAGTTGCAGAACAGGACAGATCCTGACAGATGTACTGTAGGATGCCTGCCTTGAGTAGCCTTCACAGAATCACTCTGTTCACACAGAATCACTCTGTTGCCAATTATTTATTACAGTTTGTTCTGATTACAATCTAGCTCTGTATCTGAAAATCTTTTTTTTTGTCTTGTTTTTCTGCTTCATACAGTGCCCAGAGAATACAGATACCTGAATGGATGTAGTTTCTGTATAAGGAAAAGTGGCAGTAAAATCTAATTTCTCACTTCATCCGGGCTCTGCAATGAAGATTACCATCAATAAATAATCTTCACCCACAAACTAAGCTGGTGTTTAAAACAGCTGGACAGACTGACATCTCTTTCTGAGCACAGGCATCATTAGAATCTCTGCTTCTCTGAAACCTGATCCAAGCTCTCATAATGACTTCAGTGCAGCTTAGGCCTGATACTTGCTCTTATGACAAGGGCAAGTAAGTAGTGATGAAAAGCAATGCTCATAGGTAATTTCTGTTCACAATCCCATTTCTAAAATGGGCTTAGTTTTCTTTCTACTCATGGAAGTGTGCCCTAGTACCCTGAACCTTCAGTTCCTCAACCTGTCTGTGTGCATTGTACATTCTTTCTTTTCAGACAAACTGAGGTGAACTGGCTTGATTTTCTTCCTATAAAGCACCTGTTTCTAGAATTTCCCTTCCACAGGAGGGGCAGTTAATTTTTGGGTTTTATTTGTAAGTTTACAGTACCATTTAAAACTGACAATCGATGAAATGTCAGGATTTTTGACTGCAGAATCAGAGTTTTTCTAGCTCCACCTGCAACAGATTTGAAGCAGGGTTTGCATGTGTCTGCCTGAAATGTATGGGAGCACATGCAGAGCTGATGGCAGCTCTCCATTGGGAGGCAGTGACCCACTGCTTCTGACAGAACAGCTTCTTTACTCCTCTCCCAGCTCTTGTCAACTTAAATCTGACAGTGGTGACAGGAGTTGGAGATCCAAGATGGTGGAAAATGTCCCACTCTTAATGCAGCAACTATGAATTATGTGGACAAAGAAGTCTTTATCATAGAATCACATAATGGTTTGGGTTGGAAGGGACCTTAAAGATCATCTGGTTCCAACCCCCCTTCATGGGCAGGGGGACACCTCCCACTAGACCAGGTTGCTCAGAGCTCTGTCCAGCTTGGCCTTGGACATTTCCAAGGAGAGGGCAGCCACAACTTTCTTGGGCAAACTGTTTCAGCATCTCATCACACTCACAGGAAAGAATTTTTCCCTAATGTCTAAATGTGGAATAATAATGTAGAATATCCTAGTTACAACTTGTATACCTGGCCTTCCAGGCTAGGAATACACCTGAATATTTTAAAGATAAGGTCTTCACCTCTAACCACCTTCCAGCCCATGAACACACCCCTTCCCTTTCAACAAGGAATGGATCATTATCTAACCATCCTTTGCAATCAAAGCACTCTCTTTGGTCATCGTTGCATCCTCACTGAGGCCACACATGTTTTCAGCAAAGACCCTGAAGTAGTACTCGTTCCCGATGATGAGCTCGTTGATGGTGGCACTGGTGCGGTGATAGTGCTCGATAACTGTGAACCATTCCTGAAGGACACAAACACAAAAGAGTCAGCTTCCCCTCAGCACCCTGCACCTACCAACCATTAGCTGTTTGGAAGAATCATATAGCTTGTCAGAGTAAGATTTTTCTTTTAAGGGAATTTTAATGGATACGAAAATAGCGGAACTGGCAATAATTAATTATCCTGTCTGAAATGAATGGTAATGAGAAAACCATAGAGTTCATTGCTGAGCAATGAAGGCCAAGTGGAAAGGGAACCCTAATGAGTTGTTGTACTCTGTTAGCTGTGAAGGTTTGTTTTAGGAAATCCAATATTACAAGGGTTCTATTGTGTGAGGCTCCTTCGTTCCTAGATCATGTTGCTGATACTGAGGGTACTGCTGCAGATAAAAAGAGTAGTAGCATGTAGTGCTCTGCAGAAACATACAGGAAGACAATGCACTAATCTACCCCCTGTCCCACAGGTTGAGTGTTCATAAAAAGAGTAATTTTAAGCAGGTGGTCCTATGATATCTAAAGGCTTGGATAGGGAGATGGGTTTTAGTGCTTTAACCTCGCAGCAGTAACAGGACATGTGATTTCTATCCCAGTACACACTATCTAAATAACAAACTGATATGAAAATTAAATATTATAAAATTATAAAATTGCAATTAATATAAAGCACATTATGACAACAGCAATATTTTTTGCTTTATTTACTCTGCCCTACATAGTTTTCTTGCTTTTCTAAAGATGAACTTGTGCTGGGTTCCCTGTGCCACAGTTTGCATTGATATCTGGTCATCCTTAAGAGCCAAAGCGCCTTGTGGGGAAATAGATTTCTGCAAAAGGCCAGCTGTGCCAGAATTGCAAAATTCAACACCACAGGGAACACTGTGACCTGAATGATCCATGACATACTGGACCATAGACACTGCTGTTATTGCTTTCTCCTTAGCACAGTAATTTAGAGACAGGGGAAATCATTGTTCTGTATTCTGTACAGAACAAATCATTGTTCTGTATTGCTCTGTATTCTCTTCAAAGTTTTCTCATCTAAGATTCCCTTAGATAAGGCAGTTCCCAAAATACTGTACTGGATTTCCAGTGTTTAAATTTTCAGTAAGTTTTAAATGTAAGAATCCTGCTACTATCTTTTAAAGAAATGTAAAATTCATGTTACTGTAATGAAAATAGCAAACATCTCTATATTGTACTTTTCATCTGTAAATGTCATAGCAGCTTCAAAGTTATATATGAACCATTTTGCCATGGGTAGTAAGGAATGGCAATGGCTTGCATAATGTGACACTACAGGTTTGAAAATGACAGCATTTCATTTTTATTCTTGTTACGAGCTATTGAATGAAGGATTAATATTCTTGGTTTTATTTTCTCTTCTGAGAGAAAGAAAAAAAAATTTATTTCCTTCAAATCCACCTGTCCTTTCCCTTTGAGTTGGCCTCTTTGGCATCACCTAAAAACATTTCCCTTTTTAGGCTTTAGATACAGTGAACAGGAAATTTTTATAATTTTTAAAGATGCCTTGAAGATTTTTTGAGCACTTATTTATCCACCTACATCAATTTAAGCATATAAAGCTTTGGATTTTTAAAAGGAACAAATTTAAAGACTTTTAAAAAAGGAAACTTTCAAACATCTCATTACTTACCATACTCTTCTTGTCTGCTTTTTGAATAGTGTACCCAGTAATGGCAGCATTGCCATCATCTTTTGGGGGCTTCCATGATAAATTCACGTTGTCTCCCCAGACGTCATCGATGGTTACAACCTCTGGTGGACCTGGGCGATCTGTAATGAAAACACAGCAGCTGGCTCTTCCCAATATTTGCTTTCTCTGGGTCTCTTTCCCACACTTGCACTTGGTTCTATTTCTCTCGTGTATTAAAAAACACACATGCTGACACCACTGCCAAAAGGAAGCTGAGGTTGCAAAATAAAACTTCCCAAAGTTAATACCTGTCAGAATTATGAAAAACTTAACCTGAGAATTTTGTGAGTAGGGTTTCTAATATCTACGTGCTCTTTAACTGCATAAAGATATGATATTTTGGAAAAGTTAAAACCAGTTGAATATGTGTTCCTAAAAGACAACATTGGACAATCATTACAGAGGCTGTAGGATCAATTTTGTCAGTTTTGTAAAGGAAGTTGATTGGGAAAAAAGAAAAGTATATGTCTTTCCATGTCTGTCCTTCTTACTTTCATGTACTTTCAATATTTAGAATTTCTTCCACAATACACTTGTGACAAAGTTGCTATGAATTTACTGCCATTGCTGGCTATGGATATCAGGTTTGCAGCCTGGTAGACAGGAACATGAAAAGCATAGCAGTGAAAAAAAGAGACTGATATGATCCAACAAGCACCTTCCGTTGTGCAGGAAGGTTTACTTAGAGACTACAAATCTATAGCCAAGTAATGGGATGTGCAGAGTTATCGCTGTCAAGAAAGATATTCTTTGGGATTCTTCTGATTTCCTATGAACTTGGAATGGCTGGAATCTGCTTCTGTGGCAAGCATTTATTTCCATTTTTCAAAACGTACCAACAATCTGAATATCTATCATAGCTTTGTCCTCAAAGTTCTCTACTTCCACTTTCATGTTATATTCTCCAGAGTGGCTCCTTTCTGCCTTTCGGATGAAGATGATTGTGTCATTGTCAGTGCTGCGGATATTGATTTCGTTCTTGTCAATCGGGGAACCATTTTTCTCCCATGATACTTTTGCCCTTGGTTTTCCCTGTAAGAAGGCAGGAAATAAGTTGCATATCATTTTGTGAAAGAAAAGGGTGGGAGAACAAAGGGGTTTGTTTCCCGTTTTTCCTAAACGGGAAATAAAAAATCAAAAACATCCTGAAACAAACAGTGAATTTTAATTTAAACCATGCAGCATTTGAGATTCAGTCATATTAATTCATTTAAAATGCAGCTTGTTTTCTATTTTTTTTTCCCAGGAGAATGAAAATGTTTACAAATTCTGGCTAAATTAGGTTACTTTCTGGCTAAATTTGATGAATAATTTTCATTTTTTTCTTAAAGAAAGAGTTTAAAAAAATAAACAGAATATGCAGAACAAAACATTTCACCCTCTGAAAGTGCCCACATTCTCTACTCTGTCAGTGAGTGAGGGAAGTGATGGACTGAACCCCTAGGGATCCCAAACTCCCTTCTTTCATTGCAAAAGCATTTGCAATAGTTGTTAGGTAGGATGGATTGACATCTTTTGTGTGCCATTTTTATGAGCGTAGAAGTGCCCAATTTAGGTATTTTAATCAGAGTGAATTCCATGGGATTTGCCATCCAGAGGCTAGCAATTTGCAGATGCTGTCTGCAAATAGTAATCCCACACATTTTTGAATGCCTTATCTTGAAAGCCTTATCTTGAAATCTATGGTTAGAGACCAACCATAGATTATTCCCTTAGTTTCCCAATATCAACGTATCTTGCAGTGTATTGCTGATCAACCTTTTATTAAGCTTTTAACAGCCTTGTAGAGGCTGGATTATGCCTACTCAGAATTGCCAGGTTGGAAGACATGAAATAAAAATGAGTTCTGGTATAATTCTTTGATTTAGAACAAGGACTCTTTAGGTAGAGAGGCAATTGCTGTTGCAAAAGGTATGGGAATGAAGGTTAACATGATGCTGTAGGAAAACTCATGCTATATCCTTGGAAAGAGTTGAAAGTGATGGATACCTCAACACTGGACACATCTAAGACTCAGCTTGGCAGGATGCTGGGCCATCTCATCTAAACTGTGTTGTACCTAGAAAGGTTTGACCAAGTGATCCTTGAGGTCCCTTCCAACCTGTCATTCTACAGTTCTTGGAAAGAGTTATACTATAGCTATGACTGCAATGACTTCATATGGCAGTACTCTAGGAGTCAGTGAAACTCTGCCTGCTCTTACTCTGAAACTCCTGCTCTTATTTATCTCAAGGTAAGAATGCTACAGTCTGACCCTTGATGTATCTACTACCAGTGTAACCATTTTGCACTGTACTTGTGATTATCTCACAGGTAATGTCTACTGTGAGTATTTATGTGTCCTTTGAAATGCAGGTGACAGATCAGTCTGTCTAAGCGAGCTACCCAATTTGTTAAGTAGCTCAACATAATTTATTTGAGATGTCAAAGCAAAAGCTTTGAAGCACCTCTGTACTTCTGTGTTATTCCAGTTCTTAAGTTAAATCACTGGCTGACAGAAGTTACACAGGAAGAATTTTAAAAGCATATATACAAGAAATAATAATAATTTCCTGTCAATGTGTTTAGTTCTTACCTGGAAAGGAATAACAAGATTCACAGTTTCTCCAACTCTTCGAGTATAAGTTTGCTTTAAGTGTCTTGGTAGACGTATCTTCGGTGGTTCTGAAAAAACCCAAAAGCTTGACATTTATTTTGTTTTCTAACTGAGGCAGCCCCGGTGAGCATTAGTATAAATAGGAGGCTCTGTGGTCTACGGTTGCCAGAAGTGAGTGAAGTTCCCAGACCAGTGAGTGAAGTGTCTTAAATTTCTTGGTCCCATGATGTTACATTTGGTACACCATCAGGTTTTGTAACACCAACTGTTATGATGGTAGGAACAAGTGGGAAACTCAGTGCAACTCAAAAAAAGGAAAATCAAGTTCTGCAGGAAAAAAAGTCTTGAAATGCTGAGCAATAAATGCTCAGAAATTAAAAAAATAAAATTAATTACCAATATTTTAAAAGATGGTTTAATTATTAATAGACACTGCACAATGGCTTTGTAAGGCCACATCATCAGTTTGCTACAAGAAGTAAGTGTTACCCTTAAGAAAACCAAACCAAGTATGGAAGCAGAGTGTATTTGTGGGTGAGCGTAGGCAGGAGGATCTTACCTATCACTTCCTTGACTAAAATAGCCTGTGGGTGGTACCTGGGCTCACTTTCACCAGCAGCATTCACAGCTTTTACTCTCACAAGGATTTTTGAGCCAGTTGGCAGGCCGGTGATAGTAAACTTCGTTTTGTCTGTCAGCTCTGGGTTAGCCACAATCCATTCATCAGCTAGTTTAGGGAAAAGAGGATGGAAGGACGAATAGAAAGAACAAAGGAATTATAAATATATTCACAGTAAGGATGAGGAAAATTACTAAACAGTAATAGATTAGTTATATTCTGATTATTTAGTCTTTTTATGTTTGGTTTTTGGGTTGTGGTTTTTTTTTTGTTGTTGTTTTTTTGTTTTCTAATTATGCTGTAATATTATATTGACTCACTTTAATCACACAGAGCAAAAATGTTCCAAACATTTAGGGGTTTCAGATGATTATATATTTATACTCAAAGATATACATGTTTTTAAAAAGTGTAAGATTTAATTTTCAGAGAGAAAACTCATTAGTCTTTAAATTCAACTGATAGAAAACAATAGGGACATAGAGTATATTTCCAAAAGCACTCATCATTGCTTTAACAGCTTCCTTGGAGAGAAATGGATTTTACAATTAATTTTAATATCACAATTAAACCAGTACTGAGTACACTTGAAACTACCACTGAGACCGCAGTGATGAGAGAAACACAGAATATTTACAAATTGCAATGAAATGCTATCTCTCCTGGTACGTTTAAAAAAGGAAGGCTGTATCAGAATTATTCCCCTAATGAAAGTATTCTTTAATTTTTTTCTCCTACCCCTAGGCAGTCGCATGTCATCCAGAGAGTGATGGAAACAGTACAGTCTTTCAGAAGAGCTTCAGCTACAAATGATACTTTATTTTCCACCCTGTCCTCTAAACAGATCACTTTAACACTTCTGGCACCTTGACTTTTGGAAGTCAGATTTATGCAGTAGCAAGTCAGTATCAATACTTTCCACAGCGTATAAAGATGGTATTATAAGATTGGCACAGAAAACAAGAGAACTATTATAAGCTAGAGAGCCCTGCAGATGTACATTTTCATAACTGTGAGTCTTACTTTTAGGAATTAAGTTCTCCATCAAGCTGTTGCTTTCACATTCTAGCAGAAGAGGATTGCAATTAATGATTGTTCCACAAAGACCTCCCCCTCCCTTTATACACAGGCTATACCAAATTCTTTAGACTGGTACCCCTAACATGCACCCTCAGAAATTTATTTTTCCTTTTATGAAATGAGATTTTCTTTCATTACAGAAGATTTATATCCTATGTTGAATACTGTACCTTCCACGTTAAAAGGTGGCTCCATCAGTTCCTCAGACTGATCTGTCGATATACTTTCTGAGAATCCATCTTTAAAATTAATCAGAGACACCTACTTTCACAAAGATGGAGCATTTTGACAGTGGTTAGAAATTCCTGTTAGTAAGTATACAAAGATAGATGCTAGGCTCTAAAGATTTAGAGGATCTGTATTTAGGGAGACTGCAGAGAGGAAAGAGATGGAAAGAAGGCTTCTAGATCAAAGAACAGTTATGCACAGTGTTCACAGGAAAGATAAAGAATATAGGAAGAGGAGGAGAAAAAGTTCTTTCTTTTTTTTCTTTGGGCCTGATCACAGCCGTGGAAAGAAGAAAGAAAAGAGACAAAGGGAACATGTGGAAGAGACAGAAATGAAACAGAACTGTGATGGGGAAAGTGTAGAAGGAGAAGAAAACACATCGTAGAAAAGAGAAGAAATTCAGAGAAGAATTCTGAGTAAGACAGACAGAAAAAGAAGTCTTGGAAAAAAGCTTGTAAAAACAGAAAGAGAACATATTTAACTAAAGGCAACATAGAAAGAAAGTTAAAGGTTGCCAAAACCATGGATGATTACAGATATGATGTAATCACTAAAACCTTGTTTCCTGGTCAAAGCCATGACTGCCCTGGATTGCTTGGAATCCTGGACTTTGCTGTTTTCAGGATAGTAAAAATGCTATTCTGCTGTCTGTGCGTGATTCTGGGTGGGTACACGGGGAAAGATCTCAGCCAACAGAGAGTCTCCAAAGTGCTTATTTACTGGTGATGAAAACAGATCATCTGCAGTTACAGTGGTCCTTTCAAAGCAGATAAAGATAGTGTCCTGCGAAAAACTAGGGCCAAGCTCATCAGACTACTCTTGAAATGTCGAACAAGAACCAGTCATTAGCAAATATTACTAGGAAATGGCTTCTTCAGTGTCAACGTCATTAAGTCTGTTCCGTATCCCCACAGCAAGAAGTTCAAGTTGGATGTTGTAAACTATCCCTGGGGGGTTCCATAACCACATTATTCACACCCCCATGCAATGCCAGGTCCAGATACTCATGATGAAATTCCAGCTCAATAATATACACAGCGAGCTGCCAAAGGTGCTACCATAGTTAAAGAAGTCCAGGAGTCCACGGTGTTGATCAGCTTATGAGGTTCAGAGTAAAGGCTATTACCAAGCTTCACAAAGCCAAATCAATGCTCATGTACATGATTCTTCTAAATTATAATTATGTATGGGTTTTTTGGTATTCCTGTTTTCACACTGTGATTTCACTTAATTGATTGCTGTGAAAAGAAAGTCTCAAAAATTCCCTCTTTATAACTACTTCAGTGGAAACAGTGAAAGAATGGAGAAGGTGAAGACAAATGAGAATACAAACAGGTAACTTAAAGAAAAGAGTAGAATGAATATAGACAGTCATAAAAAGGACCTTGAAATTTAAAAGAGTTATTAAAAAGTATGGAAGATATTAGTTTGCGTCAAAACAGGCACTGAAAGTACTGAGAAAAGGAGGAACTGAGATATAGCAAGAAAGAAAAAGAGGACTGAACATAAAGAAAAGAATGTATATTCTAGTAACACAATTACTTAATTTTTATTTTCTACTAAGCTTGCTTCTTCCTAATAATTTTCATAACATATATACATAAAGAATTTCAATTGTGTATATATAGATGTATATGCATATATATAAGGCATATATATAGATATACATAAACACTCAGAAAGCTATGTAAAATACATTGCACCCATTGTATTTTAACTGAGGTGGGTAACTATAAAATGACAGTTGTCTGCCATTTTGTATCTTCATATGTTTTAAACCTATCTGGGAAAAAAAAAGAAAGGTAAAAAAATCCGTTCCATTAAACAAGTATTCAATGATCTTCTGTCTTATAGTCTTTATAAGATAGATTTGGAAGATTCTTCTGAACACCACACACCAAAGATCCTGAAATCCTCACATTGACAGTCAGACCCCTTTATATCCCCATATATCTAGCCTATCCAATGGAAACAAGTAGAAATGCTTTATTTTGAAATGCTTTATTTTGATGTAAGACTGCATGCTTACTCGTTCTGAGCTGTTACCTCAGTTCCCTCCCAATATACAAGGAAAACCCTTCCTACCATTCCAGCTGTGTCTGCCTCCAGGTAATCTTCTCCAGACCTCTGAGCTTCTTGCAGTCTGTTCCTGCTCCTTACAGGCATTCAGCTCAGCACTATGGGATGCTGAGTGCTCCTGGGAAAAGCCAGGGGTTCTTCTGCACTCCCTCTCTCTCACTTGCCTGAGTGAGAGCTGAGAGCATTCTCTCTGATCCTCTGGCATCTGACTGCTTTTGTGACCTACTGTTTTGTAGGTCCTGGTTTTGACCTCCTGGACTGTCTGAATGCGAAATGTGTGACAGCATGAATGATAAGTTCTGTCCTCTACCTCTCGTCTCCAGGCTGTGGGCTGCATTCATGAAAAGCTTCCACTGAAATAAATGCCTTCATGAAAAGAAGGTGTCCAACTCATAGCTTGATTTACAGTGCAGTTAAGAGAAGCAGCTAGCAGAGCTGAAGATAACTGCTTTCCATTCATCTAAATACACAACACTGCTGAAGTCCTGCTGATCAGCTTTTGCCCACAGAGGCTGAGTATTGTACATACCACTCCAGGCTATTTGATACTTACCCAGGAGTTCATGGATTTTACTGTTTGGAAAGACACTTCATTTGATGCCAAATCAGAAAAAAAATCTGCTGAAAAATATGTAGTTTCTGCTTCTTGATCACTGAAGACTCTTAGTTGTAAAATGTACATTATATTTCCTTGTTCTGTGTTATTTTACTCTTATAAGTTTATTCAGTATCATACATCTTTATGTTTCTTCTTCAGTTCTGCATAGATTTATGTCTTAGATGGACATAGTTAACGATTCTGTATGCAACTACACCAAAACAGTGTAGCTATTCCATATCCAGACATGAACTTCGCATGCCTAGATAACTGCAGGCAGCTATTGGAGAGGCTGTCCTCAGTATTGGGAAGTGGCACCTGAAGTAGTCTATGTGTAATATGTCAAGGTAGGGATTGCCACACCTGAGGACCTACTGTCCCTAAAACCAAGCCAGCCTGCATGTATTTTGGACCACGTTTACAGCCATTCATTATTTCCATCCACTCTTTACTGAATCAACTCATTTAGCTCAAAAAAACAAAGGATAGAGATTAGCACATTACTTGGTACTCTACAACAGATTATGGCTTTTGATTTGGATTTCAGATCAAATTGAAGATGGATTGAGCTACAATCAATGGGTGGGACACACACCAAAGGGAGCCTGAACAAAACCCTGCTGCTGGAGGTTTTTTGACTGACCAGTGTCGGCCTTACAGTGAGAGCACCTGATACCTGTAGAGAAAAAATGGAGAAAGTCTTACCTACTCACTACAAGTAACATACCCCAGTCGTCGTCACTTACTTCCTTCAAAGCAGTATTCTACAACATATCCATCTAACCCTGCTGCTCCAATGTGGTCTGGTGGCCTCCATTTCATTGTCACTGAATTATCAGTTGCTTCATCCAGTGCCAGCATGGTTGGTGGACTGGTCACAGCTGAAGCAAGCAGGCAACAAAGAGAAGGCAGAAGACTGTGTTAAAAGTTTACCTCTATGGTGTGTATTCCTCTAATTTAGCATCACAGGTGGCAGGTTAAATCCTGCATACCAGTTATTTCCAAACATCCCTTTCTTTCCCAACTAGCAACAAACTAGAAAGCCCCAAACAGTCCCAAATCTGCTCACAGCCTAACCCGGAGTTAAACTTCTCCTGCTGAGAAGTGAGAAGGACAAAGAGAGGAAGAAGGCAAAGCAGAGAAGCTGTGAGTAGAGTATTCCACAACATCAGGTATTTTCTGGCAAGAGGAGAGCAGGCAGTAGCAAAACAGCCACCTTCTTGCTCCTATGCATCACGGGGCTGCCACTGAGCAGGGTGGGAACTTTTGCTGGCCTACAGAACAAGGAACCTTTCGTTTACCAGGCTATCACAATAGCTTGAAAAAATCTGTTTATAGGAGGAAGTAATTGAATTAGCCTGATGACAAGGCCCTCTAGCTCTTACATTAATATGAAGCAGTAAGAGGACACGTAGAATAATGTAAAATATGACCTAGGACATTGAAAATATTAAATCTCTTTCTGCAAAAAGCAACTGAGACTATAGTCTCAGAATCTTTATCAATTCTTTAAGCTGCTAATAGTTTGAATCTGTTGACTCAGATGGTACCTATGATATATAAAACCTAATTCTAGTCCTTAAAACATATTGACCATAGACTATGAGGCTTGCCTTTAGCATGTCACTGTTTTACTGTAATGCACCATTTTTCTGTCTTTATATCTTGGTTTCTTGTTTGTAAAGGACTATTAATTAGGTGATTGGAATAATGTATCAAGACTAACATTCTAAATATATACCCATTTCTATGCTCTTGTTTACTTACCTAAGGGAACAAAAGGCTTTGAAGGCATACTTGGCTTGGAAATGCCAATTGCATTCACAGCAAATACACGGACCTCATAATCAACACCTTCAATCATCTTCTTGGGCTCAAAAGTAGTTTCTTTACACAGTTCAAAATTCAACCTCATCCACCTGGAGCTTTGTTTCTTTTTTCTTTCAATGAAATATCCTATTCACAAAACAAAATTTTATTATAGTAAGTAGCAGCACAAAGCTCAATAATGAGGGGTCTTTTCTTTGACTGGCCAGTAGTGTTTTTCTTGGATACTCAATATCTATTTCTAGCCACAGAGAAGGTGCTTATTTATTTATTTATTTATTTTCCCCCTTACAACACCACTGTACCTATATCAGAGTGAAAAGGGCCTGATTCTGCTGGGCTCTGGGTGACTCGTACTTTCCTCTTGGCTCAGAGTATTAGAAAATATTCCAGTTTACTCAATAAACTGGTCTGACATGCCTACTAACATCTGAATACTGTAACTCTTCAAAGTTTGATATTATAAAAGGTTGTCTTTCAAGTTGGGGGATAGAAAATGTGGCAACATACAATGTGACAGTTTCAAAAGTATTAGAAAACCAGTTACCCAGTAAAATCTAAGACTGGGCATTCTTGCAGCTGGGAACTCAGAGTATCTCCAGGACCTGAGAGAGAGAGGTAAACTCTGATCCTATGGTGTCCATTATTTAGACTTTTTTGCTTTTGAATATATTGCAGCATTTAAAAAAAAAAAAGTATGTACCTAAGATGGGTGATCCACCATCATTTGCTGGAGGTTCCCAGGTCATAACACACCAGTCTTCACCTACCTCAGTCACATTCGGTGCCTGAGGAGGATCAGGGATATCTGTTGTAAGCAAAGTAATTATTACTTTAAAAAAAAATAATAATTTTTTTGCATTGTTTGAAATAAAAAATGTCAGATAACAAACAAATCTGAATAGTTTTTGAAGTGCAACAGGAGTTCCTCCTGAGGGGGGAGAGAGAGGGAGAGAAAGAGAGAGAGAGGGAGGGAGAGAGAGGGAAAGAGAGAGAGGGAGAGAGAGGGAGAGAAAGAGAGAGAGAGAGAGGGTTTTTGTGGATCTTGGCACATGGTTAGGAAGGAGTAAGTGCCAAGTTCTTCAGCACAGCCAAGGCACTTGGGAGGCACTTCAGGGCATGTGGCAAAATAGGGCACACAGTCATATGCACAAGTTTGGCTCCAGCAGTGGGGTGATCATTAACTCCTACTTAAAACCCATGGTAAACTCCAGTATCCTTCAGTAACACTGGGCCTTAATATCCTTAATTCCATATCTGAAAATGGGGAGAAACAAGGAAATGGAACTTTTCTGGGAATCTACAGTACTTTGGTAGCTAGAAATCAACTACTTGCAGAGAGGGGGAGAAGAATTTGTCACTTCTTGAGATACAGAAAAGTAGGGCTCTTCAAGGAGAATTTATTGATAAAGTCTGTGATAAAACACATGGTTCACATGCACTGTTCCACAGGACTTACCAACCACTTTAATGTTGATTAGAGCAGTGTCCTCTCCAGCCTCGTTCTTTAATGTTATTCTGAAAGGACCTGAATCTTCCCTCTCAGCTGTATCAATGACCAGACAGCTGCTGTCTGAATATGTTTCTGCCCTTATTCTTCCACTGTCTGTGATCATCTAGGAATTAAAGTAATTAAAGAGGAAAAAGTCATATTTTCGGGATATGAGAGTCAAAATGCTCAAAAATCAGAATCCAAATGCAGTACAGGACACTGCAGCAAAAATACTAAAACAATTGTAAGAAAAAACACGCTAAAGCTCAGAATTTCAGTCAGCTGATGATGACAAAAAATGGTGAAATATCTGAGAAACAAATAAATTAACTTTAAAATATGGTAATTTTTTAGTACTCAGTTCAGCCATTGCATCTCAAAGGAAGAGACACTAGGCTTACTTGTTCTGTGAACAAAACCATGCTTTTATCAACACAATCAGTCATTAATTTGATGAAAAAGAGAATTTGATTCTCCCATAAGTTAAATTGAAATGTAATTATTCAATTTAAAGGTCAGAGTGATTGTAGTGGTCCATAGTGTTTCCTTGCATATTTAAAATGCTGCCACATATTTTGGAGTGAGAGCTCTCAAAGAATAATTCCCTACTTGGAATTACACAATGGTGATACTATAATTAATATTTGAAAAACAGTAGTCAGAGATCTGATCAGATAGGTCTGACAAATCCAATAACAATAACATGTTCCAGCTTTCACATACCACAACGAAAATTTAAATGTGAAAAATGAAAAGTGGCCTTTTGGTGTTACACAGCCAGGGACTGATCTGTGAAAAGCTTTTCATTAAGACACCAGATTCAAGACACCGATTGCCCACTCTGTTCTTTCTTTTGGGTCACTCTGGGTTTCTTTTCTTGTCACTCCATGAAAATATATCATTCTTTTTTCAGAACCAGACCATACCTTAGCTTACTGTCAAAATCTGGCAGCTATTCTGGACAGTAAGTACAAAAGTAGTAATTTTCAAGATTTTCATAATTTGTCTTCCGCATCAGATGTTCCTCTCCTTTCCAATTCATTTACAGTAAAACCTTATCTTTGTTAATTTTAGCCATTCCTCAAAAAGATCCAAAAGACACTAAATAATATTTCTCAATTTTAGCCTTCATTTTTGAGCAAGAAGTGGTTTTTAGATAAAATGCATCTCTTTCTTATTTAGTGTCACTAAAATCAATTTCTTCGTAAGGCCAAAAGCTATTTTTTGAAGGAAAAGCTCCTTTTTTAAGCTCAAGAAATGTGTTCATTGACACTGTACCTTGTCCCCTCTACTCCACATGACTTTCGGAGTTGGCTCTCCAGTGATGGGGATCTCAAGTCGTAGTTTGCTGCCTGCCACGACTGTCACAGTGTTATTTTCCCCAAGACCATCCAGGTGAAGTTTAGGAGGATCTGAAAAAGGAGGGATTGTCCAAATTTACCATGAGGTTGCCACTCTGAGAGCTCAGTGACCAGGCATAGGTCTGCAATATTGAGAGTCATGCTCTATGTTTCATGTTTTCCTGGTATTTTCAGTCAACTGATTTTTTTCAGTAAAAAATTTTGTGAAGACAATTGCTTCTTAATAAAATAATGATTTTCTTCTAATGAAATATAAATTATGGCACCACAGAAATTTGCGGATAGTAGGACCATGAAGAATATAATCTATCTTCATGAGGTAGATTTTTTTTTATCTAGGTAACAGCTAAGAGAGATTTCCTCTAAGTGCCTCTTGAGAGCTTCAATTGCAGGCTTTCTACACCTTTCACCACACTTCAGACAACATTGTGCCAGTTCAAAAGCATTCTTAGTCTAAATTCTTTTTCTGAAAATGAAATTATTTTATTTTACCCCACCTGTATGGAGGCCAACTGATGAAAATCTTCTCACAACTATTCTTTAATGTATTGGAAGTTATATTGGTGAGCATAGACCTCCAGTAACCCTTCCTCTGCATTCTTCCTAAACCTTGCTAATAATTTTTCTAACACAGGTATCCCACTTCTTTCAGCTTTATTTACAGAACATGCTTTCTAAAATTTTGATCATTTATATTGCTCTCCTTTTGACAGCCAAGTTGCTGGTTGCAGTTAAAAGCCAGTGAGGTATTGTTGAGGGAAGAGGCAATGCCTTTTTCTTTTTTTTGTTTGAAAGACTGGGGTCATTAACAAGCTTTCTGCTTTACTGGGTGAATAAAATCTGGCTACAAACATTTTGATCTCTAGGTATCGTTTAACATATTTAGGGAATAAGTAAATATGTACTACTCTACTGCTTTGGGTTGTTTTTTTTTTTTAACCAAACTAAGTCACATTTTGTAATGTGAGCAAGCCAGTCCTTCAAGGAAGAAAATGCTGTATGTCTGAAGAGATCAGTAGATGTTTTACAGAATATCTTAATAGCAGTTTAGGCTTAAGAATTCAGTGTAAAGAGACCTTCCCCAGCAGCTCCCCTGGTGGAACTTTAGCAGTTCCCAAGCCCAGGCACAGTGTGCTCTGTCAAGCTGACTTGCACTTTGCCAAAGCATCAGTTTTCTTTGCTCTGGTAGATTCCTGCTCAGACGATACAGACTGGTTGTAATCAAGGATATTTCACACTGCTCTTAATTTCCAAAGGCCAGAGAAAGAGATGTTGTAGGTATGTCATTGTGCAATATACTTACCCACAACATGTACTTTGCAGGGAATCTTAGTGTCATACTCATCTGGTACAAACATATATTCAGCCTCATCCTCAACGGCAGCGCTTGCTATAATAAATCTATGGATTCTGTAAAAAATTGAAAAGGCAATAAATGTAAATCATTTCTGAAGACTGCTTGAATCTATGAGGAAGAACCTGTGAAAAGTTTAGGAGGTCTGTGCACGTCTGTAAAATTCCTGACCAAAAGCCCATTGCTGAATGGTTAGTGGTATAATACTGATCAAATTCTGTGATTTGTACAACATATTATTGAGAAAACCACCAATGTCAACAACTCTAATACTTTCTCTTTCAACAAGGAGGCAGAAAAGTGTAATATCTTCAACATAGGGATTCTTTGCTGCTGTCATGAAATTGTAATTTGTTTGTACAAGAATAAATTTTTAGGTGATCTCATTGTGGGAGTATTCTGACTTTTATTAGACCATCCATGTGACAGTATCCAATGTACTGTTTGTTTGCCAGAATAAAGAAATGACTGAGCAAAGCATAGGCTGCTCTTGCTACCTATCTTCCAGTACAATGGTGGCTAAGATTTGTTCAAGGTAGGACTCACCTCTATGCTTCCCTTTCCCCCCCTTAATCCAAGGGGTCAAGGCAAGCATTTCATTGCCTCTTCACAAGTGCAGTTCTCAGACACATGGGTGCTCTGATTAACTGAAGGGAATGTACTTAAAGGTAGGACCTGGTTTTGTTTGGTTGGTTTTTTTTGACTTTGGTTGGTTGGTTTGATTTGTTTTGTTTTAAACAAACAAGCAAAGTTTCCATGAAAAAGGACAGATTATAAATGCGAAGGGGCCTGATATCTCCACATAGTCTGCATAGGCAGAGATAGATGGTCTGAGTTGAAGCAAACCATAGCTATCAGAAAAACAGGCATTTAAAAGCTATGTATTTTTAATAATTCCTAACAATTATTTTACTTTACTACTTAAAATTACATGTGAACAGAAGCATCAATGTCAAGAAAAATTCATAGCTTGAATTTAGATGAATTAAAGATTTGATAATTGTCCCCCACAGCCAAAAGATAAAAGATAAAAGAGGGAAAGGAATAATGGCATTTATTATGATTAATAAAATAAATAAATTGAGCCTGAGGTTAGGCTCAATTACCAGGTAATTTTCAGGGAAGTAACCCCATATTTGCATATCTTTACAGTGTCATTCCATCAAAAGTCAAGTCAAAACACAACAGGATTACCTTCCTTTGTGATAAATCTTTACGCGGTCACTAGCTTCAACCAGTTGCCCATTTTTGTACCATTTCCCTTCCACATTCTCTGAAATCTCACATTTCAGGTGGATTTCCTGCCCAAGCATCACAGTTTGGTCTTCTAATGCAAGAGATATCTTCAGTGGTCTCACTTAGGAAAACACAAGCAGAGATATTAATACTAATATCACCAATAGCTAATGACTCTGTCATGGAGCTGCTACTGACCATCCCAACAGTCTTCAAATTAGAAAAATTACTCCAATAATGAAGTTCTCAAGCCAAAATACCAGCAATATGTACTTGTAAGCTCCATAAATCAAGCTCTTTAAAGGCAGTCTGATGCCTTAGAAAGGGTGAGCCATATTCTTGTCTAGAATCTGACATAGGAAACAAAGAGTGATGGGAAACACAGTGTTTTATAGAAAGACAATCTGAAAATCCTCAAAAGTTTCATGAAAGAACAGATGATGGAAGTCAACCTGGGCAGGTTGGAATTCACCCAAGAGGGTGAATTGGTTGTGCTTGGAATCCCAATTTGTACAAAACATTCAGAAGCAGCATGAGTATTCCAAACCAGTGTATGTTTATGCATAATGTGTGATAACTTTAGAAGACAGGCAAATAGATTTTGCTAAAAAATACACCTTTTTTAAAGAGATATTGTACAAACAGTACTCAGGAGGCTACACAGTAATGTGTTTGTGCATATGAGATCAAGTCAAATGACCCCGGTGCCTGTTGACAGTATGGCCAGTTATAGAAATGCATGTTTTCACAATTTTTTTTTTTATTTATTATTTTTATTTTTATTTTTATTTTTATTTTTATTTTTATTTTTATTTTTATTTTTATTTTTATTTTTATTTTTATTTTTATTATTATTTTTATTTTTATTTTTATTTTTTATTTTTTAGTTAAAAAGCCTTGCTTTGGTTTTCCTGTGAAAAACCTGAAAGGATTAAAAAGAAATAAATACTTGCCCTGAAATTTTCACTCTGTTAACCTATAATATCTTTGGATGGATAGCTTTTTTTTTTTCCATCTTAACTGATGAGACAGAAAGTTTTCAAGCAGGACTGGTTCATTGCCTGTTACTGCAAACAGTGTCTAAAGGGAAATTACTCCTCTGGAGATTTGCAGCAAAGAAACCATCATGGAAGTTAAGTCTCCCTTTAGACCCCCAGGAAAAGACAAGCAAATTATTTATGTAAGCTAGTAAACTGTGACATATGAATTCAAGGGACAGATGAATGATACTTACAGTCAACTGAAAGCTTGGCTTCTGATTGGCCTCCAGTTGTCATTACTGAGTAAACTGCATTGTCACATTTTGCAGCTTCCTCTATTATCAAAGTGTGTTTTTTACCCTCAACCTTGATCTTATACCGAGAGTTGGGGTCATCGGATAGTTCTACACCATTCCTAAACCTAATGGAAAAAAAAGAATGATTAGTGGGAGGTGTCCCTGCCCATACAAGGGGACTGGAACTAAATCATCCTTAAGGTCCCTTCCCTGGCCATTCTATGATTTTATGATTCTATGATTTTTCCAGTAGAATTCCAGAGTAAAGAATCCAAAACCTCCAGGTAAGATTTTTTAAGACTTAAAGTACAAGAAGTTAAACAAATTCATCTATGAATGTTTAAGGATACTTTGACTGTTGCTAAACATTTTAATAATGTTTTCTTGAGACTTTCTTAATTATTTTCAGGTTTGCTGGTATAGAAAATGTTGTTCCCAGTTTTGCCTACAATTAAGGTATTATGGGCTTCATTCCCAAGGAAAAAAGCAGCTGTTCAAAGTAAGGCTTACCATTTCACATTTGCATCATCCTCAGACACTTCACAGCTTAATTCTACGTGTTCACCAACATAGGTACTGGTATCCTCCAGGCCTTTGGTCACCAAAATTGGAGGATCTTTGGAAAGAGAAAATGAGAGATTTACAATCTGAGAGAGAAAACTAAGAGAAAGAGGTTTTCAAAATCATGCTATAGAAGATGATACTACTTCCATCACTTTTTATTGACAGTTTGTCCAGGCAGGCTGACATGAGAAGATGACATTTGCCTCTTGTCCCCCATGACAAGAGATCCTCCTCTTAAAGCTGCATTTTCATTATGGTCTGTAGTCCTCTATGCACAGTAAGATGATATGAGGACATAACATGGTGCCCTTATTGGTTTAATCCACTCCTACTGTCAAAACTCAAGTTTATTTAACAGCAAGAGATTGTAAAACAGCTGCCCTTTGATATTTATAGGGACAATGACCTCCACTATTTTAAATTATTCTCTGAAATATTTGATGATTTTTTTACATCTCACTTTATGTTTTCATTTTCTGCTTCTTTTATTGTGCATGTGTGAGAAAAGGTGCAGATATTACTACCAATTACTACCAATACTGTGGGAACAAAAATGGTAAACATGAAGACCCACTAATAGATTTTGGTAGAGTGTTCCCTTAAGTCTGTGCTGTTGCAATGAAAACTAACTGCTAAAAAGAATGATCTGAGGGTATGTGAAACTCTGTTCCAAAAGGATCAGGGTCATCCAATACCTTAGTTTGGTGTAAGGGAAAACAAATGCTATGACACCCAAGTCTCCAAAATGGCTTTAAAACACATGAAGGACATCACATTCCCTCTAGATCCCAATGCACAGTATGAAATTCACTATATCCCCATTTCAAGGATCTCACTAAATTACTAAATACAAAATGAGGAAACAAATGGTCAAGGATCACCAAATACAGGATGGTCCTAAAGGCTGCCAATACAAATACCAAAACATAATGAGCCAGACCCTCCCTGTTAATTTCAGTTGCAATCAAAGGAGCCACACCAATCTACAGCAGGTGAAACAGGAGCAAACTGAGGCAGTTACCTCTCACAAAGAGTTCTGTGGAGCATTTCTCATCACCAGCCGTTACGTAATAGCGAGCATCATCTGACATCTGACAATTATTGATGAATAAAATTCTCTGGTTACCTTTGTGCTCAAAAATGTATCTGTTTGAAAAGGAATGCAGCAAAGATACATTAGGAAAACTGCTGGTCCACCCCCCTCCTTTTTTTTTTTTTTTTTTTTTTTTTTATGTCAAAAGTGCTTTAGGCATTACTAGAGGTGAAAATCCTGTTTTTTACCCAGAACTGGAAAAATTATCTTCAAAGCAATTTTGAAGATAGAACAGAATTGTCACAAAATTTTTAGCAAGTACAGTTAAAGTGTGTGGTGACAGTGAACATCTTCTGGCTTGTCCCAAAATCCCAGTTGATATGAAAAAAATTTTAAAAATTCGACAGGCTATGAAGAATGGCAAATAAAATGGAGTCTGAAACTTTAGATGAGTAAAGATGAAAATAACTAGTAAAAGGACACCATCCTCATTCCAACACTCTTAACATTTTTGTTAAGTATAATAATAGCCAAAGTTAAGAAGTTAATATTATTGGTGGGCCAGATGGCACAAGAGATCAGTAATGGGATATGGGGTTTTAGTAATGGGAGATGGAGCCTTTCACCTTTATGTCACCAGTTTAGATCCTCTCCGGGTTTGTAGTGACCAAAGCTCATTAGCATCTGACAGCTGCTTCAGTAGCCCAGAAGAAACTCACTGGAGCATTCACTTCAGGTCCTTTTACTGGAGACATATCCATATAGCTGCCTGCAAAGCAGTTCTGAACTGCTCATAGCAGATATAGGGGCTAAAGAAAAGGCACCCTCTTTATTATGATTTTTTTTTCCAACTATGAATATTAGTCATAAATCCTTTTTGATTTTTGCAGCAACAGAAAGAAGAAAATCTGCCCCTTTTTTCTAGTTACTAATTATTTTCATAGGCCAGAGGAAAAAGTTGCTAGGATTTTGTGCTGCTGAGCAACATTTGAGGAACATCTTATTGTTCTGCATTACTGGTTGCACATCATCATTCCTGGCTGTGTCTGACTGTGGAGTGAGATTTTCCACACCAGGTTCTAAGAGCTGGTTGTGCCGACCCTAGGGACTGGGCTCAGCTTCCAGCCACTGCTCTACCTGTGTTTAGTGTCTGCACCTGAAAAGCCAATTTTAGATACATCTAGAAAGTAAGGCAATAGCCAGGTGATACAGGAGATGAAGAAGCTTGAGTACACTCGACCTGTTGCACTTGACTGTGGTCATGTTGAGCTAATGCAGGTTGTTGACTTCAGGGTGAGTGTTAATTGGGTAGTGGAAGAAGAGCCAAAACCTCCCTCCCCTTTCCTCAGGTGGCTTATGAGCCAGATGGGTAACTATGTGATGTTAAACATCTCTCCCCTCCAATTACTGTAGAAGAATTCTAACCTCCTTCAGAAGACTGATCTACTAACAGCACTTCCCAGCTTTTCAAGAAGTACTGAGTAGGAAGTGTCTCTGTGTTTTGGTATCTTTAATTCTTTTCTCTTGAGGTAAAGGAGGCATTCTGCATTAATATTTAGCATAGAGTGCCCTTTTTCTGGGCTTTTCATGAGCAACAGAGCATAATTTGCATACTTGTAATTGATAATTAAACTCAGAAATAAAATTGATGCAACCTGGGCAGAGACACAACACACTTGTTAAGGAAGTACATGTGTGGCCATTTTACTGCTTACGTACAATAAACCTACTTACTTTGCACTTGGTCGTATTTCTTGGCCATTTTTATACCACTTGAGTTCCACTGTTGGATCTGCTAACTCCACCATGAACCTTACTTTACCTCCTTTGTCCACCTGATATGCAGGATCAAGACCTTTGGCAAAAGCTGTCGTGGAAGCAAAATGTTATTACAGAAATGATCAGCAAACAAGAATATAAATGCTGAAATGACATTGCATCAATCTCTTCAAAGGTGTCAGAATACATGAACAGGATGCTATATATCACTCTATATTCTTACACAAGTCCACATGAAACAGGTTCTTTTCTAGAAACATTAGAAAAAGTGCAAAGCTATGCAAATCTGATTATCTTGACTAAGTTCAGGATAGTATCTCTTAATGACTTTGCAGTGTGGCAACCAGCTGAGAAGTGCTACTTCAGAATAAAATGGTATAGAGCTGGTGCCATGAAATCACTTACAATTAATCTACTGCAAAGGACTTCTCCATTGGCACCACTGTGCAAGTTAACAGGCAATTTTAAGCAAAAATTCCTATTGAGCTTCCCACTGGCAGAATAAACACACTGGTCTGTCTAAAAGCCAAATTAGCTTTCCTGCTTCATTCAGTAGGCTGCAAGGTTTACATTGCCATTCCACTTGTGACAAATGTTTCAACTGCAAAATATTTGCAAAAATATTTGAAACCAGATGAAAGCTGTCAGCCTGTGCAGCCTAATGGGGCTTTTCAAAAAGGTTCTTTGAGATGTGCAAATGTAGGCCAAGTTGCTCGGGGCAAAGTATGGCCAAGTGTAACACAAACATTTCAAAACACTTTAAAATCAACATTTAGATATTGCCAGATACAGAAGTTAGACCCGGGGGAGCTTTGGCTCAAAACTAAATATGTGATAACTCCAACAAGTTGCCCACAGCTGGGTAATTAATTTCTGCTAAGGTTTATGTCATGCATATGTCTGGTTGCAAGATACACTGTATCAACATAAGAGGAATGGAGTTATTAAAGCTGAAAAGGACTTTTTAATGTAACTTGTTCCAGTGTAAATGTTTCCGATTCATAATACAGGTACTGTGAGGGGAAGAACACACTAGTCTTATGCTTCCACTACAACAGACATTGGAAATCCTTCCATGCATTCTTCCTTATGGGAGTTACACTGGCTGATTTCCAGTCAGCTGGTACCTCTCCAGTCAGCCAGAACTGCTGATAAATGGTGGAAAGTGGGTTGGCGATTATCCCTGCCCCTTCTTTCAGCACTCTTGGATACATCCCATCCAGCCTTAGAGATTTAAGCACTTCCCTAAGGTGCAGCAGGTCACTGATCATGTCCTGGATTGTGGAGAGGGGGTCATTCTGCTCCCTGTCCCCTGCTCCCCAACTTTGGGAGTTGGATTCCCTCTGGTCCAAATACTAAAGACCGAGGTGAAGAATTCATTAAGCAGTCATCTTATTTAAAAGAGAATCCATCTCCTTGCAGTAATAAATATTGACTTGAAATGTGCAAGTCCCCTCACGTGGAAAGGAAGCAAGTATGTTTTTTTCTGATGGGCAGTTATGTTTGACCAAAGAATATTCTGCTTCATCCATACCTGCACTCTTCTTCACTTCCCTGCGCATGCGCTTCAGGCGCTTCAGCATTCCTCTCAGGTCGGTGATTCCGTACTGGAAAGCGATCTTCTCATATTCACTGGGATTCGCGTTCTTAAGGAGCTCCCACACATCTATGTCAGGCTCTTCGTCCTGCTGCTTAACCTCCCTGGCAGTAGCAAGATGAAATTATGGGAGAAGAGTTACTGAGACTTTATCACAACGAAAAGAAAAAGGTGAAGCTGAACCTATGGTGAGGTTAGAAATGTGATAAAACTTGCAGGCCGCCATCATGTGTTTTATTTCACTTAGTACACGTGGAATAGCTCAGAGTGGCATTCACAGATTACTTTACACTTCTTTGAGGTTGAATTTTTAATTTGGCCTCTTCCCATGTTTTAGCTATAGAAGTTGCTTGATTGCTTATCATTGCTTGATTATTTAAAAAAACTACAGTATGAAAAAAGTAATACTATTATAGCATATGAACTAATCCCACATAAAACAGTTTTATCTCTTGTAACCTGGGTGGAATCAGCTACAATTTATTATGGCACCACTGAAATCTGAGTCTAATCTATACATTTGATAATTATATAAAAATGCTTTAAAATCCTGTGTCCCCGTAGCTGCTATCAAGGGTGACCAATGAAAAGACATTGAAATCTCAGGGAATCTAGGTCTGTTTATAGTTATACCAGTGCTTCTATGAGTTACTTAAAGTTGGTATATAGGAACTGGAGATTTCCACACCAGCTTGGACTTGAAAGATGGATCTGTTGGCTTCCATGTTTATTTCAGTCTTAAGAGCGGGAGGTGTTTTCAGAGGTCTGTGTGAATAGCATCAACTTTATACAGAAGTTTCAATACCATATTTACTATCTGCAGTTCCAAGCTAAGACAACCAATAAAGAGAAGTATAATTATTTTCATAATGGCAGCCATTAAATGAGAGAACAGTGGAAGCATCCTAAACAAAAAGGTAATTTTTGTGTTTGACAGTTTAGCTCAAAAAATTGAACTGCTAGTACAACCTGAGAATTGGGGCAGAAATCTAAAATTTTTTTCCTGTAATTTCACTGGGATCCAATCAGGATGGCTCTGATTTGATATAATTGATCTTACAAGCTCAGTACATTTGATAACAGAGCAAAAAAATAAATATCTGAGAAATAAAAAAACACAGATGAGGTCTATCAAGTCTGATAGAGATTTTCTTTTTAATGTATACAGAAATAACACTTAGGCGTTCCTGAGGAGGAGAGTGGGGAGGAACTATGGAAACGCCCTTCGCTATTTAATCCATAAGGTTTTTGTTATATTTTTTGTTATATTTTTGTTATATACTAGAGTTATTTCAAACAGGAAAAAAAATCTTCTTGATGAGGAGACTCCAAAATACTTACATCGTTAGCTTAGAATTATTGTTAGGCAAGCTCTGGTATGTAATTTTAGGGTTTGTTCCTTTTACTTTTCTTTGGGCTGATGCTTTCTGGAGAAAGCCAGCAGTGGTGTTTCAGTGAGGTTCCTTTTGCATGGTGGAAAGTGGAGATCAGCTTGTAAATGTATCTAAAAACTTACACACCCCATGGGGTGGCATCCTCCTTTCCCAGAGCTGCCTCTTGTCCACGCAATGCGTATCGGTGCTAAGGAGAGGCACGCCGTGGGAGTTGAGATAATGTACCCCTTAAATCAGGCAGTAGTTGAGAATGAGGATTAACGAGAATATCCTCATTTTCAGCCATCTTGAAATAATTAATTCCAGACTTCTTTTTCATCTTGTGTAACAAATTTTGACACTTAGAGCAAAACAGCTTTGTTCTGATGTCACAGTGATTTCTTCCATGGGGAGTGGGCAAGCAGTGGTTGGTGTTTCCTAAGCAGGCTGACCTCTCCACAAAATCCCTTTCAGTTCTTTTCCCTGTAAATGTGCATTCTGTTGAAAGATGTACTTTTTTTTTTTTTTTTTTTTTTTCCTTCTAATTAAAAAAAAAAAACCTAAATGTTAGAATGTTTTTGGGATCTCGTGCCTTTTGGAATTTCATGCTGTTACTGATAACATTGCATTGACAAAGCATAACCAGTCACAGAGTGGCTTCCTAAGATTAGAACTGGTTTATCTTCCTGCAATACCAGCATGAAATTAGAAAATAGGCAGCTTATAGCATTTAGGCTTTTTTTTTTTAAAAAAAAACATGTTTCAAGTACTATGCACTACAGGTGAAAAGTTCTAGCTCTTTCCTTTGCATTATAATTGCACAAAAGAGAAAGAATGCACCTGCAACATTGCCTCCTGAAAAAAATTAAAATTATGTGTATCTGTCATCATAAAAGTGGATATTTGTTTCCACACTGGGGGTTAATCAGCAGTCTTATTCAGTTAATCTCAGAAGTATGTGGCTGCATTTCAGTGCCTGAAGGAAGTCCGAGATGAACCAATTTAACCAATATTGAAAAATGGTGTTCAAAACAAAAACTTTGTTTTGTCCATTAACCACACTAAGTTTATATGACTATACAGTATTTATCTTTCAAAACATGAATTACTTATTAGTAAAGTGATAGGGACTAGTAAAATACATTTCTCACTTCTCAAAACCACCAAGGTCTCTTACATGCAACTCTCATGCTTCTAATAAATCACCCCACAAGCAGTCATGAGAACTGTCATGCTAAGTTGTATTAGTATGATTAAAAATCAAACTGAAGATCCTAATTTAGGATGAGAAGAATAAAAACCCAAAGTTCTGGTGGATTTGAATTGGTTCAGGAAATTCTTTCACTGTCTACTTTTACCTTCAGCCTTCCTGTTTGCTTTGGTTCTTTAAATGCTATCTTTACCATCATGGCCCACGAGCCCATTGTGAACTTTCTATGAAATTAATAATGCATACTGGGCTTTCCTCTTTTGGAATAAATGGTAGATGAGATACAGGATCTAGTTCTTTTTCCAGTTCTCTGTGGTCAGTTGCCATTGATTTCCATGGCATATAGAATTTCTGGGATAATTAAAAAAAAAAAAATTATGAATAAACTATATTGTCTTAATCTGTTAGATCTTAAGGCTTAAGATCTAAAACAGAGGCATAACTATCATAACACCAGATTTTCATGGCAGACCAGAAGAAAATGTGCCCAGGTTTTTTCTCCCTCACAACATTTAAGTTGAATAAAATACCGTTGAACAACCGGTACTTACTGAACCAGTAAAATGCAAAAAAAGCTTAATACCAATGCGTATGGTTTGAAAGCACGCTATAGGATTTTTTCATAACAAAATGACTATAAAATCAAACTAAGATGTACAAAAACCCTTGTAGTTTTTTACTCTTGCACCAGACTCAATTTTCTGAACTGCTCATCCCTGGGTAGGAAATTTTCCCCTTTTACCTTCCATGCAAACACAACAGAAATAGCAAGTAAACTAAATGTTAGTGGCCTCTTTAGGTTGTGGCTCACTTTTATCCCAGCGCAGTCAAATCTGAGTTGTTTTTTTTTCTGCACACTTAAGGTACAATTAATTAAACTTTTGTATATTATACTATGAGAATAATCTTTAAAAAAAAAAAAAAAAAAAGAAAATTCTTAAGAAGTTATTAATGCTACATCTGACTCTTTCTGTGTGCGAACCTAATGGTTTGCAATCCACACCTGCTCACTGCATCACTTGGTTCTCACCTACGTTTCAGGAGACCACTAAAGTCAAGTTCTCCTGCATCCTCTTGTCCTTCACCGCTGCGATTAATAGAAAAAAGATCAAATCTTTGTTTAATACAGGAAGACTTAGAAAACACACATTGTAGAAGCTCTACGTGTCTCATATACTCAACACTGTCTAGACACACAAATAAGGGTATAAAATCAACACAAACTTGTATTCTTTTTCACACCAATTATGTTTTCTTCGGTACTTGTGAAAAATAACACAAAGGTTTGCATTGCTTGTTATTGTACTTTGATGGCAAATTTTTGTAACTGTACACATAAATTTGCCAAGATTTGTGTTAGATTTCAGTAACACAAATAAATGGGAGATAGTCAACACAACCAGCTTTGTTTTTCATTTCCATAATGTATGTGTTTGAAAACAAAGGGCTTGTGCTGATCTTTCGCTGTGAAGGTAAAACAAAGATTTGCTTGGTGGTGCTTTTACCAAAGCAGGGCTGTGCCAAATACTGATTGCAAAGCACTGTACTTAAGATTTAACCTTTGTCTAAATGAAGGGAGAAATCAGTTAAAAAAAGAAACAGTACATTGTTCATTTTTACAGACAGAATCACAGTCCTGTGAAGGTGCATTTCTTTCTATAATGTGACCTTAAGCAGTAATACCTTAGTACAAAGCACATTTTGACAAAAGAAATAGCCTCAATATTTGTAAAAAAGGGCAAAACCCTGCAAATGTTAAGTGAAATGATGCCAATATTTCATCTCATACCTGTATGCCAGATATTAATTAGCAAATCAGAACACTTGGATATCATCATCTGATTGGGCAGAGTTATTATTAAGAATTAAAAGATTATTACAATCTTTTTAAAATATACTCAAGAAAGGAGTGCACCTTGAATGTAATACCTTTTGCACTTACTCTTTAAATCAAATCCCTCTAAATAAAAGCAGTTATTTCTTGATTACAATTTTGCTTGTCTGTGTAAATTAACAAATTACATTCATTTCTTGTTTGTAAAATATTTCCATGTAAAATAAAAATATAAAGATAACATCTATACCGATACATTACACAAGACACAATGTTTTATCCTACTTCCTCTGCAATATGTTATTTGTAAGTTTTCTGTACTGATTGCACTATTACACACACTTTTAAATTGTAAAATAATATCAAGCCAGATCCTATTTTCTTGAAATCAGTGTGAATTTTCTCTCTGCTTTCAATCGATACCAGGAACTTCCATACTGTAGGTCCCAACTTTCAGGAAACATGTAGGAGAATATCTTAGTGAACAAAAATGTAATTTTATAAACCTCTAAAAAGCTATGTATTTATTTATTAAAATTAAATTAATTAAATCAATGACACTGTAATTTCAGAGTAGAGTATTTAATATCATATGTACTGTCTGTGTGTTGTAACTGGTTCACTTCATCCACTATGAACTACACTTAACCCCACTTATTTAATCTTTATTTACAAAATTTTTTAAAAAAGTACTTGAAACAACTGTCTGCCAGGACTGCTGCATGTTCTATGCATGCTACCAGAATCCATTATTGAGGAGCTTCATAGGGTCACCATTGGAAGTTACCTTCTTTTGAAAGCAGATCTGATGTCAAGGGATTGGGAAGCTTGTGATTCTATGGAATAACAGGAATTAAAAAGATAGTTAGGATTTCACATAATTTGTGTAATCATTATAATTGGGGGTAGGAAATTTGTTGAGTTTTTTGCCCATTGACCACAGTTCATGCTGCTCCTTCAGCATTAAGTTCCGATAAATCCAAAGCTGCTCAGCACTAAACTAAGTTTAATGAATGAATTTCTCTGAACTGCTTTCTGCAGTCCTGCATAGATCTGTTTCTGTGATGTTTCTGTCCCATCCCTTTCCTTCTTTTCACAGGTTCTGGACTTTTTGTCTTCCCATTCCCTGTGCTTTATTTTCTGCTTGCACCTTGGCTCTTCCTCAGTACTTTAAATATCAGAGCAAAGAGAGTCTTCTTCACAGGTACATCCTTGTATTGATTATCTTCTGTTGATCCCCACACAAAGAGGGATCACAAGGATGCATCCCCCTTGTGTGAATAACCCATCTGTGCCAGTCTGACTTGGATTAAATGGTTCTGATCCACAGCCAGTGAATGAATGCAACCAGGCTGGCCACTGCCTTACTGACCTCTGACTACACACATCTATCTCTGCCCCTTGGGCTCTCAGTCATCCATCAAATATCTCCTTAACTATGACCAGCTTCCTCTGGCTGGGGAATGGGCCAGTCCAGGCCCTTATATAGTCCAGGCATGCTATATATATATGAGGGTCAACAATTATTTTGGTTGCTGGCCCTGGCATTTCAGAAGACACCCATCTTTCTCAGCCTGAACATGCAGGTACGTGTGTGCTCTTTTGCTTGTCAAACCGCTCTTGAAGGAAAAGATAAGCCTGTGAGTTCATTTTTCCAGAGTAAGGCCTTTTTTTTAGCACAGAAGTTGACAAAGGCATGATTCACCAGTGCTCTCCACATTTTGCTGTTCTTTATTTTGATCAAGAGCAGAAGAAATAACTTTCTGGCTGTGATGGCTGGTGAGCCATTACCACTCCATGTCCCTCTGCTGAGATGCTGCCAGACCAAGCCCTGGATAGCCCTAAGCCTTGTTCTCTGTCTTGTGTACCAGAGCCTGATTTGAATTCAGTACTAGTTTTAACTGCCTGCTTTTCTAATTTTCGGATACATGTCTCACATGCTATCTATCCCAATATTCATTTAAACAATAAATTACAGACACTTAAGAAAATTATCTGAACTTTGTGCTAGAAATGTTCACTTTAAGCATTACTTTATTAAAGGTTCTGCACAAAATGAGGTGGCATTTCTAGTTAAAAAAAAGAAAAAAAAAAAAGAAAAAAGAAAAAAGTAAAGAAATCTTTTTAAATCTTTACAGACACAAGTGTAATCTTACCAGTGACTTCAAGGTCAAAAGAGCAGCTATCAACTTTGTCCTTATAAGACACTTCACAGCGGTAGTTGCCTGCATAGTTTTCTTTAGCTTTAATGATATGCATTTCAAATGTGTGAATCTAAAAACCAAACATAATAGTTCATCAGTGGAGAGCATACATTTGCACGAAGAGGAAGGCAAAAGATTAGACTTTCAGGCCTAAACTGGAATAAGGTAGTAATGTTAATAAAGACCTCTGGAAGGAAATTCAAAACCAGAAATGGAAATGGAAAATCTGGTTTCCCACTGCTTCTCCTGAGGTAGGGAGAGCAGAAAAGTCTGCTTGTGCTCAGGGTCAGAGATCATCACCAAAACCAACATGAGGAAGCCAGGGTTAGAATCCACTGCTCTTGAATTTCTACCTGTTGTTTTTAAACTGATCTTTAAGCTCTCTTTTGAGCTTTTTCCCCACAAGGAGGAAAAACAAAGACGCACCTTAGTGTGACGCTCAAAGGACTCTTTCAGCTGCAGGTGCTTCCCTGCTTTACTGGCCAGGTCCATCCATTTTCCTTTAAACCACTTAACATTTGGCTTTCGAAGAAGATCTTTGGCTTCTACTTTGGCTATAAATGTAATGTTCCCACCTTTAAAAAAAAAAAAAAAAAAAAAAGAAAAAAGAGGAAAACATAATTCAGTCATTGTGTAGCATGTGGTTGGTCAGTGACATCTGTAGAAGTTTCTTTCACTACTGCTCCTTGTAGTACTTGCTGCTAGAGTCACCATGTGCTGTTATCTGAACCGTAATAGCAAGTATCAGATGAAGTCACACATGCATTGAAAGTACTGCAATATTAAAGAGATTAACGATTTTGGGTCTGGAAGCCTTCTGCCCATGTCATTGTGGACCTTGAGATATTGAGAAGCATGATAAAGTAGTTGAGGCAAAAATTCCACTGGTGAATTGTTCCCAATATTTGAATTTCATTGCCTAAAACAATCACAGATGTTCCTAGGCTACCACGAAGCTGTAACATGAATAAACTCCATTCTGGAAAGAAGCCTAGAGCTCTTCATGCATTTCCATCATTAATTCTCTAATCTGAGAAGGGAGGGGAGAGTCTCCTCTAGATAATTACTTGGGAATAGTAAAAGTTAGCTCAGTTGTTAGAACACCATACTGCCCAGCCCCTGCTGAGTTTCCATCATAAGAGTCATCAGCTCCAGGGGAGAATACAGCTAACTCCTTATATTTAGTTTACAAATAAATCCTCCCCAAATGCTGTTTTCTACTCAGAAACTGAGAAAACAATAGACATGCATGATGCACATTCCCCTTACTCCCTTCCTGAACATGTTGTAGCATATCTAAGTACAGAGCAAACATACTGAGTAGCCCATGCTGAGCTTCTGACCATTGCTGCTACCCTGCTTACTGTGCAAGTACCTCACTATGATGGTAGGGCTCAAGTTTGGAAGTGAACATCCTAACTATCTCCTTTTACTGTGCTCTGGTTCACAGCATAGAAAGTCCTCACAGTGCTAGAACTGGGCTCCTCTGGAGTGAAGATGAAGTGCAAAATGTGATCTGTGAGTTTACCACCTGTATTTCAACTGCTAATAGGTGTATATAGACAGTAGGCTAAAACAGAGCTAGTCCAGAGCCAGTTCACCAGAATGATTACAGGGTGGGTGACCCTACCAGCTTCCCTACAGAACTGCTCCTATCAGTCTAATTTACAATTTATGATCCAGAATCTGACCCCACAATCTGTAAGCTATGCTTCAGGCCTTTGAGTGTATCTTCCTGACAGTTCAGTAACAGTATCATAGCCAACAGCATCACAGTAAACCACTCTCTTCTCCAGAAGCTGTGCCCCTTGCCCATTGTGCTCAGTAAACTGTCCTCTTTTGGGCTTGCTTTGCACTGGGGTTTGCTTCTCTTTGTACAGTCTTATTTGCCTTCAGAGAATTCACATCTGACTAAAATCAGTGGAAGTGCTTGGGACTGAGGGCAGAAGTGGAGTGCCGCAGGAACTGCACATACCTTTCCTGGCTCTGCCTCAGTCTCTGTCTCTCTGGGAGTGGCTTTGGGTTTTGTTTCCATGCACTTACCAACACTCACTGTACCACTCTGAGGTTTTTCGACAAATAAAGTGGATCCTTGGGTGTCACTGCGTTTTTCTGTGTCTTCTGGACCTCCTTCTCCAACAGGCCATCCTGAGATGCGGAGAGAGAGGGAAATATCCGTCATCTGAGTGTGCTTTGCTCCCTCCAAAATGCACTTACCTGAACTTAATAAACTCTCTAACCCTATCACCTCTCCAGGTGTCCTGAAAAGTATGTCACTTTTAGCTCACACTGACATCCATTGCTTGGCTGTCACATTGTGTACAGCTCCTGCAAGAATGCTACCTCTGTGGTGTCAGAAAATGAAACTATTGGGGAGAAGGAGAGGGGAACCTGATCAGCCAGGATGGGGACTGAGCTACTCGAATGACACCAGCATTCAACCATGAGTGCTTTGCGGAGGCAACGCACAAAGGTCAGCTCTTTGGTTTTCAGAGGAGATGGAGGTTCTGAAAACACAAACAGCTAAAAGCACGAAGAAAACACATATGAGGAACAGTTCTGGTGGGTCTCTCTCGAGCTGAAATTCAGTAAATTGTACAAGCTAATTTTTCCTCTTTGTCCGCAAAATAGGGCAAGGATGAAGCTTACTTTTGAACTGTGTTCTCTTCTACCAAGGTAGAAGCAGAGGGTTTGGGGATCAGTCAGTACCATATCCCTCCCCAGAAACTGGGATATTGGAACTGAAAAGGAACAATGGTACTGAGAGAAGCAGCAAGTGAGCCATCTCCCCAGGTAAGAGATGTACCAGTACCAGTACCAGTATGGCTGTGCTTTCCTGGTCTTTCTCCGCATCTCAACAGCCTTTGCTTTGTGCTCTGCAGTTACATCTCAGGCAAATACACGCAAACCCATGGTCAAAGCTAATTCTTAACAGAAAACCCAAGGAGAGCAAGACAGTGGACATCTGTCCATTACCTGTTCCCTTTCTACAGAAAGGCAAAGCATGTGCCTCATATTGAAAGTGAGAAATGGAGGAGTCCAAATACCGCATATCCTTGTTTTGAAGAGTTATGACCACTAAGTAAAGCCAGCACTGCCATAGTTGGACTGAAGAGCAGAGCAAATGTGAAAATGTACAGCTATAACTAAAAAAGATATCTGTCTCTTTCAAACAAGAGCTGCACCTCCCTGGTCCCACTTGAACTTTTAGTCTTTTCCAGAAGCAAAAATAGCTTTTATCCAATGGTCTTTTGGTTTCATATGTACCATAAATGAGGAACCAGTTAGAGAACACTTCTCACTTAGACAAACCCTGATCTTGAAATTAGAAGTTCCTTTCCTTGCTGCCTATTTTCTGTAGAAACTTTATCTGGAAGTCAGAATTGTCTTTCTGCTATGTAGAGATTACTGCTAAGGGAACCTTTTTAACTCATGAAAATTTCCATCAGTCACAAATGCAACACAAATTATGACAACTGCAGGAAAATACAACCAAACTGTTTTTATTATCCTAAACTCTATTAGGAATTCTTAAAAGGTATAGAGGTGCTAGATAGCTTTGCAATAAAGTCTTTGCCTTTTAGTTTTTCAGTACATCATGGGTGGTGACCCTAACCCCTCTACATATGTCTGCTACATCTGCTTGTACAATGTTTCTGACAGGTAAAGACATTCATGTATATACACACATGTATATACACATTACACACATTTATATACACATGAAAACACACACAGACATTCATGAACACAAATATATATAGATACACATCTATATATGTTCTGTCTATTATCTAGATGTTCAGGTTATGCTGGTCTAACATGATAGTTCATGGGAACAGCATAAGAACAACCAATAGTTACTGGTGTGAACAGAACATTGTGATGGAGCTCGGTACAGGACCTGCTGATGTGCAGTGACAAGCCCAACGTGCCACAGGATGAAATGGAAAAAGGATATTAATTAATGGAAGAAGCTTACAGAGAATCGTTAATTTATTGCCACATAAAATAACACCTCATTATCATCACCTTTAGATATTAACATTTACCTATTTATTAAACAAACAGAACATAACATGGGTTTGACTTTGGTTTGGGGGCCTGGCATAGGTGGCTATGCCAGGTCAATAACCATGGTTGAAGTGCTTGCTGCTCAGTTTGTTCCAGAGGCTGCAAATCCTGAAACCACAAAAGTGGATGTAGTGTGCATTACCTGCCAGGGTAGGAAGAAAGAGGTTATGACTTTGCTAGGTTTTCCTCACCGTCCTTTGAGCTGTGAGAAGAAGGCATTCTCCTACAGTCTCCTGTAGGCTGAGGAGGAAGGGAATAGCTGCGTATCTATCCATATGGAAATAGATATAGATAGATAGGTATGTATGTATGTGTAAAATACTGATGCATGACCCTTCCTTAACTCCTGGTTTAGCTGCTAGAAACCTGTCTACTCTGGTACTTGAAACCATTGCAACAGTTACATGGAGAATAAAGGAGAATAAAATTAGATATCCTCTTTAAGAAATAAAGAATTTATGATAATTTCATCTTGTAAATTTTGGAGTGTTTGATCATGTTCTTCAGGAGGTCTCACCTGAATCTTTTCTTTCTGCTGGCTTAGACATCCCATTTGAAAGGGAAGAGCAATTCAGATGACACCAACTCAGAGATAACAGATCAACTGACCACAGATCATTGAGATTTTAAGAATGTGGAGTTTTCTTGTGAGAAGGTTAGAAGTTTAGACTAGATATTTAGGACCATGCTAATGAGGAACTTCTTGAATACAAGAAAAAGGAAGTGAACAGCTGAGAAAAAAATTTGCAGAAATCTTTCCCCCTTTTTCCTACAAAATCTAAATTAGTTTCTTTAATTCCCATTCAGTATTTCCTCTTTAGTAGTTCCTATTTAGAAGGGTTGATGATTTTTAGAAGCTGATGTTTTCTCCACAATTCGTGTAGTTCTAAATAACAGATGGGTTTATGTTGTTCAATGTTTATGTGAGGGAACAGTACTTTGAATTATTTATTTATCTAAGTTGAGCAAAATAATTATAAATAGTTAAAACTAAATTTTAGTATTTTTTTATTCCAATGTTGCTTAAATATTTAACTTTTACCAATAAGGTCCCCTAGTACAGTAAATCAATGTAGTGCCACTGACTTTACAGGTAGCATTCAGGCAAAAGTTACTAATGCAAATTCTTTTGGTAGACATCAAGAAAATATGATCATTTAGGGCAATGAAGTCAATTGAGAGCATGTTTTCCATTTGACATGCTGCAAAGCAGTTTCTAGTGTCTGAAATCTCTATTTCATTCCCCATTTTTAAAAAAACATATTAAACAAACAATTAAGATATGTTATGCATGTCACATCTATCATAGAATCATAGAATCATAGAATTGGCTGGGTTGGAAGAGACCTCAGAGATCATCAAGTCCAACCCTTGATCCACTACTGCTGCAGTTACCAGCCCATGGCACTGAGTGCCACATCCAGACTCTTTTTAAATATCTCCAGGGATGGAGAATCCACCACTTCCCTGGGCAGCCCATTCCAATGCTTGATCACCCTCTCAGTAAAGAAATTCTTTCTAATGTCCAACCTAAACCTCCCCTGGCACAACTTGAGACCGTGCCCTCTTGTCTTGCTGAGAGTTGCCTGGGAAAAGAGACCAACCCCCCCCTGGTTACACCCTTCTTTCAGGTAGTTGTGAGATCATGATGGACCCTCCTGTTGCTATTCTTTTCCTCCCAAAAACAAAGGCATTTTATCTACCAGTTTGGCAGCAATGGCTTGGAGCAATGCATTCAAACTACCCTCTAGGTCATACGGCCTAAGGTGATGTGGTAGAAAACTATGTGGATAGACATGCTTTGTAGTCACAAGGCAACTTGTTTATTTGTAATTCTGGAATTTCATCTCAAGACTAATCTTAAAAATGGACTTCATGTTTGTTGATAGGAAAAGATAAGGGCAGTTGCTTTCAGAGCTGCTAAGTGGTATTTTACCTTCCAATGGCAGAAGTTCTGCCAAGGACCTTGAGACAGGACTGGAGAGGGACTAATCTGATATGGAAATCTTGTGCTTCTGAACAGAGATTAACTTTGTACAGGGCACTTAAACTCTTTCTCCACTCAGTATGCTTTGAGTTCAGCCCCATGGTTTGGAGTTTTTCTTCATTAATAGTCAAGAAAAAAATACATACATACATACGCACACAAAGCTCTATCACAGTCCTAACCTGCTGGTGGAGTACTAACTGAAGTGTCATCTTCATCTGTGAAAAGAAATACAAATAAAAAAGTACATAAAGAAACTGAAAGCACAGGTGATCATCTGCTTTAAAACAACTACTTGAAAATGTAAAACCTGCAAAAGAAAGGGAAAGAAATCAAAGGGAAAGAAATCCTGACCAGAGTCAGGAGCATTCGCAATGGAAGCTTCAAACTGATGAAGAAAGCTTTGAGTAATTCAGTAGCTGAAATGGTAATCTTAATGTTTCAAGCAAGTAAAAGAAAAATGAGATGTGGAATGTGATCTATTATTAAATCATGAGTTTATATGAAAGTTACTGAGTGGTTCTGCTTGTTAGAGATGTAATCCACATAAAATACAAAAAAGCCACAATTAAATCAAGGTCAATCACATATCTGACCTGAGGAAGATGCCATTTCTCTGACGTCCATGTCTGCAATTAAAATATGCACCATATATCCATTTAGCATCATTAGATCAGGATATACAACACTTAAAAGTAGTACCCTGTATTTATACATTATAATTTCTGTATTCAAATGTTAATCTAAAATACAAACAAATTTTTTACCATAACATTGGAGAATAATTTAAAATAAGAACTATTATTATCCCAATGGATTTCCTTTTAATCACACTAAAAGCTGTCCATCATCAGGTATTGAATAATTACAAGCAATTGTTATCCAATATACAGATATTTTAAAATGCTTAATCTCAGAATCTATTGAAATATATATTTATATAAATCAAAAGCCAGAAAAAACACTAACTTGGCATTAAACTTGAAATACTGAAATAAAGACTATTAAAAAACCTTAATGAGATAAAGGCTGTCTTTGCAAGAATCTCCTGCACCTCCCTGAATTTTAGATGTTGTCTAGAAAACTCAGAAATATCAGTTTCTGCTAAATATATGCAAAAAGTCTTAGTGTCCTAAAACCTAATGGTAAAAAAAAATTAAAACTACCAATGTAGCATTTGAAGGGTTATAATAAGGTAGATATATTTAGCATTTAATATATATGTAATGTAAAGATGACTTTTCCATGATAACATCGGGAGAACATTTCGAAGTGGAGGAAATGACAGCTGAACTAGAAGACCTTCAGAAAAGTATTAACCAACATCTTTAAAGAGAAGTTTTTTATTGTTTTGGGTTCGGGTTTTGGTTTGTTTTTTTTTTTAGATTAAGATTTGGGTTTCCAGCATCAAAAGTTTAACTCTGGAATTATCCTTTGATTTTGATCTTAAAGTTATAATTTTTTTGTATTTTCTTAAGGACAAGTGCAATAACTACAACAAAACCTCATCTATAATATAGTTGCAATTTTGTAAATACTGGTCTAATCAATTTTTTAATGTTAAATTAACCACTGAAGGCTAACTGAATGCCTGTTAATATAATTTAACTACTTAGATGTTATATTTTACTCATTCCTTTTTAATGATTGATCAAACTTCTTTATAAAAATTCCTTGGGAAGAGGATGTCAGAGGATGTCAGTTGTAAAAGGTAGGCCTACACATGAAGGATTAATGTGTTATGCTACAAAAATGATTTTTTATTCACAGGGTAAAAAAAAAAAAAAAGTCAAAGAGTTGCCACCACCTGCATCATCCAGTGACATAAACAGACGGTGAAGATGTTGATTTTCAGTGAAAAAGCACAGAAATTATTGTTATGTCGGATGTTTTAACATTTTGTGCTAGCAACTAAATGAACACAAAGCTAAGTAATTCCACTGCTATTTTTTTAATTTCATAATAGTATAAAGTGTACTTCCAGCTCTTTTTTGTCAACAATGTCACTGTTGAAGTTGATGATGGCTTGAGAAGTACTAAATAGTCCCCCTGGCCAGGAAAAAATAAATAAGATCAATCAGCATAAAACATTTGGTGTAATGCACCCTACATGATGATGTAGATAATCACATTTTAAAGGACTGCTCTTTTCTTTAAATGTGTGAAAAACTAAAACAACAAAAAGGTGTTGGTTTTGCAGAGGGATTGTTGTTGTTTCTCCAGCATAATCTATCATTTTTCAAACAAAATGTTAACATCAAACACAATCAAATCAAGCAAACATTCAGAAGTATCAAAATGAAAGCACAGTTGAATATGCTGCAAATGGGAAGAGGATGAAAGGAATGCATGCTAGCAGGATTGTTTTGACAAATGGGTAAATAGCAATCCCTCACTCCTTATGTCCCAGTCTCCTAGGATGAAATGAAATGACTAATGAATAAATATTAAAATTAAATAACCGATTTTTTGTGATGAACAGCAGCTTATGTTAGCAATAAGCTCTATCTCAAGATAAAATGTCCTTAAAATGCTAGGTCTGGTGACAAGACTGTGATCATAAGTTCACTGTCCTTATCTTCTGTGAGTAAAATTCTAATAAATATATTCAGCAGTCTGATATGTGACAAGAGCTAAGTACCAAGAAGTCACTTCATTCATCAGTAGATGGACAGGATGCATTACTTTATAATGTATCCTCCATAATGTATGACTTTATAAAGATTTGTGTTCTTTGGCTTCTATTAATCTATGGCTTATTTTCATTTTAAAATACAATATTTGCATTTACTTTCCTGTATCTAACAATTATATTTACTGAGAAACAGGACTTTTGAAGTTCCATGAGGAGGACAGTCTGCATGTAGGAGGAAGGAACACTCCTTACCTAAGAAGTACCTGATGTACAACTTCTTTATACTCACAATCAGTGCAACTTTGATATTAGGATTTATGACTGGTAGTACAACAGCAGTGTAGAAAAATCTGTCAAAATGTAAGTAATAAATGCTGATTTATAGATAAACTGCCAGTGTCAAGGATTTTAGACCTTCTCCTTTCCCTTGGTTTGAAATCTATCAAAGATCACAGAGTCATAGAATCATAGAATTAGCTGGGTTGGAAGGGACCTCAGATAGAAGAATAGAACAGATGGAAGTTGCTATTCTGCTATCAGTCACATTGTTGATAAATTTGATCTTTTGAAGAAGTGGCAAAATCATATTAATCTATTATTTTACTTTTGTCTATTTTTAGATGTTTGAAAGAAGACAATATCAATAGCCTGCTGCTACAGAACAGAATAGGGGAATTTTGGAGTTTACTCCACTGAAGCAGCACCTCAAATTTGATTTAATCAAGTTGTTAAACTAATTAATCTTTCTTTGTTGTCATTCCCTGCTCTCAGTCACTGGTGACCAGGAGATATAGCATGAGAGATATGGCAGACGTGAACAAAAGGGTAGGGAACAATAAATTCTGCATCTGCAGGTGACTTCCAGTGCCTGTGCTACTGCAAACTGCAGCAAGTGTTCAGGGCTAAGGCAGGAGGAGGTAGATAAACACCACAAAGAATGAACCTTCATCTTCATTTTGCATTAATAAATACAGAATAACTCAACCAACTGTCTGAAAAAATGTAGCTTATGTGGAAATTACTGAGCCCAGTTTAACCCTTCTGAGAGGTTGGAATTCGATTGCTTCCCATTACAGCTCTGATTTTTCAAAGGGTATTAAGCTGTCCCATCAAGGGGACTTGGCACTCTGGAGATGGTAAATGAAGTACATACATCAAGCAATGGGAGTTTTAGTAGACAGATGAATGCGTTAGTGAAACAGATGTTTTAGTAGATGGTTGGATGGAACCTAGGGAAAAAGGTATCAGTAGAGCATGCTGAAATTTTAGTAGCTCTCTGAATTGATGGATGGGACCTAAAAAAGGAATGAGCAAATTGATATTAAAATTAAATTATTATTCCAGCAAGTGGAAACACAACTATAACCGTATTAAATCTTTAAGATAATGTTAAAATTAAAAAACAAAGACAGAAGAATTTAAACCAAAGTAGTATAGGATAACATGGTTAATTTGGTGGAATTTCTGCTGGGTCACTTTTTTCTCTGAAAATAAAACATATGATCATATATATTGATTTTTTTGCAGCACTGTTTCAGATATTTTTGAAAGTAGACAAGCTATAAAAGATAATTCAATGCAATAAAACTTTATTGCTCTGAGCCACAGTATTTTGATTTACAGCAAAATAACCACAGGATAACATAGTGTCCTCTATTTCTTATCTTTACAGTGAACATAAAGAAACATAAATATATAATTTCACAGAGACAATGACTACTAAAACAAAACAGAACAGTAAAACATACACACAGATAGGCATACTTTATTTTCCTAACTTCTGGTGTTAACTTTGCCTTAGAAATGAGATGAATTATGAACCACCTGGGCCATAATTATGGACCAAGCTTTCTTTCCTAGATGCCAAGTTCCAGCCCCACCTGACTGTGCTGCAGAAAGGGACTGCCCCAGGTTCCTACAGGATGCTGTTTCTCCTAAATTCTCAACAAAGACATCAGAGCTGCTAAAGGACAGGCAGTGTGGAATCACTGGGGGGAACTCAGATATGAAACCTTTCCTATCTCATTTCCATTCAAAGAAGTATCCAAATCTGGTACTTCTGCAGCTACAGAAACAGTTTTATGAATAGCTTATACAAAAACAAGACTCTAGCTGGTTTTGTCCTAATTTCCACGCTGAATGTCTCATTTCCAAGTGTAAATGATTTAGGACAGGTTGAGAAAATGCACCCTTTTCCCATTTTGTGAATTATGCTCACATTTCCTTAATTTTTATTTTTATTTTTACTTTTTTGTAGCGGGCAAACCTGAGGGAATCACTCTAAGAAAATACACTTTCCCTTCCTTGGTCAACAAAACAGCAGTTAATAGAAACAACTGCATTATACCTAATATAAAAAAAAAATAAATTCCTGATGAGTACCTTGCAGCAACACCTACATAGCTTTGCAGCAGTGACTGTTTCACTGGAGCATGGCAGGAGGTCATTCCTGCTACATATTGATATTCAGATCTTCAATGGAATTCTACTGAGGCAGCTGCTGCCACCCTGGACTGAAACTGGAAACACTTCCCTTCCTGGGAACTCAAACAATGACTTTGGTAAGAAAATCCTCTCAGACAGGGTAAGCACCAAGAAAGCATTTTTCCACTTAGGAAATTCTTGTGTTTTTCAATTCAAACAGAGACATAATAATGTACAAAAAGATAATAGAAGTATTTGATAAGATACCTACCATATTTTCTTTATTATTCGAGAACATGTAGACTTGTACTCAGTGGGGAAACCACCATTCATGTTCAGTTTGGAAACAAACATTTCTCTGATATCAGAATTAAAGCAAGCAGAACTAACTGCGGGAGTAGCTGGAGGCAAAACCTTCGTCTTTTTTCCTATTAAGCATTCAGATTATTCTTGAATTGTGTTTCCATGTCAGGGTGACAGATTTGATTACTCACATGAAATTTTGTGTGTCAAAATAACTGCTCAGTGCAAAGATAGGTGGGAAAATAGCATGCACGGAATACTGATTCAGAAATTTTTTATTTTCAAAAGGTTACTGGAATCACACACTCTCAGTATTTATATTTTGGCTTTGCTGAGAAAAATAGCCATGCAAGCCTTTGCCAAATAAATCTGCAAGTGTCAAGTATGCATCCAGTCTGTTTAAAAGACAAGATTTTGTCTGGAATAGACCGAAAGCTAGAATACATTTTTAAGCAAGCCATTTTTTGATTTGCCATGAAAAAGCATAACCATGCCAAATGAACAGCAATCATTGCATCCATTGTAATAAGTATATTTTAGTCTTGTTTAGCCTTTTATCAGACCAAAGGAAAATAAAAAGTATTCATTTTGAAATAAGCCGATGAGCTGTTTGAATTCTAGTCTGACAGGGAGTACAAAAAAGAGTGGAATTTGGCCCAGTTCTCTCAAAACTTATTTTTGTGACTTGAAGAACTGTCAACAGAGCTGGAGTCTAATCTCAGTGGCACAAAAAATACATATTAAAAATTGAGCTGATTTTTACATGCATTGCTAGTGCAATATTTATATGTTTGTTCACAGCAGATGGTCCTCATTTTTCAGAACTTGTAATGAGCTTAAATGTTGGGCTCTCAACGAGGACAGAAAGATAAATGTGTAATTTTCTTTTTTTTCAGATAAAAAAAATCTATTGGACTTTGTGGAAAGCTAAATCATGCAATATTGAGCTCCTGTGAGAGAATAGAAACAGCTTAGAGTGACAGCAGGAGGTTGTCTGCTTTATTTAAAAGCTATAAATGTGCATAGTATCTGTGAGTTACAGCAAGCTTGGTCAGTGACAACATCCTGGCTCACCTAAACATTTCTTTCTGCTCATGCAAATCACTTGAAATTTGATCTAATAATTAAGAAGTCCATATAAATATTGTTGCTAAAGCGTCAGTCTTATTTGTAGAATTTTTGAGGATACTGAAGTATCATCATTTTCTTGTTCTGGATAAGTCATGCAGGAAAATGTTTCAGAAAGCTTTACATCACACTTATGCAATTTAGCACCAAGATTCTGAATTGAAGCTCAAGCAATCCAGCATCAGAACATCGTTTAAGAATGTTCTCTTTACTGCTCATTTTTAAAAATACGATCTCAGACTTACCTTTATCCTTTTCATTTCCATCCTCCTGTGGTGTTTTTTGCTCTGTGTAGGAAGTACAATTATATTTTTGAAAGGATCTTAAAGTAAAAAGAAAAACTTACACAGCATTAAAAATGCAGCAATATTCTAGGTTCTGTTGGTCTTGAAAAAGCAAAATCAAAGAATTATTGATATATCTGTATATGTAAAATACTGTTGTAATCTCATAAAGCATTTTACAGCTCTGTACATATCAATTAATTTTCCATTTTCAATGAGTTGTGTAAGACTGATGTTCCTGTATCCAGTGGAAGAAAAATACTGGGTTTTTGAGAATCAGCAATTGTTAATCCCTTGTTCTTGAGGCTTTGAAATGGGTTACACATCCTTGCTAATTTGGATGGAATTGGGTCAGACGTGGGATATTAAGGGTATCCAGGACTCCACCACGCTGTTTTATCCTTAACACAAAGTACAACATGAAGAGACTGTATTGATGGTGCTCATAATTCTTTACCATCGGCTTCATCGTTATTATTGCATTATCTAGTCTATTAGTTTTCTTCATCAGAAGACTTGCCAGCTTATCCTCTACTCCAAGCAGGTGAACATGAATTATTTGACCTCATAAGTATGAAAAAAACAGGACTGTATTTTTAACAAAATAAAAATTTTGTTATATTTCAGGATTTGATAGGATTGCTATTCTCTTTGTTTTCCTGTCTCATTCAGTTTGCATAGGAGGTATTCAGAAAATTGTGAAATCATATGAATTGTGCTGTCTTCAAGGTGTAAACACGTGATATCCTATTGGCTGTGAACAATGACTTTCTGTGGAAAACTTACCTGCCAACAGCCTGATAAAACACAGGTGTGGATGAAGATTAGTGGACTAACATTGTAAAGATGGATCTAAGATAACTTTTGTGCCATGGAGGTAACATCTGCAAGAAACAGCTGATATTATGATTATCCTGATTTTCTGTTCAGATATGCCTAGCCATGGTAACTGTGAGAATAAAATTTGAAATTTTTAGAGGACAAGGCCTAATTCTGGATTTATGTCAGGCTCTCAGATGCTTCTCCCTGCGTTCCCCAAGTTGTCCTCCTCCAGTTGTGAGGCTGTCCATCTTGGCCAGATGGTCAAAGCTTTTCCCTTTGAATGGGAATTTTACTGCAGAATAATTTTATTTTCCCAGCAGGAACTGGGGAACTGGGGTTAGGACAATTCATTATTCTTGTCAGGTGGTAACATGTCTGAATTCCAATCTGATGGCTTGACATTTAGATCTAGAAAGAGCTCTGAAAACAGCTTGCCAAAAAATTCCTGGTGTAGTTCAAGGAGCCAGTTATGGCCAATGAACTATTTATGTATTAGAGCATTTGGATTCTTCAACATCCAGCTTCCCTGTTTGTGTGATACCACTTTCTAATCCAAGATGACAGCATCTTGAGTTAGGCAGAAGGAAATTAGAAGAAGTGAGTGGCATTTCCAACTTAGAAGTATCCCACTTTGATCTGTGCCTAAACATATGGGTGCCATACTGACATTCTTTTTGTTTTACAGTAGTAGCACAGGTATGAGTAAAAGAAAGGGGGTTATATGAGTGATTTCATATCTGTGTATTTAAATAGAAACAGAGATTGTCGTTTATTTGAAAATATTTATAGATGTTTTTAGTATAATGCTTCAAAGATGTGGTTCCTTTCCCTCTACTATCACATTTCAGTTCTACTTAGAAGACTGATAGAGAACATTAATTCAAGTACAAAGTATATCAGATAAGAACCTCAGTGTGAATATTTTGAAATTAATTATTTTAATATAAACTATAAAGACTTTTTAGTTGACCATCATGTAACCGTAACTTTTAATTACGACCATCGTGAATGAAATATCAATTAATTTTTCTTAGAAATATATGCAGTATGAAAGATTTCATCCAAACATAAAAATAAAATAAGGATTACTTAAACATGAAACTCCTTGTGGCAAATAGTACTACTACCTCCAGACTTGGTAATTTTTTAAATGAAAGATTGTATCATTTAAACAAAAATTTCTGAATCAGCCTCCTAAAATTTATTTACAATTTGCAAATTGTAAATAAATGTGAGTTTGACACCTGGAGAATATTTATTCTGTTTGATATTGCTGCTTAGGTGGCTACACAGAATAAAATTGGTTAAATGGTTAAATTAGACATGTATCCAGATGTGTATCTGTATCTGTATTAACCTGCATCTGAGAATATAACTCAAATTACTCAGTGCAAATCAAACCCACAAGGCAAAGGCATGCCTACCTTTCCAGCTCCATCTGGAAATCTTTCCAGCTTTGCCTGAAGCCCTAGTCCCTAGGAATGAGTTCCATCTCACCCAGCTTTGCCTGCCTGGAAGTTATTTGCCCACTTCAATCTGGATAACCAGACTCCTCAGGTCAATCCTCTATACATAGACATCCAGTGATATTTTAGGTGGATTATCCAGGATATGACCCAAGATTTCTACCTTGATTATAGGTGGAGCACTGCTTGAACAACATGGACAAGATACCTGATCTTCAGATGGCTAAGATTAGGTGATATGGACCCTATGCTGGATTCTTTCAACTTTTTCACAGTGTACTTTCTAGCAGAAATGAGAGGCTAATTAGTAATTAGATGCTGTTAAGCACCAAAGAAGACAGAATAACATCCACAGAATTTAGGTAGTCACAGTTTTCCTGTATCCTGAAGAATACTGGTATCATTTTTTTAATGCAAATAATTATCTTGCAAAACTGAGTCTGAAAAATCAACATTCAGGCAAAGTGAAATAAGAATAGCTTATTAGGACAAGCTTTTCTTACTGTCCTCTTACTTTCAAAGGGACAATGAGCACAAATCATATTATGGGTATGCAGTATCCAGTCTCATGCAATCATTGTTACTGTTACAGAGCAAATTTGCATTTTTTACACTAACCTGGAGGTATTGGTGCACTTTCAGTTTCGTTCTCTGAAAAATGAGGGAAGAAGACAGATACTGAGCTTCCAGTCAAAGCAAATATTTTTCACACATTTGGTGTATGCTTGATGAATTTGGACACAGTTTGAGTTCATTTAGTAGTTTTATGTTGTTCTTAATTTTTTTTTTCTTTCATACATGCAACACATGGCATCTTCAGAGTGATATGGTCAGAGGCCTTAAGCTTATGCTCTGTGAAGAGAGGGTACTGAACTTGGTCAGTGTGAGGAGATATAACATCTGTAGAATCACAGAATCATAGAATCATTTACGTTGTGAAAGACCTTTAATATTATCATGTCCAACTGTTAACCTTACATTGACAAGTCCATCACTAAATCATGTCCCTAAGCACCGTATCTATAGGTCTGTTAAATCCCTCCAGGGATGGTGACTCCACCACTTCCCTGGGCACCCTGTTCCAGTTCCTGACAACCCTTTCAGTGAAGAAATTTTTCCTAATGTCCAATCTAAACCTTCCCTGGTACAACTTGTGGCCATTTCCTCTTATCCCACCACTTTTTACTTGCCAGCAAAAACCAACCCCTACTTGGCTACAGCCTCCTTTTGGATAGTTGTAGAAAGCAATAAGGCCTCTCCCTCACACACAGGTCATCTAGATGCTTGTATTCATGTTAATTTATACAGTTGTGCCCCTGTACATTTTGGTACTCTTTGGCAATTCCAGTTCAGGACAGTTCTGGACTATCATGGAATTCAAGTTGAATTTCAGGTTTGGATTTGATTTGTTTAAGTCAATTGGTCTTGAGCCTATACTTAAATGTATAATTTACCAAACTGATATGGTTCTGTCAGGTGATATCCTATGTTTAGGCAAACTTTCCATCAACAGGAATATCTGGTATGAATTTACTTATGAAGTGCAATGGATCCATTAACTGAGGAGGATCATGCACAGAGGATCCAGAGACCTTTTTCTCATTTTCACGACCCCATTAGATCAAGAGTTCAGTGTAAGCAGAAAGTAAAAAATGAGCATTGCTGCTCTGCATAGGACCTACAATGTGTTTTTTTTTTCTTTCAGTCTTGTTTTTTAATCTAAATCACTTCCCTCTCAAATGTGTGTTACAGAAACCAGGCTTTTTATCCTCTTTAAATGTTACCTTTTTGGGACCACATTTGATCTAAAAACGTAAGAGAATATTAGCTTAAATTTATTTTTAAAACATTAAAGTTTTAAACCTTAACCTGTAAAAGTCTTAGAATGCTATGCTTGTAGAAAACAGTAATATTTATTGCGGTTGAACCACTTGCAAGCAAAGATTTCCAAAGCTGAAATCCTTCATTGTAAGAATAGATGGCTCCTACTTCTGTCTTGTGGGTATTAACCTTTGGGACTACACCTTCCGTTATATGCACGAAATAAAGTTTTGATTTCTGTCACCTACAGATGTTGGTAAGGCTATTCCTTTGCACTCAGGTCTAAATATAACCAATTCATACTCCTCATTCTTAATAAATCCATGTAATTGTTAAAAAGGAGGAATACTTTTAGTTCAAATATAATTTTAAGCTGACCATGTGGAGTTGATATTATTTAGGAACTTCCAGCCACATACTTGGATTCTATAGAAAATTCTTATAGAGACTCCAAAGAGAATCCCTCTCTACAGGTAAAGAGCTTTTTAGTCAGAGCACCCATGATAGAGAATAAAAGGGAGAAGATATATTAAAGAACAATAAATGCATAGTCTGATAATAACAAAATAGTTTGTGGCAATTTCTTTTTTGTGGTCTAAGTTTTGCATTGTGGCCTGGGAAATTACAGAATTTTTTCACATGAAAATTCCAATACACCAAATATATCTTGGAACATTTCCCATGTACTACCAGGATGTTTCTCATTGCTTCTCCTGAGAATAAAGTGGCAGCTCTGTGGCACAAAAGCCTATGTATTTCATGGAAAACCTATAGCAGAAAATTGTTCACTATTCCCTTGTCTTACGGAAATTTAATAGCTAGAAACAGGGAGTGTTCTTATGAACACTGAACTGGAAAATTCTCACTAGCTCACCAGCAAGCGACACAAATTTCTACAAAAAAAGACCAACCCAAGCACTTTGCAGTCTCAGATAGAAAGTTTATGAGCCTTTCGAGGGACTCGCCTTGAGTTTTTCTTTTATTTGGAAAAGTATTTAATTGCTTCCTCATACAGTTGTGTTGGTAAGAAATCACACATCTTTCCAGTCCTGTGGTACCTAGAAGTAGGGAAAATCTACAGCACAGATCAGACCTGAAACACTATTATTATAGTCTGAACTTCCTCTCATACATGCAGACATACAAGGAGATATTCAAAACCTGAGCTATGTCATGTGCAACCTACTTTAGTGGAACCTGTTCCTAGGAGGGAGGTTGGACTACACAATCTCAAGAGGTCCTTTCCAACCTCAGCTATTCTGCAATTCTGTGATGATGTGATGACTGAAGACAGTCCAGGAAGTCAGTAATTTATTTTCTACACCATAATTCAAGGGGTCCTGGGCTATTGATAGGAAAACTGAGGCAAGAACTTTGCTCAGGGTAGAGATCTGAAATATTCTGTAGGAGAAAAAGAGAAAGGGGGAGAGTTCCAGGCAGTGGCAGAGACGTAGGAGAGACTTCAACATAATCTTTTGGGTATGTGGGACCCCTTTCATGGTCATTCTTACAGTTCCATTCCTGAGGACAGCCAGGAAAAAACCCATTAATAGCATCAAGCAGTTTCCACCTCCCCAAAGAATGAGAGCCCTTTCTGGCTGACCTCTGCAACAGGCTTGTCAGCCAGGAACAGGCTGTGTGCACTCAACCAGCAGCTTATGGTTGTGCTCCTTCCCTTGGAGGCATGCTCACCAGAGGCCCCAGATGCCATTCCCAGCAGCCCCATTGCCTAATATGGTTTTCTCCTGAGGCATTGTCAGGGGGGCTGGTGGAGGAGAAAGTGTTGCCTCCAGCATGCATGCCTCAGCCCCTTGGAAGAAGTTTCTTCCCCAGGTTGCAATGATGCCACTTGAGCTCTGGGAGGAAGAGGCTGCTACGGGTCCAGTCACAACCAGATTGGTACCATAACGTCAGCTGGGCCTTCTGCTAAGCAACTGAAGTTGACTTCTGCCTCAGTTTCTAAGACAAAAGGCTTTGCAGTTCTTTCTTTAAGAAGTTAAGAATGTTTCGTTTCAGTGGGTTTTGCCATGCTAAACCCAGATTTCGGGTTATTCATTGGCTGGGTATCTTGCAAAGCAACTAGCTAAATAGAATTCCACAACAAAAAATAAATAATAATAAAAAAGAATTTACTTTGCAGTCCTTTCTACATCGCTACTAAGAAAGGATAACATATTGAGAAGTGTAGTTAGCAAATAAAGTGAAAGCACAACTGTCACTTAGATAACATCTCCAGAAATGCTTTCATGTCTCAGCCATGTCATGAGATGCATTCAGGATCCAGTTTGACATAGGATATGAGTACCTAGAGCCAAGACATTTTTATTTGTGATTTATAATTGTACATGCATACATACATTCTTGAAAATCAGCAGGAGATGCAACTTGACCCATTACCAAAAATTTTCCATTACTGTTTCACATTTATAATGTTCAGCTTTTCAGATAAAATAAGACTTAAAATCTCTTGCTATGCACGTAGATAACTAAGCTTTCAAAGATTCCATGAGATTACCCATGTGCTAAAGTTATGGCAACACTTAAGAACTGTGTTAAATTTGGACTATAATTTTTTTAAAGTTTAATTCCATTTTAGGTCTGGCTGCACTGACATCCGACCTCAAAACCACAAGAAGCTTTGGCAGGGACCTGGTGGAGTGCTTATGTGTGGTGACTCGTTTTCAAGGGCTCTAAATTCCCGCTTCCACTGGCTTCTATGACAGCAACAGGCATAGTAACTCCTTTACATCATATATATTACTTTTCACATTGAAGTGTAAACATAATGAGGCATGCTGACAGTTCTAAAACAGTCTCTGGGGTCTATTCTACTACTGAGACCTGGGAGCAAAATATTCTGGACTCAGAATATTCAAAGCATTTGAGAGCTACAGGTTATCTGCAAGCGTACTGGGAAAGATGTCTGTCTGAGTAACCCTTCTCACTTTGTGACTCTTTACTCATGACCAGGTTTGTTTTTGGGTAGGCTTAGGAATCCTCAATAATATTGGAAAATGAATAGCGAGTTTTGTATTTTTTCCCCTTACTTGAAATTAAAATGAGCTTGCACAAAATCTAAAGGTATTTCACCATCACCAAGCTGGAACATTTGCAAGAGGGAGGAGGAGAGTGTCCTGGATGAATTTCTCCCTGCAGTTAGGTATGGATTGGTTATGACCCAGAAAATACTTGGGTTTGAATAGACAAGGGAGCCAGGATCTCACCCAGTCTCACCAGAGGGCTTACTCCCATTAACCTGAAAGGGAAAGCAGGGATATAGCTGCATCATCACAGATACAGGTATGACATCAGCCTGTGTAATAGCAGCATATTAAGTGACTTCCATATGTCAAAGAGCACGAGGATGGTCACTTAATGCTTTTTACCACAAAGATCTGTCAACTTCTGCCAAATTTAAGTAGGTGGATTAAGCTTGCGGACGTAGTCTAAAGGGATCAGACAAATATAACTATTACGTAGGCATTCCCAAAGTGCTGACTGTGCTACTCAGACAAAAATAGACAAAATGCTAGTTTGGGGAGAGAGCATGGCTCACCCCAGCTCTTGTGCAGTTGTCTTCTGCAAGGTTTGTCCCCTCTGTGCTGCTCCTACAAGACAAGAGAGCTGCTATTGCAGCTCATGGTTTTCTCCTGGGGCAGATTGAAGTAAGCGGGCAGGAAAGGATGGAGCATGTGGAAGAGCTGCTTGAGAGGTCTCATGTCCAGATCATCAGCAGAGAAAAGCAGTAAAGCTTCTTCCTTTCAATGTTAACTTACATTCCCTTCCAAAAGAGGTGCTGGGAAAAAGAGAAATGGCTCAAAATAATTTGAGCTTTTTTTATGGGTCACTACATAGGCCAGTGCAGAGTAGCAGTGGCACCACTGATATGATTAAAAGCCAGAGGTTCATCTTTCAGATGACAAGAACTTGCTCAAAAAACTATAGAGATTACCCAAGCACGATGAGCATTTCACTGGGAAACATTAATGTCAGAATACCCCAGATCAACTGAGCCGAGAAACCGAGTGCTTGATTCAAAGTAATTTGTAATAAATAAAAGCACTCTTACTATTTTAGGTTGGAATTAAATTGAAGTAAAAAAGACTCTTGTCAACAAAGAGAAAAAGTAGTTCTAAAGATCTGAAATGACTGAGCAGGGGTGCTCTGGTGACTGCAAAGAGGACTATTGTTGTGGCCAACATTATGATGGTAAATTTGTAAATTTGTTAATTTACAAATTAATAAAAAAATAAATGGTAAATTTTTAATGGTTTTCTATTTTCTATTTCTTCTTTTAATATTGTGTAAATGAGACTGGCTGTTTTGGCTTGCAGTGACTGTGTTTGGTTAGACATAAAAAACCCACAACGTTACATTAAATAATGCCTCTTACTGCAGCAAAATGAGCAAATCAGCATGTTCACTGAAGCTGAAATAAATTTTATATTTCAACAACCAAAATTTTCCAATAATCATAATTCAGTGAAATATTTTCAGCTAGGGACTGGAAAAGCAATAAATTTAACAGTAAGTTTTCTTATATATTTAGTTTTACAATTGAGTAATATCTAAAACTTCCTAATGAATTTCAGCTTGTAAGAAAAAAAAAAAAGGATAACAATAAGCCCCATCCTATAATCTCACCTACAACATTAATTTTTAAGGAATAATCCAAATGCTTCTAATTATAAAGGATTTTATGGTCCACAGGTTCCTGTCAAACCATCATATGATGAATGAATATCTAACCATCATATGATAAATATCAAACCATCATATGATAAATGAATAATATTTCCTAACTTAAGGACTGAAAAACTGAATGAACCATTGGAACAAAAGCCCAATAATAATGAATTCTGTGGAATGGGTTAGACACCAAAGAAATAGTTTGTAGATTCTCTTGAGGAGCTGCAGGTTAGATGGCTACTCCAGATTTTGTCTTCATTGCCACCCATAATTATGGAAGAGCATAAAGCAGCCATTGCTTGTTTAATGTGTTCCTTGCAGTTCCCATTTTACTAAATAAATAAAATAAAGTTAAATAAAATTAATTAAATAAATTAAATAAAATCTGATCCTATGGAAGTTCGCTCTCACAACTTTCTTTTGAAATCTTTGGTTTCACCTAGTAATTAAACTCTAAAGAACACTCTAAAATTGAATGAAAGTAATTTCTCAAATAAAACTTCTGGCTACATACCTGTAGTCACCTAAATTTGTTCAAGTAATCTGTCCAGTAACTACATAATCCATGCTCTAACCACCCCACACCCCTCCTATTTAATTTCTGGTAGGTACAAGGCAGTGATCAGCAGTCAGCACCCTCATCAGATGGTGCAAGGCTCCCTTGGCAGCCTTGTAGTTGCATATGTACTGTAACTGGGAGCTAGAAGGCTGCCAAGTGTTGACAGTATTTAAAATAGATAATAAAGATAGAGTTGGTGGTTCCCATGCATTCTCAAACTCATTTTTAACCCACTCAGCCCACAAGGCACCGATGTGGGATCATTAAATCCTATTTGTATTTCCACTGTATCTTATTTATCTCAAAGAAGCGAACCTGTAAAAGTTATTTGTTGAGCACTGTGTATCCTAGAGAAAAAAAAGTGTATTTGTGCTTTTATTTCTTAGATAACAGACTGAGAGTAGATTGTAATATGAGTGGCACACTTAGCTGAACTTTTCTGACTAAATAATTTTCTGACTAAAGAATTTTCCGTTCAGCTTTTCACAAACAGAATTTTCTAACTAATTCCATCATCTTAAAAAAAAAAAAAAAAAAGTTGGGTTGCTTTTTTTTTTTTTTACTTTCAAAACTAAAATTTTGTGAGGCTCTCTATCCCACAAAATCTACAATTCAAAAGGATTTTGCTGAGACATGCTATGGTGTTTACCAAAGCAACTTGTGTTGGTAAGGTAATTCAGCTTGCCACCATAACTATACGTTTTGTGGAAGGCTTTATCAGCCTTGGAAAGAAAAGCATTTTATTTTGAACTATCACTGAAAAACTTGTTCTAAAATGAGGTATATACAATCCTAAAAAGCACTGAAAAAAATTATTAAGAGTCATATTCCCCATAATATTTGCATAGTGAAAACTGTGGAAATTCCACCCAGAGTCAGCTTCTTCCTATGGATGATAGCTCAATGATAGAAAGTCTCAAACTTTCCTGTATCCTGGCACCATATGAGTTTATATACTGATTTAATGTAAGTCTGCAATTAATCCCTACTCATGAAATTCTGAATTACTCACCTACCTACTCACAGTCATCTGAACCATTCTTTAATGTTGCTTCAGGCAATGTACTACATGGTTTTCTTCTGGCTTCAGTTTAACAGGGAAGGACAAATCTGGCTGTGTAAGTGCTTCCAACTAGGTGGGTGTTATGTCTAAAGTATGGAAGCAGTGTTCCTATTTTTGTGTTGTAAAACCAGCAATAAAGCAGTCCTAAAACAGATGATCTGTCCTTCTCAGCCTCATAAATATTCCCTGACAGTTTCATACCAGAAAAACACGGTTCTCTTTAGCCTGAGCAGGTAGCACAGATTTCTGTAGATGCAGTGAAAGCTCTACAGAATCAGTCCCACTATACTGTAGTCGACCTATGAGTATTGACTCTGCCTGTTTTACAACTGGTATTTTAAAGGTCTCACTAAGGTCTATGAGCAGATTCACACTAAACCTGCTGGTGGCCGTGGCTGGTGACCTGTGAGGGGCGCTGGTGGCTTGCAGATCTGCTGCCTGGTGCCCCAGCCTCAGGGATGACTGTGACTTCCAGAGAGCAGGGAGGAGTCAGAGCAGGTCTGATTCTTGTCTTCAGGTTAAAAGTCACTGGTCTGGCTCATAGTTCAAAGGCGAGTCATCTGTCTTTTAGTGTTTGGAAGGGAGGAAAGACACAGCCACAGAGAGCTGGGTTTTCTTGGTGACAGTGTTGAGGAGAAAGTGTTTTCTGCATAACCCCACAAAATGCATGAATGCAGCATAGTTTTAATTTCTTGTGATTCATTTACCAGCGCAACATATTTTTAATGTGTTAAATTGCCCGTAAATTAATGCATTTTTTGTCAGCAGGTGCTAATGTGAAAGCAAGGGTTCAAAATGACTCATAGCCCACACAACTGAAAATCTTGTTTTAAGGAACCTAGACCTAACTGATTTTTGCTATGTTTTTACTGAAATAAATTAATTCACTCACCAGTTGAATTTGATCCTGTGTATAGAAGTATGGAAATGTACTTCATTCTCAGTTTCCTACCCTTCTTTGCAATAGAATCATAGAATCATAGACCTGGCTGGGTTGGAAGGGACCTCAGAGATCATCAAGTCCAACCCTTGATCCACTACCACTGCAGTTACCAGACCATGGCACTGAGTGCCACATCCAGTCTCTTTTTAAATATCTCCAGGGACGGAGAATCCACCACTTCCCTGGGCAGCCCATTCCAATGTCTGATCAATAGTTTGTTAATAATTTTTCTCTGGAAGTAAATAATTTCATTTAGTTCAAGAGATTCCAAAGGAAAAAAAGAAAGCATAAGGCATCATGATATGACACCAGAAATAGTACATTCAGTAATGCTGACTTGCTTTCTGAAAGCTGCAATATGTAACAAAGTGAAAAAGGCAATTGGATTAAAAACTTCATAAAACAAAGCACTGCTGCTCAGGAAAGACAGTAATGTATTTCTCTAATTTAACAATGTACTCTCAATGGCATTTACATGTCTTATTATAGGATAAAAGGCAGCACTAAAGTTGAAAGGGCAGTTATTTCAAGAGGTGAGTACTTAACCAGTAAAGAATTTCCTTTCAGAATTTCCAGATAATTTCTAAACTAGCTCGGGAAGCAATTCCCTAATGTAGAAAAATGTCTTCACTCTTGCTTAACCCAAATGACAGCAATGTTCTTTTGCTGCTCTATCCTAAAATACTTCAATCTCAATCAAAGGAACTCATGGCAGTATTGTTTCATGGACACCGTAACACGGACCGGACGCTCTGTGTCACTGGAGTGAGTTCCCCAAAGGACTGTGCCTCATGTTGTTCAGTGCAATCAGGTTCATCCTGTGAGCCATGTAAGTATATGCAGGTAGTGGGAAATCATCCCACATCTGGGAGCTTGACTGTTAAGGAAAAATGAGGGCCTCCCCATAAACCAACAGTGAGGTGAATTCGTGGAATCCAACTTATTGTAGCAAATTGCAAGGAAGAATTTGTGACATGCTGGTAGGTTTCATTTTAGCCAAAATTCAGAATAAAACATTTCAGCCTTTTTAAAGTGAAATCTGCTTCCTATTCCATAGTTTTGGAATGTAAACTTTTCTTTGAGGATCAGGGCAAAACCAAACATGAACATGTTGCCATTTCCCCAGGACTAATTTTCTCATCTTGTTCTCAGCTCTTTGTCACCTGAGTCTAAATGCTGTAATGACTGTGTCCAAATGCAAAATAAGAAAAGCATTTGCTTCAAGTCTTTTTGACAGTGGGCAGTGGATAATCTGATACCTTGTAGTCTTTTCAAGAAGGAAGAGTCTGCTCAGACTTCCTTCAGATTGGAGAACTCTCCTGTCATCTCCGCTTGAGAGCTTGGCCCCCTCTTGAGAGACAGCGTCTTACAGAAGGGGATTGTATGGAGGAACCCTGACACATGGCTGTCAGGTGCACAGGAAATTAAAGATCATTCCAAGTAGCTAATCCCTAATAATGCATTACTTACTGATTTCTTTTACCCAGTGCTACTCTTAAATCATTGGACTTGTGGAAAATAATTAACTGAAGATAAAAACGAAGGTGGTAGCATCCCCTCAGTTTACTAAGGGTGACTCATTTTTATGGACTAGAAAATTCAGTGGCTATATTTGTGAGTGCTGATGTTCCTGTACATGCCAAGCAAAGATGATTTGTAATTAAGGCTGTAAAAGAATTTCAAAAATCCCCATAAATGTCAATGCAGGAAAGCTTTGTATTTGAGAAGCAGTATTGCTAATACCAAACACTGAAAGCATCAGAAGTTACCTTAAAACTCAGAAACTTATTTATTTAATGGAAATTCTATGTACTGATTTTGTTAGTTTTCTTTTTTTTTTGTAAGAATGTTTACATATAAATAGTTATTATTGCTCAGATGCTGGCAATTCCACATTGTATTGCAAAACCCTTAGGAGTGTTTTGCACATGTGGAAAGAAAGGACTTTTTCTGTAGGTAAAAATTTAGATCTAAATTAGGTTTAGACCCCAGAGACATATGGCACCAGGCCAGCCTTTGGCACAGCAATATTTACGTGCAGGAAAGTCACGTATGTCCCCTTGTGGGTGTTAGGCATACAAAATTACATATATATCTCTGTGTTAACACTGTCATATTTTCTACCTCTCGATCTCATTTCGCAGCAAAGAAGATAACGGTGAGAATTATAAGCTTCACTGTAAAAAGAATCATTTAACTTTGCCTTTTTGGTAAACACTACAGCAGGCTAAACACCACCACAGATAAACAGTGAGGGCTTACATCAGTAAATCTGTAAGTGATATGTATAAAAGAAAGCTCTTAAAAAGCATGACAGCAAAATGCATTTAAGATCCTTTTTTTGAATAACAGTCACAGCTCATTGAATACTCTTTCTCTCCAGCTAAAAATGCTGTTGGGTAAGAAAGAAACCTTCAATGCAAAACACGGAAATGCAAAACAAGGGCAAAGAAGAAGGGGCAGAGGACAGAGGTCAGATTTCCCCTTTAAAAATAGGGCTAAGGAAAGCTTAGATGAAAGATTAGTAAGGCTGGAGGGAATGCCATGGAAAAAATGTCATCAGGCATCTGACCCTCTGTGCCTCCACTGAAGTCTGCATCTGTGGAGGAGTGGCAGCCACAGCCTCCATTGGTATTACAGCTCCTCTTTGGGTCTAAAATAAGTTTTTGGCCTAGATACTATGTTCTTATAAAAACAGAAGATACTGAATGTGCTACAGTTATGTGTATGCTTATCTCCATCTACGTGAATATCACAACTCGAGAACCAGAAGCCATTCGCCAGTGGATTACTCCATCTGCATGGCATTTCTCCTGTGACTGTTCCTAGATATCTCTAGCCATAGATAGTCTCCAGATCTCCAGGGATAAGTGTTTTCTGTGAATTTTGCAAGGAACAATGCTTTAGTGCTATTGGAAACTAATAAAGTGATGAAAAGGATCAGAAGTGCACTTCTGTGGATGTTCAGGTGTGAAAATGGTTTAAAATGTTTCATTTTAAATCAGGAAACAGTGAGAGGCCCTAAATCAGCTCAGACTGGTAAGAGTAAGGTTTTGGGTTTTTTTTTACCTTCCAGAACAGTTGGGATGGGTGCTAGGTGTCACAATCTGTGCATTTCTCTTGCACAGAAAAGATCTTGTGGAAGAAAGATATGAAGGTGAATACTGAAATATCCAAAGGTTGGAATTCAACAGCTGTTCAACAACTATGTCTTACTGTTCTTTCCAGTCCACCAGCATACAGGAGTAGGTGAGCATCGAGGAGTAAGACCTATCCTACCAACTGAACCACTAAGTTTTTCATTTGGGGTCCCTTTCCATTTTTGCTGTGTCTGTATTCAGTTTCATTTCATCACAGCTGCAGAGCTTTGAGAGAAGGCAAAATAGGCTTTCAGATTGGATCTGCATGCTGCTTGAGCAAATCACGTCTCCTGTGAAAGAAAAAAGTGACCATTTGAGCTGTTTTGCAAGTTGCTTTTGCTGAGCCCCTGCCTAAAGTGTTTCATCCAATCAGTTCAATGGGAGGAAGTTATCAAATGTCTCTGCAGTTTATGTCTATGCACAGAGAGCTAAGATTTATAAGCGAAAATCTGAGCAAAAAGGAAATCTTCATCTGTGTCTGTGTATGATTGCAATCTACTCTTGGCATTTCTGATAAAATTATGAAGTTATTCTGAGCCCGTAGAGTCATGATGAGCATGTATTTTAACACAGATCCCTCTCTGGAAGCATCATGGTACTACTGAACAACATTTTCAGACTCTCACTAAAACCACCATTTAATCCTATGGAAAATTAAATTAGAACAGAGCTTTTTGTAATAATCACCTGACCAAAATAACTTTCTGGAGCCATCACATATAAGGGCTACTGCCCTAAGATACTTCTATTCTAATACTTCCATCATCACATGCTATTTTCAATCAGTAATAGGGCCAGGGGATAGGAAATGATGTAAGAAATATTTCCTGATCTCCAAGTAAGGGAGAGCAACAACTCTCTTGAATATGTTCCATTGCTGCAAGGTAGAGCAGGACCCCCATCTTGCTGCACTGCCTGGGCACTTTTGGGAACATGGAGATGAGACACAGGGATTCCTCTAAACTGTAGAATGAGTCACCCAGGCATACTCACACATCCTTGTACTGCAGCTCTCTGCACTGCAAGGAAGTGACTTGCATGGACTGACTTGCACATTGTTGTATCCATGAGTTTCCTTGCTGGAACTAACAATTTTACTGCAAGGCTCAACATGAAGCAATTTTTTTTAGGGTGGTGAATGGTTTTTTGAATTTTGAAAACTTTTCTGAGACTGTGCTATATTTGACTTCATGTTCAGCAGCCTCCAGACACTACTCAAGCCTAACATCCTAAATTCACTTGCATCCAGCACTATCAGACAGCAAAGTGTCCAGAATCTCAGTATTATGACATCTAACACCTCCACCATGGCTAACTACAGCAGAGGTCAGAGGTTATTTTGGCCCTTTGAACTGAATACACACACAAAGACACTTGGCCAAGCAGTAGAGGATTGTAGCTGTGATTTGTCTCCTTTGTAAGAGGAAATTCTAAGCAGTCTGGACCTGAGATGTCCTGCTCTGCTTAGCATAGGTCACACAGACTGCTCTGTGGAGATTCCATTAGCAATACAGACATAGGTGATGGGGGAGGGAAGCCAGAGAGAAACCATTCAAATTTGTGAGTGCTGCATTTTTTAGGGTTCCGAGAGGTCTTTGGGCAGAAATATAACTTTATATTTCTTGAATCTATGGTAACTTCCTTTCTATCCATACTGTGTCTCAGGAAGCTATGAAGATTGGCTGAAACTTTAATCAAAACATGCTTGCTAGAATGGCTTCTTAGGAATTGTCATTCAGTTGGACAGAAATATCCCCAGGAGTGGATTTTGACTCTAATTCTCACTCTTCTGCAAGTCTCTTCATCTTGGCCAAACCACCTGCTAGTTCAGTGAGATCTAGGAGCTAAAACCATACCTGAGAAATTAGGAAAAAATATATTCCAGAAACAGGAATGAATGTAAATTCCTTAATCTACATGTGTTTTGTTGAACATGTAGATAATTCAGAGAAACCTTATTATTTAACATAAAAAGGGTTTGCTACAAATGCCTCTGATGCAACTGGTCATTCATCTGACAGTATAAAGCTGTAGGAGGAAATGAGAGTAACTTAATGTAGAAAGAAAGAAGAGGAATTAACACTGATTTGAACAGAAATGCAAGTTTCTGCTTCCTCTCATTCACGCTGAAAATAAATTTAATTTTGAGTGGATTGAAATACTCATATTAGCCATGAAACAAAGTACATTGACTCCTTCTTATAAAAAAAAAAACAAACAACAATGCAGTAAAACCAGTTGGGTCTCCAAAATAATGAAAAAGTAGCATTTCTTACATGGTAGGTTACTGGGTGGTGTCTCAAGAGAATCTGGGCCCAAGGTATTCCCTCATTTATGGAAAGAGAGCACCTGAGTATCACATACAAATAATGCTGGAGTGGCATTCACTCCTTGTCTTCTTATAAAACTGCCCATTGAAGAAAATCCTGAGACACTAATTGAGCAAATTACAGAGTATAATTCTGCTGTCTTATTGTCAAGGTACTCAGAAAGAAAAAAGGGAGACACAAGAACGTGTTTACAATGTGAGCTAGGGGTCCAAGCTACCATTATAATCAATGGAAATAGATTTTTGTTCAACCTAAAATTGCTGCTTATGGCTCAATTCATTTCCTTATACACAGGGGATAGCTGACATTCAGATGCTGCAGCATACCCTTCTGGTTTCTAGCTGCTGCTGCAGGGTGTTGCAGATCTCCATTAGGTCCTGAGTCATATCTTCCAGCCCAAAATGGATATTCTCTGTATCCGTGAGTGTCTCATATGGCAGGAGGCAACTATGTTTAGGCAACTGCTGGTTGGTCAGCTGAGCAGCAGCCTGGGCTCCACTGACTGTAATGACCTGCTGTCCCTGACTCCAGTGGGAATGGGGACACCTCGGTCACTTGTACACATTTCCATTTGGGTATCTGGTTCCTAACCCGAAGATCTCCTGTGATGGTGTGAAGACCCTTGGGATCTCTGTACGATTGCAAACTTATCAGCATTTTCAATGAACTGACTTGGACATTCACATCAGATCAGGCCTCTCTTCTCTAACTCTTAAAGCACCAGCAGCTCTTCAAATCAAAAGAATAAAGTCTGTCAGTGGCCATAAAGTGCAGCAAACTCTTCCAGTAGAATGATGGGAAAATGGCTTCAAATACTCATTTCCTAGCATCAGTGAAAAAGTGGAACCTTTTACCATTTTCAGAACCAGCACTTCGGTTGTGACTTGAGAGCAGAGAGGGCTGGATGGGTAGAGAAGGGGCTGATTCTCAGCCACACGGTTCCTCAGACTCCAGACACAAAGCTTTTTGCAGTGGGACTGAGAAAACTCAGCTAAAATTAATGATTCTATCCGTTTTCCCTCTTCCTTATTTTACAGGTTTGTACATTCAGGGCAAAATCACATCATTGTCTGCATGACAACAACCTTTTTTTCCTCACTCTAAATTTAGACACCTAATACTGGAATCTCTGCTTTTTTCCTGAGAGAGAAGTCTAGTATTTGTCCCTATGCCAAAGGAAATTTTTCCAGGAAATATTTTTTCAAACTTTGTTTGCTCTTCCACTTCAAGGAACCCTCTGGATGTCCCTTCATGAAACACAAAATATACAAACACATTATCCAAAGACTTTTAATATGCATGGTGGCTACTAATGATTTGATTATTGAAGTCACCCTGGATCTCACTCATAATTTCTTGCTATGTGACCGCAGACCTTGTCCTCTTCTTTTCTAGATCTTCTATGGAGAAACTCATCCTGTTTTTCATGAAACAAAAGGTTAATGTTGCATAGTTGTTGTTTGCTTTTTTTTTTTTTTTTTTTTTTTAAAGCTCTCTTAAAGTGATATATTTAGGAGGTATGAGGGGAAAGAGCTGGACAGTCCTTTATTTATCTTCCCAACAGGTGCAGCACAGGGAGGCACAAAGGCAGCATTTGCTAATTTCAGTTTTGCCACGTACAAAGCACCCTCTGGGTTGCTGAAAGACTGTTCCCTGCTTTCCTCCTAAACTCAAAGAATTTTTTGTTTTATTGCAAAGATAGCAAATATTTTCCTTGCACATAGATACACTGCTTTTTGCACAGGGTGGACAAGCTTTTCAACTCAATTAAAACCAACACTAAGCCAGATGACTCCTGCATTATCCTACCCTAATAATAAAATAAAATAAATGGATTGTATAGGAATAAAAAAAAATAATTGTTGGTCCTTCAGTTTACACGGTAATAAAACAAAAAATACCATGTCCACAATAAATCAAGTTTGGGGCATTTTCTTTACCAATATAATTAATCTAATAGGGAAAATATTCTTAAACTAGCAGTGGAGCAGTGGAGGCGGAAGGTCAAAGAATAAATCTGAGATGCTCTGGTATCTCAGAAGGAAGTGTGGGCACATCAGTAAGAAATTAGCACTGGGAGGACAAAGGCAGTCTAAGAACAACTCAGTTCCCAGTGTGCAACAAGATCTGTGCAGGAGGACGCTGCTCTGCAGGGCTCAGGATGGGAGCGGAGCCCACCCGCACAGATCCAATTACAGCAGCTAGGCGTAAGTTTGCTTTCCATTTGTGAGGGCTTTAAATTTATTAGCTAAAGGTGATGAAGAGAAACTTTCTAAAGAATTGAAGTGGAAAATAAGATAAGGGGTTAAGGTTTCCTCCTTCCTTCATCCACTGAAAACTCGTTTACCTGTGACTCATACAGTGCTTGTAAGCGATATAGACAGGCCTGATTTCGAATGTGATTTGGCTCCAAGACTGAAGGAAGTTAGAAATAATGGGAATGAATTTTACAGTCAGTCCTGGAGAGAGTCAGTGATGATGGCAGAAGATGGATATCTGTATGCTTCTCTTTTGCTTCGCTGAAGCATGTATCTATGCAACAAGGACAGCAGCAGCTGCACTGCCCAGTCTGGTGCCGTAAGCAAATGGTTATACAGGTCCAGCCTTCTGCACGAAAAGCACTGAGCAATGTAATACAATGTTCACATGGTGGCTTGTTGAATTTTTAGGAAAACTTTCTATCAACAACGTTTTGGGGGTTTATTTGATGCAAGCCAAAATTGTATACCAAAGCAGAATTTTGATTTAACATCTTTTTCACCTTTGAAAATTTTTCTAGCCTTGAAAATATGATGCTAAAATAAATCTGAGATAAATTAACTTTTATCCAACTTGATACTGATATTGGTTTCCTATTGGAATGCTGCTCTACGTGTCCACTTCTATGACTTATATGATGAGCTGTGATGAAAGTTGTTTTACAGTTATAGTTAAATAATGTAGTTGTAGAACAATCATGCAATGAAACCAAATCAGTAATGTTTAAAAACCCATAGCAGTACGGGCTATTTCAACTGTCCTTCTTCAGAGAAAACAGCATATCTTCAAAGCAGTCTCTACTAATATGGGGTTTTTTTGCTCCTTTCACAAATTGCTTCATGTTTTGGAGATTATTGTTCTAACAGACAATATTTGCACATAATTTCCTTCACAACTTTCACGTCTGTGCTCTTCATACCTTCAAAAAAAGTTTCACTGAAACACTGTTTGCAGCCCACACACTGATTTTTATTTTGATTCCTTTCCAATATGTGGATGTTCCAGCCAGTATACAAGCAGAGCTTGCAAACCCTCAGAAAATAAGTTGGCAGATAGTTGATAAATGCTTTGGCTTAAAATCTGCAATGGTCGCTTAACTCACGGTGATGACTTATTTCCTAGACTGGGAAAAACACTACAAATGTAGAGAGCTGCCTACTAGGGACAGACTTGCACCTGTCCCTGTGGGACAATGCCCACAAATAGTTTGAAACCATTACTCTGGAGAGGTTTGGTGCTTTTACAAAAGCGTGCCCAAATGCCATGGCCTGTGACAGTTTAAGAGGGCGTGTAATTAATGGGCAGCTCTTATGATGAATGTTGGTTAAAGGAAAGGGGGGAAGAGGAAAGACTGACTGGATGATTAAAATAAATTGCAGAAAGTAATTATACGAGGAAGGTTCTCCTGTCACCAAGAAAACTAAAGGCCTTTAAATTTAAACACACTGGTAAAGGTCTTTGGTTCCACAATCCTATCTTGCTCGTCCTCTGGGATCATTTAAACCATGGAGGTAGTCTTCACCTTGAGACTATGAAATTTTGAACAAGCCAAGATAAATCTATCTTACAACAAGAAAACATACTCCAGGGTAGCCACAACTGACTTTGACTTTTTTGGAATACAACAATAAAGGCCTTAAATCATTAAGCATGGAAGTCTCATTCTACAGTGACAAATTCCATTAGGCTGAAGTGCCCCAGCAGCCTTCTCTTAGTTGAGTGGTGTGTTTAATTTGGTGATCCTATTTGTCAAGTGTGCACTGTTAGGCTATACTCTCACCAAGACAGGAAATTTCTCACTTTGTTAATCTAATAATCTTAAAATAGCTCAAAGAGCATTTGGCCTGAAAAAAAGCCTGTGAGCTTATTACAACACTGCCTCTGAAAAAAATCTAGCTATATTTACTTCAGAGACTTCAGTGACAATAAAATGCAAAGCTGAGACTTTCTTAACGTTCAAGTGTTAGCCAGTTTCTCAGCTGCTTGCTCTTGTGTGTGCTGTTCTTAACTGGCAGGACCTATGAGAGTAAGGAGATTAGGATCATTCATGTAGACTGCTTCTTTAGGAAATGTCAGAAGAATACTGCTTAGGTGTTTGTGTGATACAGAAGCCTGTGCCTTTTTTTTTTTTCTCTGCTTTCTATAGTAGTCTGCCAACAAGTTCCTCAAAGGTTCCTCAAAGAGTCCTTCCAGTGGTTCCTTCTAGAATGCAGTCAGTCTGAAGTTCACCTTTATTAATGGATTACCTTCAGTCCTTCATGCCTTGGAAATTTCCTTGAGAACAATCATTTGGTGTAAGCTTATGAATTCTTACTAGTAGAGCTTGTGCCAGTAGTAGCATTACTCCTACTGTACTATTACTAGTACCAAATACTCCTGCCACTAGTAAGTACTTGTACTTGCTATACAGCTACTGCCACCAAGTCAGGTGAGATCCTGATCAATGGAAAATCTTTAGGAAGCATCTAGTCTCTTATTGTACTTCAGACAAACCTACCATTACTCTGATTTATTGGTTGAAAATAAGTTTTGTGAGGTGAGGACCAACCAGTGTACAAACTGCATGTACCACTTTTTCAGAGCTCATTACTACTTGTGAACTCTACCTCTATCAGAACAGAAGGCTTCAATATTGGTTACTTTGCTGAATATCAACTCACCAAAAATTACATTTATTCCACTGTCTCTATGATGTTGTACAAAGTTGCTAAAGTTATTTTGTAACACGATTACAGAGCAGCATTTGTAATCACTGCATTGTAAGAACATCTTTGAAATAATCGAGTCTAAAATAGAATAATAACCTTTAAATACATAAATAAATGATAACCTTTAAAAACATGAGCCTCCTAAAATTTTTTCTACAAAGCACATATCTTTTGAAATTGCAGAAATATTTTTTTTTCAGTTGGCAGCCTCAGAACACATTCTGATTAAACTGTGTAATATCCAGTCAAATAACAGATCAAATAAAAAGGACACTTAATACATGTGTAAATCATTTGAATTACAAATCAGACACTCTAGAAGGAGCTTGGCTCTGGGTTTGATATAGGGGATTAGGCACTTGTATTAATACATGCACTTGGTGTAGCTATTTTCAGAAGAAAGCTTCATCCATCATTGTCCTCCAGCACTAAGGAGGGCCAGTAAGTAGAATGATCACGTTATTCTGTCAACACTACTTGCTTAGGACTCAGTCATACAAAAAGTTTAGTTTTCATATGACCCCAACCCAGCAAGGTGCTGAAACTGCCTAATGCTCCTGAGAGCTGCTCTTGCTTTTGCCTTTCATAAATCTAGAAATATTTCAGAAGGACTACTGAAAAACAGCAAATGCTCTTGATAGGAGGGTGTTAAATCCAATGGACTCATTCAAACTATACAGATGGGCCTATGAGATCTTTAAAGAAACGATGGTAAAGAAATGCTGTTCAATGACTTACATACTTTCCACAAGATTATCTTCAAGAAGAAATTCAGTTTTGCATTTTGGAATGCATTAGGGAACCTGTTTCTATACCTATTTTTTGCCAGGACTTGCAAGGCATAAACTGTTTGCACATTTATGGCTTTGCAGAAACTATGTATATTATCAATGCTAAACAATAATCATCACAAATTCTTACTCAAATGTCTAAATTTTAAAGCAAAATAAAAGAAGGGCTATGGAAGTAACACAAATACAAGAAGTTTATTTAAGTTAAATTTAAAAAATAGTAACAAATAATGACAAACTTTAAAAAGGTTACTAATTAATAGACCCTGAATGCTTTACACCTGCTTGGGCAGCATCCAGTGGACAATGCTGTATCTTGCTACCAGACTACATACTCATTTTCTTTGCTATGAACTTAATAATACCACAAAAGGGACCAGTAATGCTCCCTCTAACTATCCTTCTGAAATACGAAATGATAATTTCTGTAGCATGGCAAAATGTACCATTCCAGCTTGAACTGTAGAAAAAAAATTCCACATTCTTCACTTACCCACTAGACATACAGTATATATTTTCATTAGAATTTTAAAATTGATTAACATCCTTTGTATTCAATAAATTGTAAAGATTCAGTAATACAATAGTACCAACAGGCTGACTTTTTACACTGTAAGAAGCATTTGTTCCTTGTTTTCGAGAGCTTCAAAATTTTACCTATCGAGAAACCACTAACTGCACTCCAAAAATACTGCAGTTTTTAAAAAGTGAATACAGAATTTGCCCAATCATGTATTTTATCAATACCTCTGCAAAGGTATTGTCTATTGTCTAAAATAGTTGGAGTACAAAACGATTTTGTACTGCCTGCCCCTTACTAAAATTTAATTCTTAGTTTAAAAGGGTCTGTGTTCTGTAATGATATGGTGATGTTACACGGCTGCCACTTTGAGATATTAGCTGTTGCTGAAAAATGGTCTAAAAGGTGTTTTGTGTGTGAACACACTCATAATTCCTGTAATTAAGAAACATTCAGGTAATATTTGCTATGCTTACCATCCTTCTTGGTGGGTTCCGGCATTGCTACAGGAATTCTTTATTCCCAGTGAGTTTCAGCCTTTCAGATGCTGTGAGTAGTAGCCCCAAGTCCAGCTGAGAGAGTATGCAGACCAGTGTGACAAGCAGAGGGTAAGAAGAATTCCTCTGCTTTATATACTGCGGCCGAAATATCAATCAAGATAGCACCTCCTCTCTTTTCAATGCAAACACTTTGAAAATTGACAGTTATGGGAACCCCTCTCACATCTGTTGTCTGCAGCCTCTGCTCCCTTGGCTTTTGGAAGGAATCTCTGCTGCATTGCATGGGGCTGATGAGAACATCTATAACTTTCTAAATTCAGCCTCGGCGCTCGCTCTCCGCGTCTCTCCCTCTAACGTGCAGACCCACAGACACACACAGACAGTGGCTGAAAAACAGACTGCCACACTGTTAAAGAGCCCCTCCTGCCTGCAGGACTTACAGGCACTACCTGTATCAATTTACACCTTTTTCCACAACATTAAAGGACAAATAAGTCCCTTTAGGTAACAGGAAGTATGCCTGCAGGGACATTTCAGGTCCTTCCTGTGAAAGAAAGCGGTAAGCAAAGATGGGCTGAGAAGTACAGTATTTTGTACTGTTAAGGTAGAAAAAATTATTATTTTGTTCCTGTTTGGAGCAGTAAAGAGCCACTACATCTGTCTTCTGCTTACATTTGATACGCTGTCTTGGGTCCTTTTCTTGTAGCCACCCTCATTTTGGCTTTGACAGAGATCATAGCATTCCTTTCAGCACTGCCACCTCATTAACTAGAGAGGTCACTGCTGAGAGATGAGAGATTCTCTTTTCCACTCATCCAGGAGATGCAACACTCCCTGCCTTTGCCAAGCCAGGAAACCAGACAGAAAGAATGGAAATCCTATCTGAAGCACACGCACTGAGCCACTAAACTAAGGCACTGGGCTGCCCTCCTCTTAAACTCCTACTTAAACTATGAATATGTAGGCAATAGAAATACAAGTCAAGTTAATCAGGGGGCACTGGGATTTATTTTCTTATGCCCTTTTAGGATTTTGAGCTATAACTGGAGTGATTAGTGCAGGAGATGAAGTGGTCCTCAAGAGTTCCATCCTATTAAAACACATTTATGTCATTAGCACACATCAATAAGCACTAGGCTACTAGGCAGACTGCTCACTGTCTAAACACACACAGATATTACAGAAAGCATATCTTATGCCTTTGAGAAGGAGTTAGAGATGGAATAGTGGTCATGTTCCTATTGATGCTATAGCAATGCATAATTTTTTCCTCTACAATCTGTTTTCTGGCTGTTTAGCCATTTTATAGACATCTTCTAAGGAATGTGCATTTCATTCCTTTTATTAAGGGAACAGCCTATCATCTGGCTTTTTCTTCTCTGCTCACTGTGGTGCTTTATTATTTGCTAAATTCATTTGTCTGAAATACAGAGAAAGGTAAGACCCCTGCCTACAACACCTAAACAAGGAACATTAAATCTATTTTCCTCCTTTGTTCCATGTCACTATCCAGGTAAACATCATTATATCACTGAAATGATTCCTGTCCTTGGAAAGCAAAGCTCTAACCTGAATAGATACCTGGGTATTTGCATTTTAACTTTGCACTTGGCCTTTTTGAACTTCATAAGGCCCATGCCAACCTCATGAAGTTCAATAAGTCTAAGTGCAAGGTCCAGCACTTGGATCAGGGCAAACAACTAGAGGTTTTTCTGGGAATGGATTGAGAACAGTCCTGAGGAGAGAACTGAGAAGTCCTGAGGGTGTTGGTTGACGAGATGTTTAACACGAGCCAGTAATGTGTGCTTGCAGCCCAGAAAGCCAACCATATCCTGGGCTGCAGCAAAAGAAGTGTGGCCAGCAGGCTGAGGGAGATGATTCTCCCCCTCTACTCAAGGGGATCTCAAGAAACTCCACCTGGAGTACTGTGTCCAGTTCTGGAGGCCCCAGTGCAAGAAGGACATGGAGCTGTTGGAGTGAGTCCAGAGGAGGACCACAAAGATGATCAGAGCATCTCTCTTGTGAAGACAAGCTGAGGCAGCTTGGGTTGTTCAGCCTGGAGAAAAGAAGACTCTAGGCAGACCTTATAGCAGCCTTCCATTACCTGAAATGGAAAATGAGAAGACAGCTGGCTCCCACAAAGGGTGCCAGACTTCATGTCTAAAATTAAAGAATGTCACAGGTTGGGAGCTAGATTAAATGCGATGCTTGTCAGTACTACCTGATGGGCTTTTTTTTTTCAGTGATTTGTTTCAAGGCCAGCATGAAGAAAGTTCAAAAATGGTTCATCAACAACCAGGAACTGGACTCAGCTTGTAAAAAGTCACTTTTGGTAGCACTGCTGGCCTTAGAAAGGCCAAAGACCAAGAGAGTCATGAGGTTGGCTTAGTCCCTTACCTAGATATGATGTCTCCAGCACATGCAAGGGGGAAAAGAGAAAGGGGAATGGGCATTTCTGGAACAGGTTGCTCAGAGAAGTTGTGGATGCACCTTCTCTGGAAGTGTTAAAGGCCAGGTTGGATGGGGCTTTGAGAAACCAGGCCAAGTGGGAGGTGTCCCTGCCATGGCAGGGGGTTGGAACTAGAGTATCTTTAAGGTCCCTTCCAACCCAAACCATTCTATGGTTCTATGATACTGTGATTTTGTCCCTCTGTGTATGAGTGGTGTGGCATCAGAGAACTGGTGCATGAACAGACCTAATAACATTGCAGAAACAATTTTTTTCTTAATCTTTTCTCTTCTACTCAAATCCAGGCATTGAATGCTTTAATAGCTAGAACCAGAAGGGAGTGAAGAGGAACTGCCAATTCTCTCCAGCGTGGCTGTTTCCTCAGTGGCTCCTGTGAGATCTAAAGACAGTCTGCTTTGCAGTTCACCCATCACATACCAAGAGGTGCTGAGAACTATGTGTCTGGAGATTCCTGTTAATACAAAGAGGATTAAATATGGTCACAGTCTATCAGTGGGTGGGTTAGAGAGGACCTTCATCACAATCTCACAGTGATAAAAGATTGGAGGCCAGTGCCTTAGAGATTTAAAGGGCTTCTTCTACAGGAAGAAGGACATCCAGGAAGACAGGATCTAGCTCACAGATTACTTTTATACTACTGATCAGTACTGAGGCCAATGAGTGAAAGCGTGTGGTTCTCATACACACAGCAAAACTTCTTCTCTAGCCCAAAGGTGGGAGACTGCAGCCAAAATGTCCACAGGGAACAGTTCCTGGCACGTGTCTGAGCAATGCTTAGTTATGGGTGGGAGACCTTCTGCTGACCCAAGCCAGACTGGTACCATGAAGCATGCTAACCTGAGAAAAACTTGAACCCATACCCTAGCCCAACTTTTTTTACTGGTATACACATAGATAGAAAAACTGCTTTGAATCTATAACCACTGCTAAGAAGCAAGGTAATAAGACAGGTTATGGGTAGAAAAAAATCATGACACACTGTAGTGTGTGGAGTGATGCATGTTTCTTGAGGTCTCTGTTTTATAAAGACCAGCTGAGAGTGCAAGCAAAAGGCTGTTCAACTGCATAAAATTAATTGAAACTGTAGAGTAGCAATCATCTGAAAATTTGCTGATCTTTTCCCTTTTCCTACCCTTATTCCATACTTGTATAATTCATTGCATTTCATATTAGGGTCTCTCTTACTCTGATTAAAAAATCCAGTGTTACAAATTTCCTGTAAAATATTTTTGAGTAGTATAAAAGATACCACTGGGATAGATTTAGACTGTGACATCTCATTGTGCCTTAGCCCAGGCAGTGACAGGGAAAGCAGTTTATTTCCTAAGTAGAGCAAGCTATATTTTGTTTCAGTCTATTTCCCAGTTGTGTCCACACCTCAAACACCTGCAAATACTTCATACTCCGATCTAAGACAACCTAGTAATTTCAGGTTATTTTTCTTCCTGCACAGATGTTGTCACAATGTTCACCCAACTTTGCTTATGTTGCAGTTTTTATTAGTAGTTCAGTACTATTGGATAGGTGTCATTCAGTGCTTGCCTTCTTACAGTTCTTTTCCACATTTGCAGACTGCATGGTAGTCATCAAACTTACTTCATCACAACATACAGGAGAAGTGTTGATTTTGGCCAGCACTTGCCCGAATAACTTTAAGAATAGTTAAAAAGGAAGTAAAAAAATGAAAAAAAATCAAACACTTGACTAGGCTTTACTTCCATTTTGATCCACTTAGGGTTTTTTCCATTTTTATCGCCCTTACACTTATGCTTCTTGGATCACAGAAATGTGGCATTTAGGATATACAATTATCCACACACCAAACGTGTACCCTCTCTGTTAATAAATGCATTTATCTATCCATTCTATGAAGCTCAGATTTTAAATAATTTCTTCCTGCTGTCCTATTCTGCTTCCTTGTGTATGACAATCACTCACCTGATTTGCTTGCATGTGATCTTGTGAAGGAGCTGAGTCAGAAGAAGAAGACTTTAGCTCCTCGGTGCCAAACACACAACTCCTGAGCAAGTGAAATGGCCAAGAACCACCTTTTGATTCAGCCACCAACCTGAATGACTGAGCCAGACCCTTCACAGGAATTGTGATGTGGAAAGAGTTGAGCTGTATTTTGTTTCTAGCTCACCTCCTATACTTGAGTTGACAGAATTAGAGGCTGTGGTTTCCCCAGTAACACTTTCATTAATTTACCCTATTGTTCAAAGCATTCTTGTTTGCACAGATTGCCTCATGCCTCTGGATGAAAATGGTTTTTTTTGTAATTTGATATTCTTCTTCAATACGTTGGCCTGTAACTTGCATTTTTCCCTTCCATAAGGTGAGAGCCTTCTGACCAAAAGTTACTCTCATAGCAGGATGGCTTTTGAGTACCACCCTAAGTCCTCAGCCACCTCAGGGGTCAAACATATTGAGCTCTTCGAGTCTTTCCCTTCCATGCCTGCCTCAACTAATCTTCTGTGGTCTCCTTCCAAAATATGAGCATACTATTTTAACTCTGTTCAGTTCCTTGAGCTGTTTCCAAACAGCAGCTAACCAAGGCATCAGATAATTAAATAATTCTCTCTCGTCTGTTTTTAATGAAATCCCTTGGTCAAACATCCAAAGCCCTTATTTGCTCTTGCAGCTGCTGGATATGTGTCCATAACTTCATATTTGCTGCTATTCCTAGACCTGAACTCATTTACTTCTGTCTCTATTCTAGTAAGTCACTGTCTGTTTGTTACCAGAGAAAAGTCTTTGTCTTGTCACCAAGCCAAAGGATCAAGACTTTCCCAGAACACCTCAGAGGCAAATCTTTGATGGAACTATTTAAAAATTCTCTGATAAAAGGTTTTACTGATATTCAGAAAAGGTGGTCAACTGAAATACGAATGCTGGGCAGAAACCATCAGTTTATATGAGAGTGGGAAAAGTTTCCCAGTTCACACAGGGCAAACTCTGAAGATAGCCCCCCAAATGATCGTGTACATTTTCACTAAAAAATAAGCATGGCTTTGTTTGAATAAAAAAATCCAAAGTTTTGAAGTCTTATGTAACATAAAACCATTTTAACAAGTTCTAGTACTTGGAGTTTTGAAGCCTCTAGGAAAATATTATTGAGCCCAAGGCTGAAAGATAAGAAGCAGCACTACAGTAGTCTTTGCTCCCATCAGCAGGAGCCCAGAAATGTGCTTCTCCAGGAGGGCTCTGGAAAGAGGTTTGACAGTCTCACATCCCCTCTCACATGCACAAGGCCTGAAAATCCTGTTCTCCATATCTTCAGCAGATTCACATCATGATAACATCAACATAATTTTGTGTTTAGATTCTGCCTTTGCTATGTATACAATTTAGAGCAGGACATTAGAGATTTTAATGAATTTATTTATTTTTATATCACTGGCAATCCACAGAGCTTTTTTTTTTTTCTTTTCTACCAAGAAAAAGAACATCGATTATTTTTATTTCTACCACGTTGGCCATCCTCTTCTTCCAAAGAGAAGAGAGTTCCTCATCATAGGAGAATGCTGCATCTCAGGATCTTTTTGAGTCTCCATCTAGTTTGTAAAGGCAGTCCCTTTTACCTGGTATCCCTGCTGAACTTACTGGTGTCGATGAAATAACACCTGGATTTACCTGGATGACTCAGTTTAATCACAGCCTTGCACTGCCAGGAAAAAAAAAAAAAAAAAAAAGTGCTTTCCTCCTCTGTCAGGAACCCAACTTTTCTGCCATGTAAATGAGCCATGACCTTGGTTGAGAAATTATGAGAAATGCTTTCTGCATAAATGCAGCATCCACAAATGGGATCTTACTCTATGCAGAAAGATGAGGAAAGATTAAACTTTAAAGCCTAGATTGCATTTTTTTTCCCAAGACAGTCGGCTTGGCGACACTTCAAGGCATGCACAAGATGTCGTTGACAGATAAACACCACTTGTCAGCTTTACCTTCTGCCTTACAATGACCCAAAGGGTGACATTACTGTGTAAGCAACACATGCCCCATGGTGTCCTATAGCAATCAGAGTGTTTCCTTTCTGACAGGAGATTCCAGCTCACTGAGGCACTCAGCACCAAAGTCAAGAGCTGGTCCCTAAATCATGGCAGCAGGGAAAAGGCAGGAGGAAGAAGGAGAGCAGCTTCTTTCTGTTGACTGCTTGGCTGAATCAGTCAGAAAAAGTAAGATGAGGGTTGCTTAGAAGGGAAAAGTGATTGGAATTTTGCCACTGACTTCAAGAGAGCCAGAGCTTGTTTCACACTGTTTTGAAGAGGCAACTTGAAAGAGGACTCTGCAGCCAGCAGAGGAAATAGACACTGCAGCCCAGATTTTTTTTCTTACTTCCACAGGTGAAATTGGGAGCAGCTCCTCACCTGAGCTATACCTAGGTAAGCAAGACCCATGCTGGGTTTACCTGTTCTATTGCACTGAAAACTGTCTAATTGTGAATGTCTGCTTGATGCAGTGTAACAAACAGAAGTTTCTTTGGACCTGATTTGATCTGTTCATTAAGTATGTGAAATTTCCCTCTGTAGAGTTCGATGAGCACATGATTTGGCTCAGCAGATAATGGTGTTATCCCACTCATGTGGTGTCTGAAGTGCTGGCCAATGAGGCTTGGGATGAGGAAAATGTCCCTTCATCACTTCATCATTAGACACCTAGGATTCTGATCTTGACTTCTCACTCAGAATGTCTTTTTCTTTTTCTTTTTTTTTTTTTTTCTGTGTTTTCTGATTTGAATGTAGCATTTCACCATTGTGATTAGTACTTATACAACACCAGTCTTCTATGTTAAAAATTTTTACAAGCCTCCAAACTAAAGTATTCAAAATACATTGTTACTAAAAAACCACATTGCTTAGGACTTAAACTTTACTTTGAAATTTTAAATATTGAGGTCTTGCAAACATTAATACTTCATTGAGTTAGATAAATATTTCAACAATTCAGAATGAATTATGTGAATCCAAGAGTCATAATTCATCAGTGTTTTAAGAAAAGCATCCAAGCCCCAACCATGGAAGGGGTGAAAATAAAACTTTTAAACTCACTCTAATGTTTTCAAAGTGGCTGTTCACATTCAGATTGCCACCATGTAAGGTCACCTGTGCTGTATGATGAACACTCTACAAAGGTGTTTAACAGAAAGATATCCAGTTCCCAGATGTCCAAAGGAGTTCATACACATAATCATAAGCAGCTTTTTTAACTGGGGTGCACTGGTTCTCTCTTTGTAATGTAGGAATGATACCCCTTTGTTTTACCCTATAGCTACCATCATACCTTCTTTGTTTCCTTAGAGAGCCTATGGAGTGGGCATTAGTAAATATTTGCACAGTGGAACTTTAATCTCAGTTGCTACTCTGATATATTATTACTGTTTACAGTGGCTAAAAAACACTGCTGCATATAAATAGATGGAATAAAAAGTATCAAGTTCTGGAGCTGGTATTCTCTTTTATCTATTAAATCACTTGTTCTTAGCATTGCTGCAGTATAATTATAACAGTATAATACTAATGCATTAATACTAATACTAATTCATCAGTATAATACTAATACTAATTCATTGGACATATTACAGTACAGCTTCCTGACAGATGGAATACAGTGCAGCTGCAGACCACTGCTTACAGGATGGACCCATTCTCCCTTCCTTTCTCTTTGTGTCCTCCATCACCCAGATGTTCATCTCCTTGCATTGGATCTCGTGGCTACATGGGATGAGCCAGTTCAGCTCCCTGACCCAAGTGAGCCCAACTCATTTGGAGCAGGAGACTCTTTATTTCTGCTGGTTTAACCTGCTGAAGCAGTGCTCTCCAGCAGCCCCGTGGGCTCTAGATACAAAGCAACCTGAGTGCAGGGCTGTGGGCAGGGGAGTGGGACTGTCCCTCTTAGCTGCAGCCTACACACACATAGTGTTGGGTTTAACAGGAAATTATACCCTCGTTGTGTCAGAGATCCACAGTTTATAAACATCCGCTTCCTATTCTGGAAGATAATTGAGATGCATATGAAGAACTGCATATTGATCTCTGAATTCCAAAAATGTCTCTTGCATGGAGACAGATTATTCTCTAGTTTATCCAAATCCTTTGTCATTTGTATTGGATGAAAAAAAAAAAAAAATTAAAAAATCAAATTCCATTCAGCTTTCAGTGAGCCACTGGGGGGTCCTACTGATTCAATGAGGAACATGGGTTGCAGGGGAAAGAACTGAAAAAGTAGCACCATGCACCAGGAGCACAAAGCAAACCTGCATGAACAGCCTTGGAACTCTGCTTAGGTCAAAGGCTATTCGTTTTTTATCATTTGTTCTAGGAACCTGACCGGTCCTCAGAACTTTTTTGTTCCCTTTGATCTCATCCTGTGCTGAAGATTTACCTTCTTCCTATGTACCTCATGTAATGAAAGTGACAACACCCCCCCTTTCCCCATGAACAAATGTAATCTTATATATAGCATGTTTAATATGGCTGAATGACAGAAACATGGTGGCATCACCCTAGCTTCACCTATTGGCTTTAACAGAAATACAGTGCTGGTTTCTACTGGCATTTTCAAATTCTTTTTAACCTCTATTTATTACAAGTCAGCACCTGGCTGGAAATGAGTGATGTCTTTTAAATGAGGGGTGAAGAGATTTTCTTGGGGAAAACCCTGTATGTGGAAGATTCTGACTTCAAGTTTTTGGAGAACATCCAGCATGAATTTTAAAGAGGCTATAACTCAGAAAGTAATAGGAAGTAGTAAGATTAAGATTTCAAAAGACTGTCAGAATCAATTAACAAGGACTTACTGCATTAACTAAGCTTCACAGGCAGCCTGGTGGAAGTAGGCTAGAAAGAATATTTTATACGTAAAGGAATAAGCAGAGATAAGTCATGAGATCTGAAGATGCATGTGAGTATCAAAGAACAGGACTGCAGAGATATTGCTCTCAGTCTTTGTCCTTGGTTCCTAGTCTAAAGTATATGCTACTTTCTGGATCTGTGAACACTGGAAGAGGAATCCCAAGGAGATGTATTTAGCTGTTGCCATGGACTGCATGTCTGATATTCAGAACACACACTTCCTTTTGACTTTTTGGGTGACATCCCTCATGCTTAAATTTGAGTGAGTGCAGTGCCAGCCTCTGCATCTGAACTCATCTTTTCCCACTATGCTGTCAGTGGAGTCATCAGGCTCAGTTCAATTACTTAAACATGATCACACAGAACCACCTAAGAGTGTCCTCTGGTACCCATCACAGCCTCCCATGGCCCCTGCACAGCGTGTGGGTGACCAGAAAGTCTGGAGTCAAATCTGTCTCTTCCACAGATCTGTCTGAGAGGTCTCAGGCACCTCTGATGGCACTATGCATGCATGCTCAGGGAGCTGGAGCATTATCATATAGGTTTTAGAGTGCAATGCACTCTAAAGTGATTTTTAGGGCAAGGTGTCTCATGTCTTGGATTTCAATGGTGACAAGCCCATGTGGCAGTGTAGATACCCAGAGAGCCCTACCCAATGCATCTTTCACAGAGATTAATGATTATGAGAGATTGTTGGGCTCATAACTACAATACCTTGGATGCCCCAAAATGAGCCCTCTCATGTACACACGCTCTCCTCCACGGGCTCTTCCCAGATGCTGTCTCATGTACCAGGGCTTCTGCAACTTCTCCCTGAGTGGTCACAGCAGGTCAGCCCAGTCTGGCTTTTTACCTTTGCAGTAGCTGTGCATCCACAGAGTTGCACATCATCCATAGAATACATCTGTACATATGTGAGGCACCCAGCTCAATCTTTTCCCCACCTAGACACATTGTGTCTGGGAGTGCAGACTTTACAGCTTGGGTTCTGGCTGTTCCTGTCTTAGTGGTACAATGACATCTTGGGCCAAGTTTTTTTTCAGTTTAGTCTAAATTTTACAGTATGGTTTAAAAAAAAAAAAAAAAAAAAAAAAAAAAAGTTGGTATTGCAGCAGTCGTGTATGGGAAAAAATTCTTCTTCCAAAAATAAACCCTTCCTGCTCAAGTTAGAGCCTGAGGCTTAAGGCATTAGCAGTCTGGAACCATAACAATACAAACATTTGAGAAGCCCAAATGTGACTGAACAGCATTTGTGCACTATGCCATCACTGCTTTCTTATTACCAGTTCAATAACCCTCATGGGGTTATTTCCATGTGACTTTGTCCCGGCATGTGAACTGCATAAGCAGGAAGGCTGTGTGCCATCTACTGGCACCTAAACAAGCAGAACAAACCTTTTTCTTTCATTTCTAAATTTGAAAAGGTTCTGCAGCTTGAAATATGTATGCAGTAAAATTATCATTTATACAGTTGAAAATGCTTTTTTTTGGCACAAACTTTTCAGGCAGGCAATGGCAGTGCATCCTTTGCCCTGCCCAGCAGGTATCAGCCACAGTCCCAGACTGTCAATCACAAGTCTTCCTTGTGAGCCACACAGTGAGCTGCTCCTATGGGAATTTTGGGCCAGTCAGATGGACAATATTCCCTCTACTTCTGCCTTCTCACAGATATGGGTTAACATATCTTTATGTTAACATATGCTTAGCATAAGTTTAAGCAGTTGCTATCATCTCAGCTATTTTCTTCTCACCCTCTTTTGGCTATTAGAGACAGCTTCAGCACTCATCTCAGTTGGTGATGCTAACTGCACACTGGACCGAACCAGGAGCACTTGCAGGTTCTGTTGTATATTGTTAGGCTGTCTGGCACATGGGACAACCTGAAAATGGCCTTTTCTTAAACCCTTCTGGTAGTTTCACTAATAGCCACCAGGATAACTTGTCCAGGTATTTCCAGTGTATTCCAGCAGAGACTGTTAATTCTCTGCTTAATATTCCTAATCACTCCTATCTCCTGTCTCACAAATGTCCCCCTCTGTTGTTTCTTTCATTAGTGCCCTGCAATTATTGGTTGTTGTGTGATTTTTGCCAAGGATCAAGCTGCAGAGAACTATAAAAATAGAGGGGAAAAAACAAACTATCAGATTTCTGCAATGTCAAAAGGATCAGCCAGTAGGTTGTGTGTGGCACTATCATTTTTCCTTGGCATTAAAAGTTATGAATAGGGATAAATGTCACATTAGTGAATGTCACATCATTTTCCCTCTTATGTTTGTGCATGGTTTAAAATTAAAAATTACAGAATTTAAAGATGGACACCAAACCAAATAATTAACTTTTAGTTTAGATTTTGTGAGCCCGAAGTTGTCACAGGGAGCTGCAGTGTATGCAGTGCTGTCAAAGTTAGCCACAATAATTTGAATATGGGTTTAAGAACCCAAGGTCAGGCTCCTAGTTTTTAAAATCGTGGGTTTATCTTACTAAAAATGAGCAGGCAAGACAATGGAGTTTATACCACTTCATCATGAATATGCAGACCAGAATTTCTAATCCTTTCTAGTAGTGTCACCCTGAGCAAGACAGTCTCATGTAGTTCTCATACTTAAAGCTGAGGAAAATGGTGAAAATCTCCATTTCTTTTTGCTAGTGATAATGAAAAACATTTATCTAGGAGAAATCTACCTCTGGCTTCCTTGTCACTTAGAGCTGCCAAACTCACTGAATGAAGATGGCATCCTCAAGAACTCAGCAAGTTCTACAGTGGATTCAAAATCTTCTTCCTCTTGTCACATCTGTGGCTCATCACACAAATCAACTTTTATCCTGATTTGACAGTTGTGTAAATCTCAGGATAAGATGGTCTTTGACCTGTCAGTCAGAAGTCTGTAAGGATACTGACACACACAGTCTTAATTCAGCGTGTTTTCAGGACAATAATAATTTAAGGAAAAATTTAAACAAGTTTAAAGAGTTATGGAGTAGAACTAAGAGGTAATTCAGTTTCTACAAGAGGCCTCAGAAGAAGAAGAGGGAGTTGTGAAAGAAAACATTTGGATGTTGTGATAGGTAGAGATGCAAACACAGGAAGTTAGGCTTGACTGTGGCACCTCAAGGGTTTAGGAGAGTAAGAATGTGAAATGCTATTTGACATGATGAAGGAGGAGAAAGCCCTGAAAAGATTCAAAATCATATATAAAGTACCAGAGAGTGGGGTGATTTTATTGATAAATAGATAAAAACTCCCTTGGGTTTCAAAGTGATATTAAATCTCAAAGAGATATTTAGTCTGAGGATGACATGAATAACTGAAATATCTCTAGTCTAAGACACAATGATGGCAACCAGCATGTTACAGTAGCCATACTGGTTCATAAAGGTTTTGTGCATGAACAAACATATTTGCACAGAAATGTGCTGCAGGGAGTTACCTCACTGAACTGAGCAGTATTTCTTGATGCAGGTACTGGTGGGAATCTATGAAGAGGCTTATGGGAATTCAAGAAGAATACAAAATCCATCATAAGTTGAAGAAACTCTGCTACCCTCCAGGTAAGGGTATAATTTCCTAGGACTTGCAGAAAGAATGGCAAGGGTGGCCAGATTTGAATTCTTGCACAGGAAGAAGAGGCTTTTCCAGAACAAATTCAGCTGACCCTGCAGCAGTCCAGGTATCAGGAGTCTAAATAGCTTCATACATAGTTTAAAAAGAGAGAGTGTATCGGCCACTGTCTTTCCATATGTAAAGGAACATCCAGCTACCCACAATTAGACAGGCATAGACTTACACAATATTTTAATCCTCTGTCTGTAGAATCTCATACTATCAAATAATGCAGACTAAATGGCCTCTGACAGAATGCCAAGAGTTCTTGTATTCTTATAAAGCTGATTTGTCACCCTGTCCTAGACACTAAATTATCTGTTCTACCCTTAGCATTTTGTATGGAAAATCTGACTAACTTCTGAAAGGCCCACTGTAAATAATACTAGACCTTAATTTTGTTGCTATTCAGTAGATAATGTTACCAGAAGCCAGCAAGCCCTTCTACATACTCAGCAAGTGAGAGCATATCAAAGAGCGAACTATGCTTTCTGGCAGTGATTAGGGGATCAAAATGTGCTCTCTCTCTCCTCCTTAATATCAACTTAATATCTAACTTTATAGGAATCCCTATCTGGGATGTCCTTTGGACAGTTGCATACATATCTTGGATTATATTTATTGAGTTGCTTAGCAAGTCACACATACCATTTTAATAAAAGCTCAAAATGCTGCTAACTGAGCAATAATTTTCCAGATTCTTATGGTCTTGTCTATAGCAAAGACTACAAGGGTTGTCATTTTAGATCTTCTCAGGTTTAATTCCCTACAGGCTGCTGTGCTATTGACATAATCTATCATGGTTATTTTTTACACCTTCACTCTGCTTTCTTCTTGAACATTCTTCAGCTCGGAATCTGCTGCCTTGTATTTGCAGCCGACCACTTAATGCTGTTCACTTCTCTCACTTTCTCAGTCTAGCCACACTTCTCTTTTACAACGTTATATGCTGTGAAGGATGCATTTTTGAGTCAGTGGGGCCCTTTACACTCATCAGTTCAGCTACCAGCAGGCACACGTGTCCTCAAGTCAGTTCTCCGGTGAGCATGTTGTAGCAATCACAGTCTACCCATTCAGCCAGTGAAGGTGACAATGTCAGATTCAGGTGAACAGGTTTAAATCTACATTTAAATCTTCTAGGGGATGTAGCTCCCTTCTTGAGCTCTGTCACCGAGGCGTATCTTGGCTCACCTTTCTAGACACCTCCTCTTCACTGACATTGCTTTCCTCACTGGAGGTATCACAGAGGTTGTATTGCACTGGCAGCATCCCTTGACAAAATATCTGATTCATCTTCCATTTCATCACAAGGTCTGAAAACATGTGCAGCTGTCAGAGGTTTGCAGTGACTTTGAAGCAGTATGGTAAAACTATTCTTACTATATTATTCAAATAAGTACAGCCTCCATGGTGTCAGAAGAAAAATACAAAAACTGAAGTCACAATTCCTCATACTTGCTCAACTTGGAGCAATTGCACAGTGTACAAAACTGCAAAGAGAAAACTAACATCCTATTGCAGGGTGAAGAGAAAAATAAATAAGATAGAAGACAAGAACTGAACTGCAAAATACAGCATAATATACACATAGTGTGATGTAGACAAATTTACAACATAATCTTTTGCTACTGCTTGAACTTATTTTTACTGTCCAATGGGAATATTTCTTGAGTATGGTATATTTTTTCCCCTTAATTTCTCATGTCTTCTTAAGAGGACAATATTAGTCAAAATTTCTTACTTTTGACATAATTCCTGGAAAGCTTAATATCTTTGTTTTACATATGATGAGTATATTTTTCTCATATGCCTTTAATTAACAAACATGTTTATGCAAACTGCACTCCAAGTTCCAACTCTCTCCATTTAGTGAAAAGAACCAATTTCATAATATCAGCACCTAGCAAACATATAAGCATATCAGTAACTTGGCTTGCAAGAATAGGTCCAGTAGCTTTAATACGAGAATTTGCACTACAATGATGAGTGCACTGGAAATCCTGCTATTTAAACCCACCCACTTAGAGGATATCTGCCCAGTATTTAAATTGGATATTGACAGGAGACTTAGCTTTGGCAGACAGGAATACAGCACGGGTGTCAAAACCCGCAGAAAAGGTTGGATATTCAGAGGGGCTTTGCTCCCCACGGAGCTCCATGGTCTGTGACTACACTACAATTAGTCTTTGAAATAATTTTTTTCAAACTGCAGCCATGACAGGGCACACAATTTCTGAAGATTTGGTGCTTCAGCTCTAATCTACTTCCCTGAAGACAATCGTGAATTTATTTCCATCATGCCAGGCAGGAACTAAAAAAAAATAAAAATAAAAATAAGGACAGAAATATTGTCTAAGCTAGAAGACAAATTATGCCTATTTAGGAGACAGATTTTAAAGCTTGTGTTTTCCTAGGTGCACTTATTGATGTCTACTTACAGCGATGCTGGAAAAAAAAAATCTTTCTGTAAAAAGAACTCATCTTTCACAAAGTTGTCAAAGGCATTACAGAAATTTAGCAAGTGTTTGTTGGAGCGTTCCAAGATTCTTATCTAATTTCAATGATTTTATATATTTTCCTGTGATGGAGAATACCATCATTCAAGACAAAAGACTGGTTCCCTTTCTGAAGTTTGTCGATAACACAGAGACTGAAATTCAAGTTTTTTTTTCAATAATCAATTTTCCTCAAAACAAGCAAGGTGTTAAGCCACCCACTGCAGTGAGTGAGGTGACAACATTTAGTATTTTTTTTAGGATCATTTTATCTCTAAACAAACAGAGGTCTGATACAAATTAATACAGCCTGGTGCTGATGGTCAGGACCAGCACAACCATGGTCAACCTGTTTGGAACCAAAAAGCAAGAATATGTGTGGAAAATCATCCTAGGAAAGTGGAAGAAGAGGTGGCAAAAGAAACAATAATCAAATTTGCTTTTAACTGTTGCTTAGGTTGCAATATTCTACTTCTGTTTAATTTCTGAAAGCATTTCGGTTTGTCCACAAAATAAGTGAGAGGCAATATGTGTCAGCAGCCAGCTGACATTTGTGTTGCTTTGGAGTAATGTATCACAAGGAATATATCACAAGCAGTTGCTGTTCCTGATGATATCAAGGTGATGGCACGATGGCAGTTTTTGTACTATCCCTGGAACTGCAAGACAGGGGACACTTGGTGTCTGGGCAGCTGTAGGCAAGGGCTACTTTGCATAATAGCCACTATGCTCTTGTTAAGTGGAGAAATCAGAGGGGATATATCTGAAGTCAGCTAAAATAGCAATGGATTCAAACTTTTGCAAACACCCCTTGGCTTTCCTGCCTTCTGTTTTAAAGGTTCTTTTAGTTTTTACTTATCACTGCATTCCTCACTGATGGAGCTGTCTGGAGCTTCCAGAGCTCTGGAGGAGGGGTGGCTGTTTCTGTCCTTCTTGCCTGAAGGTGTAAGTGCATATCATGCCAAAAGCATGAAACCTGCTATTTCGTGAGAGGTTTCATGGTAACTCCAGACAAGAGGCTCTGACAAGGTTTGAATAATCACTGCAGCTTTGACACTTATCTGAACTTAACACTCTCTTACTCTCTAATTCAGATTACGCATCTGCCCAGAGAAATGAGAAACCTTTTCCACCCAGCAAGGGCAGTTGGGTCCCTGGATTCAGATAGCAGACATCAAAAGGGCCAACTCAGAGTTGATGAGTTGGCAATGGTTGTCTCTGTCCCTTCACCTCTATCTGCCATGAAGAGTGGCTAAGCTAGTGTGAGAAGATTGAGTAACAAATTACTTCCCTCTTCTCTGTAGCTCCTGGAAGGAAGGCTGATGCAAGAAGGATCCTGCTGCTCAGAGCTTTGCCTCCAAATCAGGCCACCAGCTCACTCCTGTCCTAGCCCAGCTTACCCACTCCCTTTTCCTCAGAGCTGTGTCTAAAAGTTTCATTCTAGTCTAGTAACATCACAAAAAAAAAAAAAAAAAAAAAAAAAAAAAAAAAAAAAAAAGAGAAAGGGAGCAAAAAGACTGTGACTTCCAGTACACAGTAGCTGGGAAATAAGAAAACCTTGCTGATCTGTAGGGCACAGCACTGAAGCAAGAGAATAGCAGCAAGGTATTTTGCAAGATATATATGATGGAAGATAACAAGAACAGCAACGAGATTTAGAATTCATCATGCAAGGCTACAATAATGAAAAAATAAGAAGCCATGTCTCTTTTGAAGAAGTGGTAGCAAACAATTATTCTAGCAACCCTGACACTTTTACACATGGTCAAATGCATGTTTCAGTTTTTGTAAGTGTCAACAGTTGGAAAAGAGATAAAGTGAAAAAACAGAAATGTGATCCTTAAAAAGACTAGAGAGAGAAATGTTTAACACTATCTCTGGCAGGCTGACTTCAGTTCCAGGTAAAATATTAGCAAAACCTGAGAGAAGCACCTGTTTTTAGACAAATAGAGCAGACAAATCTATTGGCTTAAAGCCAAGAGGGATTTGTGAATCAGGCAATGCCAAAGAAACCTGATAACCATTTTTAATGTGGTATCTGTGTGGGTGGGTTTTTATAAAAAAGACCTGTGCCATGTGGAAACAGTTTAAATAGTGCCTGAGTTACAATTCAATAAAGAGACAAGCAAGCACTTCGCACTCATACTCTGTCTTTACAGAAAGTCCTTGCACTTCTTTAAAGTCTATCTTTCTACCCAGATGCTTATTTATAAGACAAAATAAGTTTTGCTCAATATAACTCAGAAAACAAACACAGAATAGACACAGTAAAAGACAGCAGACTCTCCCCCTTGACATTTCTTTTTCTTTCTTTCCCTCTTTCTTTCCCTTGCTTGTTCTCTCTGTCTCTTTCACACCTTCTCTTTCCTTCTTCCCTTCTCTTCTCTTCTCTTCTCTTCTCTTCTCTTCTCTTCTCTTCTCTTCTCTTCTCTTCTCTTCTCTTCTCTTCTCTTCTCTTCTCTTCCCACTTTCTCTCTTCTTTCATCTTCTCCCTTCCCTTCTCTGTCCTGTGTTTTCCCTCTCTCACACATGCTCTTGTGTACAAACACACAACTTCATGCCCCCTGGTTTGTTTGAGGTGCTGACTGCAGGCTGTTGAGATGAGCTACACTGAAGGAGCACACTTAGAAGAGCTCAAAAGCAGGAGAAAACATTCAGCCCTACAAGGGCTAAAATCAGTGTGTAATCTACTAAGGAATTATACCCATGCGGTACAATGTTCACACCAAACTCGTTATTGTGATAAACCCATGGCATCATTGAAGTGACTCAAACCCACAACAGAACAGATGACCTGCACTCCACCCTGTGTGGGATGGGTTAATTGGGAAGCATTTCTTGGTAAAATCAGGCATTATGTATGTGCCCCACCATGTGTTTGGACACAGCTATGGCAAGTTTAATTTCCTTTTGCTTGTCCATGGGTTTTGAATTCAAAATGAGAAACAGACATGGCTGTTCTTGAGTGGGATCAAAAGAAATTCTTCTTTCTTTCCATCAGCCAGTACAGCAATGGAATGGCATTGTAATGCCTCCTCTTTTTTTCATGTTGGAAGATATTAGAACCACTTTGATTTTTCTTGCAGTTCTAGGAGACAACATATTAGAAGCTTCATGCCAGGAAAATTCAATTGAAAAGGAATGTTCTGGCCTCAGCTCCCACCATAGCTCATTAGTCTGGCTAATTTTCCCCTCCCCATTCTCCTCAAAGAAAGCTTTATCTCTTTGCTGTGGTAGAGCTTCATGCCACACACACAGCAATGCAGACAGCAGGCGCCTGGGATGTTGCCTCTCTCTCTGCTGTGCTTTGCTTTGCTCTCTCCCTCCTAGAAGTGCAAGGCAATTGCACGTGTGTAATCAAGCAGGTCCAAAGGAGGGCAACCAGGCTGGTGAAGGGACTCCAGCACAAGTCCTGTGAGGTGAGGCTGAGGGAGCTGGGGGTGTTCAGCCTAGAGAAGAGGAGGCTCAGAGGAGACCTCATCACTCTCTACAACTCCCTTAAGGGAGGGGGTAGCCAGGGGGGGGTTGGTCTCTTTTCCCAGGCAACTCTCAGCAAGACAAGAGGGCACGGTCTCAAGTTGTGCCAGGGGAGGTTTAGGTTGGACATTAGAAAGAATTTCTTTACAGAGAGGGTGATCAAGCATTGGAATGGGCTGCCCTGGGAAGTGGTGGATTCTCCGTCCCTGGAGATATTTAAAAAGAGACTGGATGTGGCACTCAGTGCCATGGTCTGGTAACTGCAGTGGTAGTGGATCAAGGGTTGGACTTCATGATCTCAGAGGTCCCTTCCAACCCAGACAATTGTATTCTATGATAAGATCCCAGACATTTTAATAAGACTTCCTCAACAACCGAGCTTCCTGTGTATCTACAGTTTCTTTGACACAATATATTTGCTCTAATAATTTTGCATAGATAGATTTTGAGGCCTTTATATATTTATCTAAGGTTTCTGGCTAACTCCAATGGCTAGGCAGATAGGACCACGGGCAAAACTGCAGAACAGCCATCCTGGTGTTATACTCAGGTCTCTGTTAGCATGCAGGGCAGATTCAGACTGAAAGGTTACGGAAATTTTAGAAAACCTCTTGAAGTGTCATCATTGCTTATGAATTTGTCTGCAGAAATCTAATACACAGAGACTGCCTGGTTGAGAATAGTTCTGTGCCTAAGGACTGCCTATCAATTTCTTTGCCCTTTATGATTAAAAAAAAAATCAAGAAATCAAGGATAAGGTTCTAAAATTGGCTGTGCCTGGCACAGAGAATTTTAATCCCTGCTAGCACTGTAAAAATGTATCCAACTACTTCTGTGAGCACTGGAGCAGAGCTCCAGAAAGCTCTGAGAATGAGTCCTCTTGGAAGCATTTCCACCTGGGTTCTTCCAATTGCCAGCTTTACCTCCTTGCAGACAGTCCTGCACAAAATCAGCTTTAATGACTCCCCAGGGGAAAGACTCTGTTGAGTACAACAACTGTTTGCAGGATAGTGCCCTCTGTCTTATATTTAAAGCAGAATCAGAGTGTGAGAAGCTGTCACAGCTGTAACATGTGCAATGATACGTGAAGGGAAGCTCATGTGCTCTGCCCTGGTGTGAACATACAATTGCCTTCTTTGCTTAGCAGTGTTAGAGCAAGACTTGTGACTTAAAATAGAGAGTGACACTTCGGGCTAGAGGCTGTGGAGAATACTAAATAATTCTCCCTGGATAAGGATTTTATTACAGAAATTGAGCGTGAAGCCAAACCAATCATAAGACGGCAAAGCTGGCACTGTTCTTACCCCTTACAGGAAATCTTGAAAGAAAATTGAGAAGGGTTCTTTAGCCACACAGGTAGGTTGCATTTCTCCTCTCTACCAAGGATGACTCAATAATTTCTGAGCAGCAGAATCCTTAATTCTCAGCACATTGACACCTCCAGAGACCAATGATGGAAATGAAGGTGTCAAAATCAAGTAGGATCAGATTGCTTTCTTAGCTTCAGCCTAGCAATGCCTTCCCAAATGACTAAACCTTCATTCCCAGCTGATTCCTGACTTTGCTTACGCAGTCAGAGCCCTGCCAGATTTAACAGAGCCTTCTTTTACATGTATTGCATAGCCAAGTAGAGCAGGGCCTTAGTGTGTTTTGAGACAGAACCAACATTACCCAAATATTCATCTCTCTAGTCTATGATCTGACAGATAAATTAGTCTCAAAGGTGACTCTCAGGACATATGTTCATGTAACTGTGCTTATGAGTGTTTAAGTGAGAACAGTGGCACTACTTAGCTTCTAATAGTCTTTTCAGAATTTTATATCTGCTTCCTTCAGCTGGATTTAATTTCATTTTAACTAAGTCAGCTACACTAGTGATTTATTTCAATCTTTTCATATTTTTTTGACACAATTTCTCTTGTACATACAGATTTCCATTGTTACTGGCATCTCCTATCCTGCAATAAATAATGATAGGACTAGAGGAAATTGCCTGGGGTTGCTCCAGGGGAGGTTTAGACTACATATTCAGAAGAATTTTTTTACTGAAAGAGTAGTCGGGCACTGGAATGGGCTGCCCAGGAATGTGGTGTAGTCACCATCCCTGGAGGTATTAAAAAACTGTGTAGATGTGGCACTTCAGGACATGCTTTGGATTTTTTCTGGGTTTACAGTTGGACTCAGTGATCTTAGAGGTCTTTTTGAACTCTGACAATTCAGTGATTTTGTGATTATTACTTAGTATTGCTTATTGCTCCTATTTACAGCAAGAAAAGTTTTAACGTAAAATTCTAAGGGATGAGGATTCATGCAGCCCCCATGCTAAGGCAAGGTCACCTGTCCTGGTACAATTTTTTTTTCTAGCCACAGAAATCTCCAGGGATGAAGAATATGTACTCTCCTGTGAGATGTATTGCATTGCTTCATTAATCTCACACTCCCCAGATTCTTCTGAACAACAAAACAGAATTTTGTGTTAACATAGCTGGTACCAGAGTGGTAAATGATGATTTTTAAGTGTCCCATGTAAAGGTTTCAGGTAAAACCGACACAGGAGCTTTGGAAGGGAGTGTAATGAAATTTTCACTTTATCTCAGCATTTGCAAGATGACTTTTGTATAATTATTATACAGCTAGAGAAAAGACCTGAAAAACTTCATGAAGATTAGTGTTTCTGAAGTTTGTGTTATCACTGATGACATTTAATGATGAAGTGGGAATAATCTCAGTAAGTCATGTCGTACAAGGAAATAAAGATGAATCTCACAAGCTTTTCTTTATAACAAATCTAATTTGGTTTCTTCCTGCAGGATTTTTAGCAGCTATTGTTATTTAAGATGAGACCTTGATAGTCCTAATAACATCAAAAGTTATTTTCAGCATCCATTCACATAATACTTTTGTTAGAAAGAGCCACGTCAGATTACCAGTGGATGTGATTTGATATGAGTTACTTATCAAAAACTGACATCAGTGTTTCTATTTTTATTGTTAAAAAATTTCTGTACAAAGCTATAAAACATTCATGTCTAGCAGGAGGGAACAGATGAGGTATACCTTATACACAGATATGTGATGCAGTTACTGGAAAAGTGAAAAGCTGGTGTGTTAGCATAGGTAGTACACTGAAGACTGAATTTCCCTGGATAAAAGGCATGCCAAAACTTTGTCTAAGTCCATCCAATTTCAAACACAAACTGATAGTGTTGAAGGCTGGTAGAAAGTAAGACTAGGACCTTTCTGGGAACACTGCAGAGAGAGAATTTCAGCAGTGTTGGGCACCAGGGACATGGGAGTGGAAAAGGTCAAAGCAGGGGAGGTGACCAGACAGAAAGGAAAAGGATGGAGAGAAAGCCATTGGGAATGTTAGCATCAGAGTGAGCTGAGCACATGATAGCCTAAGGATTTTTGGAGAAATGCCATAGATGTGAGCTGGTGGATGCAGTTGTAACACTGCAACAATTGCTTTATACCCAGAGAGGAATCTCCCTTCCCCATAGATATGTGTTTCCCCAAACCTCTAAAACAAAGATTTAGCAAAATTAGGGAGCACTGTTTGCATCCTATCTGTCCTACACACTGTAAATACCTTAAAACCAAGGTGACTGGACAATGGTTTTTAATGGAGCCCTCAACTCACTGCAAGCAGGGGTTATCAATGGGCTGGCATATCAGTGCTTTTCTTAAAGAGCAAAACAGAGCAAGACTTCTGTCCATGTGCATAAAATAACAAATTCAAAATTAAAACTGGGATTGCACTAAAAGAACATGAAAGAAAAATTATTAGCTCTACTCTGATCTAATTTATGCTTCTTATTTGCAGTAGCAACCCATTCTGATGATCAAATTATCATTAACCTTTAAAAAAAAATCAAATTTTAACAAAACAAAAAAAAAATTTAAAGGGGTTTAATGTCGAATTTTATAGGCCTTGCCAAAGGGTAATCTGAAGTCTTACATTTTATTCCCATCTTCAGCATGCCAGAGCTTGCATCATAAAGCTTGCACTAAGCATCTTGGCTATGGGTCAAGTCCAACTGAAGTCACATGCAGGGTAAAGTGGTGAAGGTGACATTGCTTCTACCTGGCTCAGAAAAACAACAACAACAACAAAAAAAAACAAAACAACCCACAACTCAGCAGCAACCTGTGAAGGACTTCCTCTCTCAGAAGCTTGTGGCAGTCTCCCTGGTTCCAGTTTTCCACATCTAAATACTCTCTTTAATATCCAGAGTAAGAACGTGCTAGACAAAATTGGATGTAAATCATTGCTGACCTGGGACATGCAGTGCTGTGCTCTTTGATCATATGATTGACAACTGGCAAGAGCCTGCATTGTTTCTCTGTTACCTAGTGAGTATATTTGCAAGGAGTATGACAAGTGTCAGTACAGGGCAAGACAGAAAAAGGGTGAAAAACAACCAGCAGCAAATACCTCCATCCAAAACAGGACTCCACAGCAACATTAAGATGATGATAAGATCAAATGAAAAGACAAAATTTTAATGCCCCTCAGTTTCAAAGAATGTGAGGAGGTGGGTCTGAATACAGACTTCACGGTGTGCTCATTTCTAAATGGAGCAGACCAAGCAATGTTGCCTTTTGGAATTTCAATGCCAATTTTTTGACTCCTAGGCCAGACTACTCATTACGAGAGAATTAATTAACTGACAGTATTTGGCTTATGATCAAAGCAGCATATGAAGTATCTGCATGCCTATGATGATGTTGAAAAACTCTGACAAAATACTTGTAGCTCCTCATGAGTTACACGAAGATGGACTCACAGCTGCTGACACAGAGAAAAACCCCACAAAAAAAAAAAAACAAAACCCAAACCACTGAAAAATGCCAGGGCAGCCAGCCCTACAGACACTTACTCTGCCAGGCTGCCCTGGGAGCCCTGGTGGTTCTGCTGGGAATCTTAGCATTCTTCCCCTCTTGCATTTCTGCAGCTCGGGGTTGGGGTGACTTAACCTTCACAGGCAGATGCATGAAGAACAACAGGATATTTACCACCTCAAGTATTTTTTCACAAAATATGCCCTGGACTATAATTTTGCTGCCTTCAAAACACTTCAGAGAAAAGTCCCACTTCTATTTCAGCTTCAGGGTCTGAACAAAAGTCATTAGGAGTCATTTTGTGGTTCAGCTTACCTTATCCCCACCACAGTGTCTCTCAGAACCTTTAAACCTCATGGATACATTCCCACCTTTGGTGAACATGGTGTGGGGTGAGACCTGTCCCTGTGCAGATGGGTGTCTGAAGTCACTTTGGGGCCATGTAGGGTGTCCTGGTCTGAACCAGGATAGAAGCTGTTTTATTTCTTATAATTTTACTTTCAGATAAGTCTCTTTAAATATCTGTACTTGCTGAAATAAACAGCATGTTTCTCTGTCAGTGTATGCTTCTAGGACCGATAACACTCATATTTATAGTTGTCACGGTTTAACACTGGCCCGGCGATTAAACCGAGTGACAGATGCTCTCTATTAATCTCTCTCTCCTCCTTGATAAGAAAGAAGAGAGAATAAGGGAGAGAGACTTATGGGTTGGAGGCTAATACAAATATACAAGAGAATGAATATCAGATTCCTTCCCCCTTTCCCCCAATAATTCTCACGCAAACCAAGGCTGAAGGGCAGTCCTGGGAAAGTCCAGGCTGGACACACAGGAGGCAGGAACACAGGCAGGCAAACGGACTGGAGGTGTAGGCTGGCACGGATCAGGACCACAGGCAGATGAATGGATGGGATCCTTCCAAGATGCTGGGTGAAGGCAGGCAGGCAGGCAGGCAGGCAGGCAGGCAGGGCAGCAGGCAGGGCAGCAGGCAGGGCAGCAGGCAGGGCAGCAGGCAGGGCAGCAGGCAGGGCAGCAGGCAGGGCAGCAGGCAGGCAGGCAGGCAGGCAGGCAGGCAGGCAGGCAGGCAGGCAGGCAGGCAGGGCAGCAGGCAGCCAGCCAGGGAGGCAGCCAGGCAGGCCAGGAGCTTCTGCTGGTCTTTTATAGTGCTACAGGTGAGACCAATTAGCTGTTAAGGGGGGTGGTACCCAGCACTTCTGCTGGTGATCTCAGGTGAGGCTGGTCAGCTGGTAAGGGTGTGGCTCGGTCCTCGTGATCCCCCAACTCCATACCGAGGATGACGCACATGGGATGGAATACTCCATTGGAGAAACTTGCTGTCAACCTCAGCAAGTTCAACCATCTACAAGAAACTTAGAAAAATCACCTTTATCCTGGCCCAAACCAGGACAATAGTTACTACTAAAGAATGTTATGCAGAACCAAGGCCACAGATTGGTTCTGATAAAACATCTCATGGGAGAAAAAGGGTCAGACCTGCAAGGCTCCTTTAGGGAGGAGCAGAGCACTCAGATGACCAAAACTGACCAAAGTATTCCATCCCATACATGTCACACTTGGTATAAATTTCAGGAATCACAAGTGTCAAGCCCTCTTTGTCTGTGGCCTGCATCCTGGGAGAATTCTGTGCATTTTTCTGCTTTTGATCCCAGTCATGTGTTGATCTCTGAATCAGTGTGTTCCTGCATTCATCTCCCATATGCTGCTGACTCCAGGAGCCCAACCTGGGACTTTTCTGGGGCCTGCCCTACAGGCTTGGTGGTGAATTTCTTGTACAGACCCCTTGACCTTTCTTCTTTTTACAGCAAACTCAACTTCTAGAAGAGTTTGGAGCATCTTCTTACCTTTCTCAAAGCTGACATTAGTAATTTGCAACTTCTGGACAAGAACCGTGACATGGGGTCTAGGGCAGTCTCCCTGGAATTAAACTGCATTTCCTGATGGGATACTAAGCTACTGTAAAGAACTTAACTATTTACCTATGTTTGAGTCAAGAAATATATTTTAAAAAACAAATTTTATTCAGATGTTTTATCAACAAGATTATATGTGTGTATGTAAAGCTTGTACATGTAAGTGGCTCCTTTAAATATGTTCACTAAGAAGAACCCTTCTACCCTGGATTTGATCAAAATTACTTCTAATCAATACAGCAAAGCACGCTCTTCCCCTTCAAGGCAAATATCTAATTACAAACCACTTTATTTCAAACTGCTTTACAAAGCATTCATTCAACCATTATCAAGTACTAGCAAAAGTGCTGTTAAAAAAATAATGTTCTATTGCTTAACTCTTTCTCTTTTATAATGCAAAGTCCTCAAAGCACTTAAGAACAAATAAAGCTCTGAAAATTACATAGAAGTTGTAAAGAATAACTGTAAGAAGGTTGCTGTGACTCTACAGCCTCTTATACATCTCAGTACCTTGAAGTTCAAAAATTGGTCCTGTCAAACAGGCATAAATCATATAAAATTTTAAATAGACTCATTCTCAAAGGGCAACACAATATGAAAAATATTTCCATGAGCTACCTTCTGAACTTCTTACGTCAAAAATTGAATATCAACAACCATATATTATATTAAGGGAATATAAAGCCTTCAAATAGCCCACGCCTTTCTTTCTTTTTGTTTCAATCTATAAAGAAAATTTAAATATTTACTACAGCGGTTCCACTTTGTGTATATAAATTTTTATGACTGTGTGTATGTTTGCCTCGTGTGATGAGTGATACAAACACACACAAACTTGAAATGTTAGACAGTGGATGATTGTGTTATGGGTGTATGTATGAACCTAATTGTTTGAAAATCTGCATTTATACAAAAAATTACATGTCCATTTGCTAAATTCTGTATCTTGGGTATTTCTTGAGCTCCTGACTGGCTGGTTTGCATTTAGCCCACTCAACAGGTGTGGGTGCCTTGATGAACTTATGAGTTTTTTTACAGAATACAAAATTAAGACTTACAGACCTAAATGCCTGTAGCATTGAAGCTTGGTCTATCCTCATGAAATACTTCATCATTCCATGCCTTTGAATATCTATGAGCAGCTGTGGTTAAAAAGATAACTATGACAGAGCAGTACAAGCCCTTGTGGTCATGTTCAGTCCCAGTGAAGGTAGTTCTTAGCAGATTGAGACTCTGAAATGGGGACTCCTCTGCTTCCAAATTACTTTGGACCATGTCTCAGGCTGACGAAATGATAATTTCTCTGACCCAGACCCCACATCTGTACCTGATCCCAGGCCTAAGGAACATAGGAAACAGAGATTTTTGCCATTGGAAAGAAAGAAATTCACCTTCCTCAGAGAATATAGTGCTCCTCGTTCCCAGTCTCAGAAGATTGTTTAAAACAAAAGCTGAAGGTAACTGTGATCACTTTTAAAGGTGTTAAATTTTTTGGAGTAGGCTAGTTGTTCATTTTTCTCACAATTAAAATGAATGGAAATGACAACACCTTTCATACCTAATATTGGAGAGTCAAATTGCATGGGTATTTGACCTCCAGCCCAGGACAGGGTGGCAAAAGTATTAATCTCAACCAAAAGGAAGATTGATGTGGATTTCCTGGAACACCTGCTGCCAAAGTCATTAGTGTTTGGGGTACTCTTCTGCCTACACTGAAGTTGGTGTGAACTGTCCTCTTGCCCTTTGCAGAAAGAGGATCGGGCCCTTACTGCAGAAGATTAATAGGAGTCAGCCTGCCATTGATTATGTGCTGCTGTCCTCACCATGCCAGAGGGCAAGCCAAGGGGTGAATTACTGCCACCCAGGGACTCCAAACATGAGAAGAAATCAAGCTGAGAGACACACACTGGAAATTAAAGCATGCTGTATCTGAGAGAAATCAATGCAGAAAGCAGAAAGACCTATGTTTCCAGTTACTTGCAGCCTGCAACAGCCCCAAAGCCTGCAGAGCTGTTTCATTAACATCACTTTGCTTGGTCGAGATAAGGAAGTGCTACCACTTACACCACTGACAACTATACTTGTGTAATGCTTGTTCCAGAGGAAGTGTGGATTTGGCAGGGACTCGTGAGGAAGAAGAGCTGACATGAAGAGGGGAAACTACTGGTGTTAACAACATTAGTTTATATTTGTAGTTTAGCACATTATAAGAGAACTTCCCTCTGTAGAGAAGAGTTACGTGGCTTTTTTTTTTTACCAGAGGCCAGAGAGAGAATGAAATGCTTCCCATATGCCAAATGATACTCTGAAGGTCTGATTAGATACTATTTTCAAGTAATTCCTTTTGAAATTGTGTTTCATTACACTTTCCAGGATCTGGTAGTGTCATTCATCTTTTAGGACTGAAAATGTTATAGACTCATAGAATCATGGTTTCAGTTGGAAGACACCTTAAAAGATAATCTAGTCCCAACCCTCCTGCCATGGGCAAGGACACCTTCCATTGGTGTCCTTGCTCAAAGTCCCATCCAACCTGGCCTTGAGCACTTCCAGGGAGGAGGCATCCCCAGCTTCTCTGGGCAACCTCTTCCAGTGTCTCACCACTGTACCTGTTAACAACTTGCACCTTGAATGCCTTTGTGTCCATGAGCACCAAGGGCAAGCTGCTCTGGAAAGGGAGCAGGATGCTGACCATGACAAGTGGCCCAGACAGAGACCTTGTTGACAAGAGCACTGTCCCACAGCACCCAAACAAGATGAGCAGAGCAGATTTGGTTGTAGCAACAAGTTCAGAAACAGTGGAGTGACTCCCAGATTAGGTCCACAGAAATGAGGAAGGTCTGAGGTACAGTCACAAAGCCAGTCCAAGGGTCAGGGTGGGCATCTGGATAAACAAGGTCCATGGCCAGGCCAGGCCAGGAGGCAGCACAACTCAGGCAGAGTCCAAGTCAGTTCAAATGCAGGTCCCAAGCAAAGACAGGGAAGTTCTGCTGAGGCTTTTTTTTTCAACTTCTTTTCAAAAAGGTCTTTCTTCACCACATTTTCAAGGCCAAAGAGTTGCTCATGTTCTGTAGCTAACTGAGTGCTTTCCATTTCTAGTGTGGTTTTCACAGGACACAGCATAATCTCAGAATGACACCAAGTGAAAACTGAAATTTTCCTGCAGGATTACTCTTAGTGAGATGCTCAGGCCTTCCAAGGCTTTTTGAAACAGTTATCCTGGATTCTCACCTGGTTTAAATACTGCACTCTGAAACCAGTGGAATGGGCCATTAGACTTGCTAGATTTTATCCCAGCAGGCCATAATGCCATCGAAATCCTTTGCCTTAGCCTAGGAAGACTGAGAAGCTCTGCAGACCTCAGAGATCCAAAGTAATCCCATTGCCTAAAAACAGCCAAGAGGAAACATGGCAGCAAGAGCTGGGTAAAAATGTGGCTGCCTGTCTGATGGCAGAGAATTCCAGTGGCCAGGGACCTCCTTGCTGCTGTATCTTTGTTCCTTCATTTCTGATTGCAAGTCTCTAGCATGTACAGGGGATGAGTTTGCCTCCATTACAACGCATGTACAGGTGCTTGTACAGAAGTTGGAGTTTTCCTCACTATTCTGCATCTCTTAAAATGTTCTGCTTTGCCAACAACCTCAGTTCTCTCAGTCTCTGGCATTTTTTTTAAAGAGAGTTAGGCTCAACATTGATGTATGCAGGCTGGAAACCTGGAATCAGGGAGCTTAAAACCTAGAATAAAAATAATTCAAATATTAATGGTTTTGAGGCAATCCCATGATTTTCAAGCCAGCTTTTGTGCTTTCTGGACCTCAGCAAGATTGATGGGTTTAGCCAAATCTGTAAAGATTTGTGATTGGACTCTAAAGAGGCCGAAAACTCAACCTAGACCATCGGACTGTTACGTATTGCTGGTACTCCAAATTGATTTGCTGAGTTTTCATTTTCTCTGAAAGAAAATATGTCATTGCTTCACCAGTGCTCTGCTTGGATACTGTAATATAATGAATAGATACATTCCCCTTTAACTGTCATTGATATTCCCCATAGGTAATTAATGCCTCTATTTCTACAGAGAGATCCTATGACAAACAACCATCTGTCTTTCTTTTTATTTCATTGTGGTTCTTGAACCCCTGGCTCAGGTTATGTGTCTCTGGAATGTCAAATAAGGAATTTATTCTTCCATCCATCAGTTTACACTCTGCATGCAGTTTGATGGCATCTTGCTAATACACCCTGGTTGCACTGTAATTCACCTTATAATCCACTGTATCAACACTGACTGTTCCATGTACAACTTTCTAACAAGGCTGCTGCCTCTTAGATACCGTATTGCCTTCAGAGAATGGTATTTAAAAATGTATGCTCAGCACCAAGTCTGTCTGGCTTGAGGGTCCTGACTGTCATAAGTAGGTATGACTTCCCACACTGGAAAAAAGAAGCAAAATAAATGCTCTGCTCAGGCAAAAAGCTGTCCATCTGCTTCAGGACTGCCCTTGCACAGTATGACATCCCACACTTCAAATTTGAGGTGTATTGATTACTAATATGAAAAGCTTGTCTTTCTTCTGCTTCCAGGTGTGTTGTATGTTTCAGTGGATCACTGCTTATTTTTAGGTACTTTGCACACCTGGATTGGATTCTGCTAATTATTTTATTTGCTTCTTTTGGTGCCCTGGAAACATCAAGAAGCTGGAGTGGCATAAGGTGGGCCTGGTTGTTGGCTGCAGGGCAGGCTCTGGATGCTGGCATTCTCCTCACTTTTCATCAAGTCTATGGAAACCTGAAGGTACCTCACACATGGTCTGCTCTACCTACAGGTACAATGGGCATAATGGTACTTTTGCAGAGCCCTTTGAAATCTCCTAGTGAGGGAGACATAATAAAAGACATGATAAGACAGTCTGTTATAAGATAAGGTCGGCACTGTGTTTCTGGTCATGCATTTTACTCTGGCATTAGAGGTCCGGCCCTGTTTCGAATAAACCAATGGTTATTTCATAGTTGCTACTGCCAGTTTGTAGTCAAAAATATGCCACATGAAATTCACAGCATCTCAGAAGGTAAGACACTTATAAGCAGGATGAAATAAGGCTCTAAACCGTCATGGATTTCAGCAGAGTTCTTTGCACAGGTAGATAGAAACTGTGAAGAGCCACTTGCTGGTGGCTAGTTGGTAACTCACAGGAAGATTTGCTGGACCCAAAGCTCCAAGAAAATGATGAAGTTTGGTAAAAAAAAGCTCTGCTGTCACTATCAGCAAGGTATTCCTCTACTGAGTATAGTTTTCCAGGTCTTCTGTAATACATGTGAGGCCTTCATCATGTTGCCTAATGGAATAATACAGGAAATGTTTTATTCTGAAATGCGGTGTCTTTGTGAAGCTGGTTGAAAACAAAAATGAAAATCACTGTCCAAAGAATACTTCTAATGCAAATTTCTTTTATAGTCTCAGACTCAGTCCCTCAAGTGAATCCGCTCATGCAGACAACATATCATTGCCTTCAGCTTATGTACAGATGTAGGAATCTGCTCCTGCAGTATAGAAAGAGACTGGGAGTTTGCCTTGAGTTTCTTTGTAAAAAATTTTTTGGAAATCAGAAAGCTATGAAAAAGTTGCCAAGGTCAAGGAAACCTAACTAGAAAAGAGCCTGAACACCTAACTTGAGCTTCAATGTTACCCTGATACACCAGTGAGAGTTTGTAGTCATTCATCCTCTGGGCATTTGGCTATGGTTGTTTAGATGTTGCCAAGAATGTAGGGGAAGCTCTCATTAACAAAAAAAGATTACAGAATTTTGTTTACATCTGGCATACTTTTTAGGAAACTATCCATGGGGTAGTTTCTTGCAAAACAGACCACTGCTGTTTGTACTATATTTCAGTATTTTACACTCACTAAACAATGTAGTAATGGTAAACGAGCACATGCAGCTCTGTGAAATGATAGGAGAAAATCTCAGCTTGTAAAAAGTAGGAAATAGTAACCCAACACTCTCCATGATGCAGCATTCATCTGCACTTAGGGCAGTCTCACCCATCTGCCACCAGAATGCTCATCTGGCAAGCAGCTGACAAGGTGGAGGTGAATACTTGATGTGTGCTCAAAGTGCTGCCAAGGGGAAAAATTTCATTCAAGTTAGATATGAATCAAAATAAATAAAATCAGTTTCTCATCTGTAAGCTAAGAATCTCTCCTGCTTTTGGTCTGCTGAACAGGGTATATATATATATATGTGAGTATTGCATAGGTCAGGCAAGGTGGGGTGGATGAAATATGTTCCAAAGATGATGTGCTTCTGTCCCTTTCACAGAGTCTGTAAGGCAGCCCAAGTAATTCCTGCTAATAGGATTTCAGAAGTCTAAATGTGAAAGATCAGCTGTATTCCTTCTCCAAGCACCACGCTCAGCAATGTTAGAAGCCATTGCAGCCATATTTATTTTGGAGAAGACACTGAGGTGCAGCTTGAAATCTGCCTGTTGTTCAGGGTAGTTGACACAGAGTTGTGGAGCTGCTGACATAATGTATCTGCTTTAATTTGTGGGTTTCATACCATTATCTTGGTCAAGACATTCTCTGTATCTGCAACATGTGGAACTGGACTGGAAATAACTTTAAAAATAAAAGCGTTGTTTCTGTCACATCCACAGCAGCACTGTGCAAAAAGGTGAAAATAATTGAGAATGGAAAGGAAAGGAAAAAAAAAAAAAAAAAGAAAAAAAAAAGAAAAGAAAAGAAAAGAAATAAAGTGAAAAAAAGAAAGAAAAAAAAGAAAAAGAAAAAAAAAAAAAAAGGGACGTGCAGAGCACAAATGACCTCCTGGAAAAGGATGCCTGAAGTGTCACCAATGTGGTGGGAAGAGCTGTCAATGAGTGCCACCTTGTGGGCCCAGGGCCACCACCATGCCAAAGAGACACAACTCCAGCGTGCAACCCCACTTCATGCCAGCCTTGGCTTGTAGCACAGGAACCTTTCATCAGAAAGCAACTCTGAAGCCACAGCAGATGTCCTTGAGCAAATCAGAGCTGTGCATTGTGGAGTGGCACCAAAGCAGCACTCACCTGGGACCCTCTGATCTTGTCTGCCACATCTGAACAGAAACACAGGCTGCAAAATTGGCACAAGGGATGAGCAAGGAGACTCTACACGTGACTAGATACATCCTGTACAACAGGATTTCTGCCATCCTTTCAGAAGCATCACTCTGAAGGGCTCACATCCTCATTAAGTGCTTAAAGCATCAGTATTAGTTACAGTAGTAACTAATTAGTTATCAGGCACAGTATTAGTTACACTTAGGAGTTCAGTCTGGGGCACCTTGTTTGGATAGGGGTGTCCTTCAGAGTGATGTACTGAGTCTGGAAGCTGGAATCAGCCTAAACTCCTTCACCTCCCCTAGGCCCTATCCCACACTCTTTTGAGGCAAGATGCAGCCTCAAAGTCAAAGGAAAGTGTGAAATATGGGCAGATGGGTGGGCAGGCTTACTGCTATCTCGTCTGATCCGGCTGCTGGGGTGAGGAGATAGGAGGCAGGAGAGAGACAAAGGTGAAGTCAACAATGGCAAGAATGGGAAAGTTATCAAGAGTTACATAGATAGGATAAACTCCCTGTTTTGGGATCTGCCTCTTATGTTTCCCCTGGTTGCTTGGCACCATCACATCTTGTGTCCAGTCCTGTGCAGGTGGCAGGGAGGAGATGCAACACAGAGGCTGAGGGTGGTCAGACACTGATGGAGGGTGAAGTGCACAGGGGACTGCACTGGGAATGAAAATGCTTTCCAAGTATCCACTCAAGTCCTGTTTAGATCTCCACACTCAGCCTTGAATTTCCCATGTAGAAGTACATGACAGGATCCCACAAATACTAACAGGAGTACAACTTCCTACAATCAGTCTTGTGTCTAGTAGTACAGCTATGATTTTACCATGACTTTATTGCAGTGCTGTACATCTTCAAAATGGCTGTGGTCTTTGGTTTAAAATGTTGAGGAACAATGAATCCACCACATCCCCTGGTGTGTTTTTTTCAGTGGTTAAATGTACAATTAGAAACAGATACACCTTCTTTCAGGTCTCAGTAAGCCTAAGCATGTGTTTCAGATTTGGCACTCGTATGCTTTTGCTTATGATTTAACTTGTCTCTGCTAGGTTAAAGCATTGCTAACTGCCAAGAATCTTTTCTGTATGTGAGCTCAATATCAGTGCACTGCACAGTTAAAATATCCTTCTGTATAGCCACAGAACTGCAGTAGGAGCTTCTAAAAACTCTCCAGGTCCTCTTGACTGGCGTGGGCAGAAAGGGGGCAGAGAGGTTACCCTCTTCCAAATAACTCTTTCTAAAATTGATAGTCCCCATGGTTTCTCCTCTGGCTGAAATCTGTTTCTCCCATAGATATCATGATTCCCTCATATCTTCTCTGCCTGAACTTCCTTCGGTTCTTCTTACCCCTTACACTCTTCTCTTTCAGCTCTGTACTGGTCTCTGAGCTGCTCTGAGTGATAACATCTCACCTGGTTACTAGACTTACAGGAAGCAAATGCTAATGTTTGTGCCTCAGTTAGAAACGTAACACAGAATATGAACAACTCTTTATTTCCTTAAACAGTAGATGAGTCTTTGGAAAGTGAATTTAAGCGTATTGTTTAAGTAAGCATTTTACACAAAGCAGACCCATAACCCAGTGTATGCTACCAGCCTTGTAAATAAACTGTAACTAAACTCTTCAGTTTCTTGGCAAAAGTATGTACAGTGACTTTTGAAATGTTGTATTTACATATGTACTCACAAAGTGAATGAATGCCAAGTGAAAGACCTCAGTGCTTTGTAAGAGCTAAATCCTCACCACATTCAGTGATACAAGAGGATCCAGATTAAGTCCTGCAAGACCAGAGACAGTTTTGTGATGCTTACTGACTTCAAATCTGGCTCTGTTTTTAATAATACTCAACACGTGTCAGATTTCTAGGGCATGCATCTTTCATCTCACCGAAGTCCAAACTCAAAACCTTGAATTTTGCTTGAACAAAGTGTGTTGCATTGTGTATATTACATTAAATTATATCCCTCTACAAGTTAGCAGGGGCAAGGGTTAACTATCAAAGTCAAAGATTTCATCAAAGATGTCATCAAACATCTCACACTAGCATTTATATCTCTCCATAGTTATTAGTTGTGCCTCTATTAATATACAAGTGTGTACTCATTTGATGCAAAATGCAAAACTTGGAATTGAACATAGTTAAATAAAAGCACTTTGGCATAACAGCCAAACATCACAAGGTGATATAAGTTGATCAGGTAACAGAGGTATGAGAAAAAGTGGATTTATTGGCATCATCCTGGCATAAGGGGCTAGTACTCTTTTTTACCTAAACTTAGTCCTTCCCTATAAAAAGAGTGTAAAATCACTGAGCCTTTTAACTGCATTCCTGTGTAGGAAAAGAGCTTGAGAAGTGAAATTGTATTTATATGTATAAAGTTAAAACTCCAAAAGAGGTTATAAATTACAAAGCTATATCTGTTAGGTGAGTACAAAACTGTTTGATAGAAGTGTAGCTTCTCATATTAGTGGAGGAAGAACTGTAAATAACTTCATGAAAAGCATAATCCTTTACTAACCCTCTCATGGTATGGTCACTTACCCGATGAATCCACTGCCAACAGTGCACCTGGCAATACTAATGCCATATGTCAGGATATGTGCTAAGATATGTTAATTTAAGTGATTAAGGATTAACAACTTAGCCAACAGGTGCACCTTCATGTGGACTCTCTCCTTCAGCCAGGCATTCATTCAGAGCATGTCTCACAACAAAGAACATTGCTGAAAAAAAGCAGGCAGTAGCTTCATGCAGTTGGCAAACCTCTGCCCTTTCTAATTCACAGGCACCCAGATGATCAGGGAGTGTGTGTGCTATGGTATAACAACAACTAAATTCTGATTGGAAATGCTGGGCCCATGCATAAGACTTTAAATGAGAGTTGTCAGGGTGGGATCTTTGATGTCCACTAACAGCCAAAAGCCTTGATCTTGAGCTTGGATCTACTAGCTTGGATCTTCAATAATTCCTCTGATTAAAGTCATGGAGATTAGAATATGCACCACAGCTGCTGCTTTTCTTCAATAGTCAATGGCGGTTAATCATTCACTTCAAAAGCAACAAAACTAGGGCAATATCATTTTTAAAACCCTCCTCCTTGTGTGCTTTTGTATCTTAAAGGAAAGCCTATCTGCAGAGAAGAGTTCCTGTGCTGGGAATCATTAAAAGCTAGCAAAGGCCTGTTTATGTGAAAGATGTGTCTAGCTGCTAGCGTGCTGTAATGCACAACAATTGTTATACATGTAATTATTGTAAGTGGTCCAGTCATCTGCACACTGATACTCTTGGTTAGACTGAATATGGGGTTGATAAACCATTTCTTTTCCCAGGAAGTAAGATGGAGCAAGTCTCTGTAAAACAACAGCACTGAACTGGTATGTCAGCTTCCTTCGAATTTTAATGATTTCACCTGTTCTTCCGTAATTCCTCAGTGCTCTGGCCATTTTCTGGTATGTCATGATCTTGCGGTTTCCCTTTCTTTCTCCCCACAGCTCTGCAAGTTTCTCTTTGTTTTTGGAGACAAACTGGAAGACACCATTGGGCTTGTCTACCCACTGGATGCAGTTTGCCATAGCTGGGTCATACAGAGACTCATGGAGGTACTCAAACAGCCGAAGTTTTTTTCTGCCTATCAAGAAATAAAGTACAAAAGCTTAGAACAGAACTCATAATTGTTTTAAAAGATGAGCAATTGTCTTTTTTCTGGAAAGGATCTTACAGGCAAAAGCTTAAGTAAACCTAAAACCCTGTCACAAATTAAAAGATCAATAGAAATTATTCAACGGAAGATCAGCAAGAGCAAGTGGGACAATAGTTCTGAAACATGCACAGATCTGTGGTGACAGAAAGGGATTTGGTTATTAAGAGTTTCAAGAGTAGGTTATACAGGGATCATGACAAATGTCTGGTGACTTCACCGTGTGATAGGTCTCAGAAGCCACTTTCACCAGACTTCAGACACATGCTGTGCAGGTGCATGGTCAAGGAACCCACTTCAGGAAATTATATCCTCAGATAGTGCATGAAAGAGGTTCTAGAGAGCCAATTTGAATTATCTGAATAAAAGGTCTCCCTCCTTAATCAAAACTCAAGGACTGTGAGATGACTCAGTTTTGTAAGGTTTGTTTCAGGAGTGAGTTTGGGCTGCAAGATGGTCTGATATAAGAAAAGGTGATTGGGGGAGTGGGAAGAGCAATCTAGTTTTGACCCATAAACCTCATCTAGATAATAAAGAGCTAGACTGTGGTTCCCCAAACACTAGCAGAAGTGTCCACTTGCATTCCATGCAGGATAGAGCAAGTGCTGTGATATTTATTAGTCAGCTAAGTGTTTCTCCCCACAGGCTCAGCTTTCAAACTCAAGTTTACTAGTGAGGTTTATTGAGTTTCACTTAGGTCTTGTGGATCCCTCACTCTTAAATACTGCTAGTTTCCTGCACAAGAAGCTGCTGTAAGGAGGAAGAATTGTAGATTATGAGGAACATTTTGCAGCAAAGAGAGGCTATGCAGAAGAGCAGGTTCCACTTTAGCCAAAGTGGAAATAAGCAGCTGCACCTAAAGTTCATGAAGCCTTGTCTTGCATGGCTATTTTAGACAAGGAACAGGGGAAAAGTGACAGTTGCTAAGGAACACTGAGGTCAAGCCAAGACATCTGTTAGGGATGACAGTAATTCTGCATCTGGTGGTAAGGAAAGAGGAGAGAAGTGACAGTCAGACTAGGAAGAAGAAGAGCCTGAAATTGGAGGTACTTTCCAAAAAATTAATAGTTTCATTATCTAAATAAAAATTGGCCTATGACTAGAAGTATGAATTCTACTATAAATACATAGAAAATTACCAAGGTGAGAAGCTTAAAAGCAAAACTCACGGTAAACACTTCTTATTAGGTGACCTCTTTATGTCCCCGTCAACCCAGATCATCCTATAAACCTATGAACCTGTGTCAGAACAAATAAGATCAGGGGAAAACCCACAGTTACTGCAGACAGTGTCTGCTGGAAAAAGATAGTGTAGCCATGTCTGCAGAAGAACCTCACATTTCGTTCTATCTGCCCTTTTAGTCAGCTGTCCTTTCAGCCTTTTATTTCTAGACACAGCATCTCTAACTGATGTCTTGGTTTGAGAGGGCTTATTGGATGTTATGTGTTAATGCAGATATGTTTTTGATGCCCAGCTGTTCTCTCCAAAGTGATAACACAATGTGGATGCAACAGTTTGAGCTGGGTTTAGTTCACAGGTCTCGGTACCTCATTGCATGAGCTAGTGGTGCTTGTTACCAAGCCCTAAACACCAGTGTCAGCTAGCAGGTATCTTCAGATTTCTTACCCCCACATGGTCACTGGGGTTCCTCCAGAAGGTGTTTCAGAGTATCTGCATTAGATTTCTGTGCTGAGCTGTCCTGAGGTAGCTTAATTGTCTCCAGCTGTGTCTAATTCAGATGTATTTCTGAATTAACTCCACTCAGCCTTGACTCACAAAGCTTTAGTTCAGCTCATGGAACGGTCTTGACATGCATGGACTGGACTCCTTTCAGAGGAAACCTAACTCAAAGATGGTTTCCATAAACATATTTAAGTGACTGCAGCTTTCAGAACTTGAGGCTAGCCTGGAGATTGTCCTAAATAAATCCCTGTGAAACACTCCAAACATAAGCATTGCATCCTCAGTATGTATCTTTTCATCTGCAGATCTGTTCCTAAAGGGCCACACTATTTGCTAGTGTACAGAAAACCTCTCATGTCTCAATTAGAAGCCAAGAGGACTAATTTTATTTAGGGATAGTAGAAATAGCCCCCCTGCCCCAGTTTCTGGCAGGAATATCACCATGGAAAAAACCTAAAACCCATGAGAGGACACCCAAAAAACCCTGCAAGACTGGTTATTCATTCAGAAAATTTATGTAGTATGGGATTCTGAAAAGGAGACTGATAATAGTGTAAAAGAAAGATGAAATAGGAAATGGAGTTTAACAGAGTGGTAACAACTGAAGGAGAGTTCAGATACCAATAGGCAAAATTTCCCAGTGCAACACTGGGTAAGACCTAAGAACCCAACATTTATGGATTGAAAGATTTTCATTTGCAATGGTGAATTTCAAGCAAGAAGTACAGAACATGAGAAAGGCTACTCTTGCCGTTGTCCCAAGGAATTTGTAGTAGTAGAAGTGGCAGTAGTAGCTATTAAGCAACAGAAACCAGAGTGTTCAGCATCAATGGGAAGAGATTAAACCAAAAACTGACACCATGTGGTTAAAGTTGAGAGAAGGGGATTTCAAAAAGCAGCAAAACCAGGAAGCTACTCAAAAAGACACCATAGTCAAAAGTAGGTACAACAGTTCAGGATGGAAGCTGTGGAAACCTCATCTAGCAGTCATAGAAAGGACGTTGAGTCCCAAGCAGAAACCAAAGAATTGTTTTGTTCCAGTGACTGGAACAAACAAATAAAGTACTGTAATGACCAATGTCACCTAACATATTCTTTGCAAAACAGATATCTATTCAAGTAAAGTCAATCAAAGTCAATCCACAAAAAATAGATTTAAAAGTGCACATTGGAAGTAACAAAAGCTAAGAGGTAATTTGAACAGTAACTAAAGGCAGGCATAAAAGCAGGTGCAAAAATATTCACATATGTGAAGCATGGCCCAACAACTCCTTGTTGGGACATATGAACTAAAATAAGTCGTTAAAGTGGGTAAAAATGTTACTGATAGCTCCATTTTCTTTGCATAAAACTTCATCTCAGATGATCTGGACTGAAATACATCTTGGTTTGTTTTTTCATGTACTGAACAAGAGGAGAGGGTAAGATGTTAACAGATTTATCTTACCCTATGCAATTTAGCAGATAGGAACTCAACACTAGCAGTTGCAATCTATTTACTATTAAAGGTTAACTTATTTTTTCCTAACAAAAATCTAACAAAACACATACACACACAAAAACAACCAGGAAAAAGAGAAAGCATGATTTTCCACAAGATTTTTTTAAAAGCAACATAGCATACACATCAAGATGCTCTTTCTACACACCTTTCCCTGCTTTTGGCTGGCCAACAGCACCATGCATCACTTGGCTTTCTGGAGTATTCTGCAGCATATGGTAAACAGTCTCATCTGCATAAAAATCTGCTTCACTGTTCTTAAAAAATAAGACAATCAAGAATTACTAATGGAGTACATTCTCTGAGGAAAAGGAAACTTATAGTAATTAAATACCTGAAATCTTAAAAAAACAACCTGTCAGCACCTCACCCATGGAGGACACTTCTCTGCCATGAAGACACACAGAGTACTGTACCAGTAACAAGCAGCAACAATTTATGTCCAGTAGACAGGAGGGACTTCCCACCAAGGGAAAAATTAAGATAGAAAACAGTAATTCCCTCACTCTGGATGGTCAACTCTTCCACTGGAAGAAGAGGAGGAACAGTCGGCTCTGTTTGCAGAGTTAGTAAAAGACAAGAGCCACCTGTACTGTGGTCCCAACAGATTGTGTACTTCCTGTGTTGTGTTATTGCTAATCTGCTGGTAGAAAATCTGCTGGCTTTTGTGGAATCCATTTACCTGAAATTATCTCCCCTGCAATATACATTGTTTATCACTCCTGGTGCCCACACTCCCAGTGTTTTCAAGAATGTTTACAGACTCTGCAGATTGACGATGAACTCAGAGTCCAGGAAATGTTGGTCTTTCCAGAACTCTTAAAGCAAACTTCTGGAGAATAAATCAAAGTCATGATATTTTTCTCACAGCATCAGAAGCTATGCAGAAGTTGGTAGTTCTCTGCCAGTTCCTGGGGAGTAGTGAGACACCCTTTTCCTTACTGCACTAGCAGGCATTTTTTCCAAGTTGTTATGTTTCGTGATGAACCACAGAGGAGCACCAGAGTCAAACAGCTAAGATGAATACTAAAAATTGACTATTAAACATGTTTTGCAAGTGTTTCCCAAGGCAATTTCACCTGAATCAGCCCTGGCCAAACTGAATTAGTATCAAGATTTCTCTTAGAAGTGATAAATAGGCAGCCAATTTTATATGTTGATCTGACTCTGTTAGTAATCTCTTAAACTTACAACCACATTTCTCCAGTTACATCCTGGGTCCTCTGTAGATGGTGCTGCAGAGGAGCTGGGACTTGCTTGGAGGTGGTGGTGATGGTTGGTCACAGCCAGGCCATTTTTATAACCTGAGAATCAGGAGGATGGAGCAAAAAAATAGTGAGTAAAAGGGAGAGAAGAAGGGGGAAAAAAACAGTGGCAAAGAATCTAAAATGCTTCTGGGTCTTTGAAAATGCTTGAAAAGCATTTATCCTATGTCTGCCTTCTAGCTAATACAGTCTTCAGAGCTAAAGATGTTTCAAATCAACAGGTTATCCAAATTATCTGTACTGTTACTACTAATCTCTCTCTTGGGCTGGTTTTGTTTGCCTTCATGATGAAAAGCAGTAATTGTTAAGAGAAAGTGTCAGATATTTCATAGCATCACAAAATATTTTGTTTAATAGAAAAAAAGCACCAAACAGATCACCAAACATAATGAATGACATAATTACAGACTAGTATAATACATGCATTAGAAAGGAAAAGGGAATGTCACTTCAGTTCTTCAGGCCTGTCAGTTCTTCAGGCCATTAATACAGTGCAAATCAGAGTCTACAATCGTGAATAAAGTGAAGGAATATCAGAGCATCTGTAATGCCTGAAAGAATGACATGGAATGAATGCCAGACAATAGGATGTTTAAAAGAAGCAGAGAAGACCAGACTGAGGCACTTGGAATAAATTATGCACTGCAAGTCATCAGAAGATTTTGGAGGGTACATCTATTGCAAGTGGAAATATGGGTGCAGCTGTGGGACATAGTAAGCACTGAGTTGCAAGTGTTTAATACCTCTCTCCATTGGCCCTAAAATAGATAAAAGCCAGAATATTGCAAGAAGTTACATATAGTCCTTTACCATATGTAAATTACACAGTGCAGTGGAGGCAAAAACTTATTAACAACAGCTAAAGATATGGGCCAAATGGTCTTACCTAAATTTCAGTATACAACAGACAATAAACAACATATAAAAAAATTTCCTTGAATGAAATTCATTCCACATAGAATATGGTATATTTTCATTATGGACTTAAAGGGTTAGTGATGTGTAGCCTTGTATTTCCCCTTCCTTTTATTTCTGTTTACAATGTAAAAACACCAAATACAAATTCCAAATTTTATAGTAATTTAATTGCCAAAATCTTGCCTGAATGAGAACAATTTACAGCTTGCCTGTATTTGAAGTTTTACGAAATAGGAAATTCTTGAAGCAAAAAAACCCACCTTTTCTAATAATTATCCAGCCTCAAACTGTTATTTCTGAATAAAAATATTTAGAAATTATATTAAACATTAAAACAATTGTGGAAATTAATGTAACCCGTCTGAGTCTTGGTTTGCTTTTGTTCTCTACACTGGAATTCATTGCTATGTGAGTTTATTCACAGCATAACAGAAGGGAAATCTTCAATTAAAACATGTATCTGGAAAATGGCTGCTCCACTATGGTCATATATCCTCTGATTATAGGAAATCTGGGCTCAATGCACCAAGACTAGTGCTGGGAGGAAGGGTTAGGGGGGACTGTCAGAGAGTTTCCCTCTTGTATGAAGATGCACCCCGCTCTGAGCAGTGCTGATAGAGGGGTAGGAACCCTCCAAACATTCTTCCCCCTTTCCATCCTCCCTACAAACCCCTCTGCTGTCCATTAATCCACCTCTGGGAAATTGCTCTCCCCGATATGTGCTTCAAGATGCACCTTCCTGGACAAATACAAAGTGGTAAATGAAAGAGGATAATGTGATGGTTTTTTGTTTTTTTTTTACCTGGTGAACACTGCATTTCTCTGTCAGAGTGCTGCTGCAGGACTTGGAGTGCATCTTCAAAAGCCTGGCCCAGTACATCTTGGTCAGCAAAACTCTGCAAGAACATTATGCAGTCAGGATCCAGAAAAGGTCAGGCTGGTTCTATCAAAATAGTCAGTCAGAAAATCCCAAATAAATGTAGATTATAGAGAAAATACATTTTCCTGGAATATGTATTTTGCAGGCACTGGGGCACTACCATAATGATTTACCATGATGAGAAAGTTCTCACTCCTCTGAGAAGTCTCTTTGAGGTCAGTGGGACAACTCACAGGGGTATCATTACTCACTCACACAAAAGTTTCAAGGTTCATTTCCTTAACTTGCAGCAGTTTACATAAAGGATGCTTCTGCTGTTGGATTATTTTATAGGATGTAATACAAAGGTATATATCACTTGCGTGACATGATTTATAAATCCAAAGTTATCTTCCTATAACATTGACATGGCAAAAATTATTATGCACAAGTTATGAAGTAGTTATGCAGAACTATACTGTGCCAGTATAGGAAACCAAGTGTGGATTTCCAGAAAGCATTTGTTCCAAAATGCTAAAAAAATCCCCCCTCCTTTGCTTAGGAGTTTTCTGCATCATATTTGAAGCACTCAATCAATAATGAAAGAGAATAGAGGCATTGTAGACTCACCATTCTTTAAATATCAAAACTTGAATCCTGTTTAAAAAAACACCAACATTTTAAACTTGTATATTTCAAAATAAACAAGAATTCTCACAGCACAAATAAAATTAAGGAAATTAAATAACTCTGCATTATTTCCAGTGATGGAATAAACTATATTAAATAATATAGGAAAAGTAATCTAGAAAGTGGTATTTTAATGAAACGAAATAACAGCAACATTGTATTTTGTTGTTTGTTGGGGTTTAATTCATATTTTTAAACTAAAGCTTTCAGTTTCATTAATACTGTAAATTTTAGATTACTATCTACATAATTGTAAAGATCATTTTTAAAGATATTATGAAATGAAGATGCATTAGTGGTGACATACAGTCTCAGTTAGCACAACTAATAATTTCTGAAAGAAAATATGTGTTTAACTCCTCTTGCTTTTCAGACATAGTTGAAGCAAACTTAATTTTTTTCTATAATGAAGATTAGCATGACTGAATACAAATACATAAACTCACAGACTAATTGTGAGTTCCAGAAGCAAATTTTATAGTTTATTAAACACTGAAAATAAACATATTTTTAGTCAGTTTAACATGGACTATACAAAACCAACACTAATCAGAGACAGTTCCTTAGTACCTCTTTTTTTTGTTACATATTTATTTTTTACATATTTATTTTTTACATATTTTATTTTTTACATATTTTATTTTTTATAATAATCAGGTTTTGTTGCGTTCCAGGTTTTTTCCTGTCCTCATTTACATTAACATTTCAAAATTATAAAAATAATAATAACACTAGTAATAATAATGTTAATGTATTCATTAGTATTTTACTAATTAAAAGCCTGATTATAATCTATTGCAGATACTGGAAATTTTGTCAGTGATATCAGCAAGTGCAAAAATGGTGCCTGTGTGATGTTTTGAAATGCAAAGAAGATACAAGATACATAAATGAGGAAGAAATTTATTCTAAACTCACCATGTATGAACTAATCTAATTATGCCTCAAATAAATATGTTATAAAGTCCTGCTAAAATGTCTAAAAGATTTTTTAAATTTTGATGACCAAGCATATATGGATAAATCCTGGTGATTCAGTAAATTGACCTCATTGAATTTGATGAGACTGTTCTCTTTGACTTCAGTGCAGCAAATATTTCAATAAACTGATCTAATTTTTTTCTAAAACCAGAATTAATCCTTTAGCTGCAGTGCTGGCCACAGATTCTTGGAGTATAGAGAGCTGTAGAAATTCAAGACATGAATCACTTTTGTAAAGATCCTCACATACTGTTCCCCTAATTTTAAGCAATTAGCTTTCCTTAAATTGCTTTTGTCAAACTCCAAACTGATACTTGGCAACCTTGACAGAACATCTACAGTTAAAGCCTAAAGAGGTACAACTATTGGCAAGGTACTGTTGAAAAGTTATACCATTTACACAGCTGAATTCACACACACACACACACACACACATACACACACACACACACACACACACACACACACAAAAAAAAAAAAATTCCCACTTTAATTAAGTTTTTAAAAGTCTGAATTCTACTTACCTAGAATTTCAACTCCACATGCAACACAAGAATCTGTCTGGTTTCATAAATAAATGAAAGACTGAGTTCCCACAGCAATGGGCTGGCAAATGGGCTGCATTAAATAGCTGATTTTAGGGAAGTGTTTTGGCTAGGGATTTTTTTTGAGAGTAAAGGTATGGTGCATGGCCCTTCATTCTGCACAAAAGAAGGGTGATTTATACTGATATAAAAGAAAAGAAAATGTTTCAAGTGTTGTCCAAGACATGCAGATTCTAGGCACTGGGAGAGAGAGATTCCTTTTGGTTATGGCCCATCCTAACAAATCTGTCACGGGTATGGTATGGGCAAAAACATCCATCCCCCAGACCTAGATGTTTTATCTGAATCTCCCACTTTGCTCAGTATAAGAAGCCAACCAAACCAGATCTCAAAATAGGAATTAGGGAGAATTACAGAACTCTACTTCAAAGCATTTGAAACACTACTAAAGCATTTGCTAAAGCGTTCAGTACAGATTCAGATTTCTCAGATGATTTCTCAGAAGCTACAAGACATGATGCTGCATCCTAAAGGATGAGAACTCTTCCGTTTTTCAATACAAAACTTCTTATGCAAACATAACATTTCCTGTGCCTCAGCTCTTTGTAGTCAAGTCTTTCAAACTCACATTTTACAAAATGTTCTCAGCATTTTCACTGAAACTGCTGTAAAATAATAATTGCCTCTTAGAATATTTATCTATAGTCCCTCAACCAATAACCATAGCCAGGAACAAGCCTGGCTATGGATGCTCAGTGGAAGCAATTTCAAGCTATTACCTGCTGGGGTTTGATTAAAAATATTCACCTGAAAGTTTCACAATATTGGGTTTGGTGTTTTTTAGTGAAATACATTTATACATACATGTGTTTTTTTGAACAACAAGTTCCATTTTGTAGCACTTCTTGTGTGACTTGGGCTTATAAAGGAAAATTAAGAGGTAACTTTACACATCAAATTGTGACACAGCACTGGATTTCAGCCCAAAATGACTGCACAATTAACGTCCTTTCCACATATGGTTAACTTTACTTTGCAACATGGAAAAGTGTAGATTTTATGTTCTGATCTTTAGTGAAGTAGAAAGATGTATCAGATTTAAAATTATGAATCAGGTTCAAGATCCCTCCTGGGTTCCTTCTCCAAAAATGATGTGCTCATAAGTCCTCTGATGATGCAATCTGACCTGCCCACTCACACATCTCTACCTGGAGCTGGGAAGTTGCTGTTCTGCCCCATTGTGCTCCCTCCCAACTTCTCCTGGTCATGGAACTGCAGGAGGAGGATGAGGATGTCCTATGCAGGTCACACCAATTCCAACTGGCTCTCCAACAGCCCCACCAGGTGCCAAAGCAGATCCTGTGTGTATGGCACCTCTGTGAAAACTTACTGAGTATAGGTCAAAATGCCAAAACTGAAGAGACAAACCAGGGAGAAAACACCAGAGGGGGCAAGGAGAGAAACAAGGGAATGAAGGGAAGGAGTTGGAGGTGTTCCATGACTGAACAGGCACATTCCCAAAGGGACTGTGGCACATGGAGGGACCACACTGGAGTAGGGGAAACAAGAAGGAAGGAAGCAGCAGCAAAAAAAAAGGAGGGGGAACCGCTACATCCTGAACCCAAACTCCTGTGCCACCCATCTCCTCTCTGAAGGGGCTGAGTGTAACCCAGAGGGACAATAGGGGAGGAGATGTGTCTGGAGTGAAGTTGAGCCTTCAAGGGGAAAGGGGAAGGAAAGATGCTTTAATGCTTGTCTTCTTTGTTTTCCAGTACCCAAATCAGCAAGTAAATATATTATAGCAATAACTTAAGTAAAATTCCCAAAGTGCACAAGCAGCAGTGTTGGGTGTGTGGCCGATGGACAGGGCCAACATGCCCCAGTTGTAAAAGAGGGTGAATGCTGAGCGATTAAAGCTAATGGTTTTAACACCATTAAAGCAATCAGTCTTCCTAAATGAAATTGCTCAATCAGAATGTTCTCACTTCAAGTAAGAGGCTACACTATGAGGCAGCAAAAATTTCCAAGGAAATGGAAAGGTGCCAGACGTAGCACAAACGCACAGCATAAAGACAGGAGCAAGCATTGTCACAGGGGGGTAGATTTAAACTCCATAATTTATTTGTGCATTGCATCTTTGGCCCATCACAAGGTCAGAGTTGAGGGCTCAGGCTGCCTCCCTGGGAAAGCCTGTAAGGGTTTTGAAGAGATGGAGTAAGGTACAGCTCAGGGCTGAGCATCAGATACATGGACTGCCCATTCCTCAACAAACCAAAGTAGAGTCAAGGCAGGCAGCAGGCTGGCCTCTGTCAAGAAGAGTTATTACAGAGGAATACCAGCTTTGATTTTTGTATTGCATGGGAAAATGGGTTCCAGATACAAGCCTAAGAAAGAGAAGTCACTATTCACATTTTCATGTGTCAAAAAAATTGATGTGCCTGATAACAATACCAGCTAGAAACCACAACATCAAGCTCTTCTCCTTCCTCCATGTTTTAAAAAAGAAGCTTCCAACAACAGAACAATTTTTTAAGTTTCAGAACTTGCTTGCTTGCTTTGCTTGCCACTAAAATCTAGTTCATAGCAATGGGACAGAAGAAGCATTTTGCATCATGTCTTTGATGAAAAGACAGAACAAAATACTTTATTACAACACTTGTCAGAGGGTTTGAGAAAACATAAGGTCTCTTGCAAGAGGCATTGTTCAAATGTAGAATTAAAAAAAGTCTCACCCTTCCTAAAGGAATATAAGGCTTGAAATGCTGAGTTTTTTCACCAGGCATTTTTAGCTTTCTCAGAATTTTTTTGAATGTCAGGCAACTGGTAACTGTACAAGTAACACACATAGGCATTCATAATGGAAGGCACTTCACAGAAAACAAACAAGCAAAAAATGGTTGTAGAAATGTTTGTGTTCCAGTGAGTCATTGGCCCATGCAGAACTGACTGCCTACCAACTCAACAATCCTCAGAAATCAGAAACTAGGGAATGTGACATCCAGAGTTTCTGTGCTTACACACCTGCCCTGGCTCTTGGCAGGTGTCTTTGCCACTCCTTTTCTGGCCATGCAGCTCTGTAATAATCTTTGCCACGAATCCTTATGGTTCACAATTGCAGAGCCACAGACTTTATCTCCCTCAAAGTGCAAGGGCTGTGGGATCACACGCTTGTGCTCACCTCCTTGGAATCACCATGCTGACCAGGGAATTTTCATATCTCTGCCATATTTTGCTTCTGGTCTGCTCCACTCAAGGTTCCAAGGAAACTGGGAAGTGTCTTGCAGAAGGGAATGCAGACAGCAAGAGCAGGGATCAACACATGGAGAGCTCTCTTCTGTCACATGTAGAGTGCAGTGATAATCCAGGTGTGAGTGTTTTGCAGTGAATAAGCATGGAGTTTAAACTTCAAATTACTGGGCTCAGAAAATGCCTGAAATCACATTCCCAGCCCTGCAAGACAATGAAAATAAAACAAAACAATCAAACAAAAACTGCCAACCAAGCAAAAGAAAATAATAGAAATGCTGGTTAATACCACATTAGTCACTACCGTTCATCATTATTTTGGTCAGATAACTTAGTGTAGAATAAGTACAGAAAATAATATAAATGCTGGTTGATACCACATTAGTCACTATTGTTCATTATTATTTTGGTCAGATAACTTAGTGTAGAATAAGTACAGAAAAAATCCTGAAAGGGAACAAAAAAACAAAACCACTGTTACAGTATCATATCATATAAACAAAATAGATGATGAAAATGCTTCTAATAATTCCATTTGTTTTGGGAGGCTTTATTCTTTGTCTCAACAAACATGATTGTTTATTCAAATGTCAGAAGATGAGGATATATCATAAATTCAAACTCTTTGCTTACAAACCATTCAACAAGTGTCAAACACCCAGCAATTAAAAATATAGATTTTCGTTGAAATTGGCGTAGTTATAATATTGGCTCCTTAGCTGGTGGAAATTGGTAGAGAGCTACTTACATAGAGTTATACAAGACAACATTAAAAAATAATTTTGTTCAACCATTATCTCCAGCTTCATCTTATATATGAAAATAAAATATTGAAAATATTTATGAATTGAATTTTAACACTAAACTCAGATATTATCTCGATTAGACTCCTTTCCTTACCTTTGAAAATGAAACCTTTGCATAGCACATTGGGATTACCATCTCAGTATTTTTAATTTTGGTAGTTCCTTAAAATATTTTGCTTTAAAAATACTTATAGTATACTTAAATACTTATAGTTTATAATTTTCTGGACTTTACAGGTCCAAAGAAAAAAGTCTTGCTATTTCTTAAGAAGATACTCTCCACTTTTAGACTATTTCAGAACTACATATGATTATTTTAGTGTAAAGGATATGAATAGAGACAGTGATATGTTTGGATCTCAATGTTTTTCTGCTTTAATACTTACAATCTTATTAGATATATTTACTTAGTTAATTTTACATTTGTAACATATTCAACTTAGAACCCTCAAATAATTACAGTTATAGAATCAGGTATTTGGATAATCTTGTCAGGTTGGGCCTAAATATTTAGTTACCTCTTCTGGGGGCTAAAAAGAGAAGTGCAGCATGAAGGCTGAACCTGCCTGAGTGGGTACATCAGCTCTTCAATGGCAAACCCACATCTCAAGCTCCCACTTTACAGCTTTAAATATATTTACCAATATATTGGTTCTGTTGCCTGGGTCAGGAGGACTTCTCAGGAAGCTGCTTTTTGGCTCCATATAACCAAAGGAAGTGACTTTCTGCTGGGAAGTCCCGTGAAGACAGAAAACCAGAAACCACAACAGAAGCACAAGGAACTACTAACAAATTGTGCATTGGGAAAACAAAAAACAAAACAAAACCCACACCAACCCTGACTAAATGAATATTTAAAGATTTTAAAGTGAAATATTAATTACTTTAATTAATGTACAGTTACAATGAATATTCCCTAAAATATTAGAATAGCTAAGCCACTTGCAAGCCAATAAAACTTCAGTGGAAAAAAATCAAAGCGAAACAGGCTTAATAATAGGAGAGTATTTAATAAAAACAGTAATCCTGATAAAGGTTAGAAGTGGAATTCTTTTATTTAAAGAGAAAGCATATAGAGTATTTTAATAACACTTAATAGAGAAACTGGGAAAACCAAATAAGAACTAATCATTTTCCAAATAACCCAGATATCTGTGGAAGAAACATACCTTCAGATTCAAGGGACACTTAGATAATTTAGGATTAATTCAGTAGCCAGTTTCAATCCCACTCTCCCTAAATCATACAGTTGACATTTGATAAATGTTAAGGGTAGGTGACAGAGCTTCTTGGACTCCAAAGGAGGAAGTAAATGTATCTGTCTTGGAAAAGGTAAAAAGACAGGCATACAATAGCTGCTATACTGCAACCATCCTACAACTTAGAAATCTTTCCTTTTCACTGCATAGACTTGTGGCCTGGTCAATAAAAAGCAGACTTTACAATTTAGGTACTGAAATGCAGATGCTTTAGCTGTCTCCAGAATGCAACACACTACTGAAGATGTCAGGAGCAGTTTTGTGTCTCAAACTTGAATCAGCAACTGCAGCACCTCACAGGAAGTAAAAGCACTTTATCTAGCTAGTAAGAAACAAGTATTTTGAAATTCCAGCCCCTTCTATTATTTTAAAGCCCCAGTGTTGAAGAGGGCAGTGATGAGCATTCTAGATGAATGATGGCAGCACTGCCCTGGACAGTAGTGAAGTGAGTTCAGTTGTCCCCTCAGTTTCAGGAGTTTAACCTCACATTCCCCATCATTCAGGGAGAAGGCCTTGAATAGTAAACCTGTTTGTTAGGTCCAGGCCACATTATTCTTCAGCTTGAAGTTGGGCCTTAATGAGATGTCAAAATTTGAATCTCCATTAGTCACTGAAAAGGCTGTTTCCAAATCACTTGTTTCCATAGCAAGTGCTCCTGCCAATGGATCACAGCACTAAAAAGAGGCAGCCCTTACCCACATTTTAAATCAAAGTCTCTGGAATCACATCAGGGGAAAGGTTTGTTCATTAGCATTAGAAACAGCTGCCAGCTTGGACAATGCAAAGGGCATCAGGCAGGAAAAAGTGCAGCATCTGGATGCTGGGCAGTTCAAGGAAGAAGGAAGGCGCTGGTCTAGTCAGACTGGGTGGGTCACTTGTAGATATAAATAAAAGCAGCATTGCTTCTTCAACCTGAAAAAAGTGTAGATAGGGGATGGAAGGAATCTATTAAATCAGTATTAACTTAAAGAATATGCATAAAGATAGCTTACAGTTCTATTAGAGCCCTTGTATTAGAAGTGACACAGAAGTAAGCCACAGGAGGCAAGTACACAACCAGCAATGGATACTGTACTTCACACAACAAATCATTAATTTACAGAAGACATCAGTTATCTACAGGATGTTGCAGAAAGTAAGAAATAATACCTTTTCAAAAAAGTAAATTGGAGGAAAATCTACTCAGGGTTATTAAATATGGAGAGATTATTGATTTGCTTAAGCTATAAGTCTTTGGGAAATGCCAAGATGTCTGCACAGAGTGATCCTTGAGGTGCTTTATATTACATTCAGATCTCTAATAGTTTAGAAAACTTGAAAGGCAGCTGGAGAGGTGTTGATATAATTCAGTCTTTCCAGAATTAGGCAACTGCACAACAGTGCATTCTAGTGTGGTTCGGGTAAAGGTGCAAAAGTACTTCCTGATGATAACCTTCCAGGCAGAGCCTAGAAACAAATTCGAGGGGGTGACTATTTGAGAAAAAGCAATATTCTCAGGATATATACATGCCTTCAAAGAAAACAGATAAAAGCATATAACAGAATGGTTGTTGGCTGCAGTGGAAGATTTTGAATTGTTGGTGGGACAAATTTTGTGGAGTATGAAGGGAATGCAAAACGTATTTCACTTTAGTTGTGAGCTGGAGGGATGCAGCATTAAAGAGCAAGGCTTAAGAAGGAAAGAATGGCTGAAATTATTCTGACCAAAAGTCCATCAAGCTCAGTAGATTGTCTCTGATTGTTTTTCACACTGGATGCCTAAATAAGTTCATAAGAACAGAAGATGCATGGAAACCTGGTTCCCAGTGCTCAATTGCACTGAGAACTTCTTGTGGCTAACATATTTGCTTCCTTAATTTATTTTTTATTATTATAACACTCATATTAAAGGAGCAAAATAATCTCTGATAACTATTATCAAGTCTGGGAATAGGTAGACTTTAAAGGGCAAGCACCTAGTTTTTATAGAATCATAAAATTTTTTGGGTTGAAAGGGACCTTAAAGATCATCTTGCTCCAACCACAAATTGCTTTGGGTACAATGAGTTATCACAAAACAGATGCAACTGGGAAAAAAAAAAAAAAAAAAAAAAATTTAGAGGAAAAGGAAAATCAGATCTTAGAAACTATGAATCAGGTGAAAAAAACCCACAATTAAAAGACCTATAGCAGACATGTAGAATTAAACAGTATAAATGCAGTATCCTAACATTTTTAAGACAAGATACATACCAGGTTCAGGTAGACAGACCACATAAGCATCTCTTGAAGAACCACATCTAGTTGTTGAACAAGTAGAAAAAACAACATCTATTATTAAACAGGCCCTAAATTGTCTTGAAATCCTCTGAAAATTACCAGGAATCAAAAAAATATGCCTATAACAAAAAGCTGGATAAGAAAATCATGAGGTCAGCTAGAATTCCTAAGTCTATTGAGCTAGAGAATAGAATTAATGAGTGCACTATTAATGGAACTGATACCATACATTATAAGAATATAAGGTGTTTTTTTATTATAGGAATAAAAATTGACCTTTACCTTAAATTAAATTCAACACTTTATAGGATACTCGGGTAAAACCTATAAAGTGTATGTATTTCATTTCTAACTTCAAAATAGTCAGAAATAATATAAGGCACTATAAAAGAAATAAATTTCCACTTAAGATAGGTGGAAAATGGTTTTAACACAATATGGGATTTTTTCCATGGAAAATGTGCAATATCATCGGAAGACCAAGAAGTAGCAAAGCAAACTGCACACTGACATTAACTTTCTGAAAACTGGAAAGAGAATTCAGTTTGGGCTTTCAATGAAAAGCTGAAATGTTCCATAGGAATTTTCCTCCAGGTATTTGTGCTTCAAGACCATTTTTCTAAAATAATTATAAATAGCCCTAATAGATGATCCCAAATTCAACAACGTGCAGCAGCAGGAAGATGAACTCTCCTTCCCAGGCAGATGCACTGAAAAGTGAATATGCTCCTATTTTTTCTATTAAGACAAAATGTTTGATCACATTTTGACATAATTCCCATGCAAGTTATTGTCACGCTGCATAACTGGTACCACAAAGTTAAGGAAAAAAAGCAAAAGCAAAGACGTCTGAGCTTCTGACAAAATATCCATTTGGAGGGACAGATATCTACATTAAGTCCCTCCAGGGAGTTGGACAGCTGTTTTCTAGAAAGGGCTGAGAAGGGAAAAAAGTGTAGTGAAGACCTGAAAACAGATCATGTGAAAGGAAGGAAGCTGTATGGTTTGAAGGAAGACAGTAATAAATAGTTGTGAGGGGGAACCAATTGATCTAGTTCAGTTGGAGACATGAAAAAATGTCAAACCTTACAGTAAAATGCTCTGAATAAAAGTAGTAAAAATACAAAAAATATGTAAATCTACTCTTAGTTCTATAATTGTCATGTTACAAAAAATCCAAGCACATTCTGTCTGTTGAAGGAATAGAATGAGGTCAGATTCCTGCCAGAATTCTAGATAAAAGAAATAAATTTTAGAGAACTGCAGACTACTAAAAGAAATTATTTAAAAATAGAATTCCTATCACTACTATACTCTGAAGGTGACTGAAAAACAGCTGTGCCAGATAATGAGGTTTGTGCTTTGATGAGGCAAACAGTTATGTTGGCATAAAATGCTATGGCTAGCAAATAAATGCTTCCTATATTATCAGGGAAGTGCTGAACAGTACTTAGGCTTTGGGGATTTTTACAAACTGGTGCTAAACAAATCCTGTATGTCAATGGTAGGGTAGAAGGCTTTTGTATTTAATATTTTAATTGTTTTAATATTGTTTAATATTAATTGTTTAATATTTAATATTGTTTCCTGGTTTGGATTCTTTTTTGAAAGAATTTTTTTTTTTAAGGGGAGTGGGGTTTGTTTTTAAATCTCAAATGGAACTGTCTTTTTGTAGTGGCTTCTATTTGGGTATTGGTTATATTCTTTCAATTTCTCTCTGAGGTAAAAGAAGTGGTAACATCTAACAAGTAACTTGTCTGTGAGATTTTTTTTTCCCGTGTTCCATTGAGGTAATGTCTAGAAAAGAGAAATATAAGTGGAAAAGCTAAGAGTTAAGAAGTTAAGATAAAAAATTAGAAATGCCTTTTTTGTTGTTGTTGTTGCCATTCCCACTTCCATTCTTATCAGCCACAGAAGCCCACAGAATTGAACACTTTAAAATTTAATTAATTTAAGAGAGACCTACAACAGACAAAGGCTTGATGCCTGCATTTTGAATTCTTACTGAATTCAGCAAAAAGGAAGAGACTTGACAGTTAAACCACATCTTATCCTTATATATATCCTGTAAACGTTTTCCATGGAATTCTTCCTGCTCACACACATGATCTCAGCAAGCCTGGCTCACTCTAGTTTACAGGGATGACAAAGGTAGGTCCAAAAGAAATGCAAAAAAGCATGAAGTGAACTGAGAAGTGGAATCATGGTTTATAAGTTCAGACTTCTGGTTGCTTGTTTTATGAAATTTTCAAGCTGTTGACCAGCTAACTGCTTAAGTCAGTCACACACAGGAATCTAGAATAAAGATTTGAGATTTATTTTAAGTGACTTTAAAGATTAAGTCAAACAAAGTAAGAGCTAGATACCCATTTTCAGAAAACACTCAGATGTGTACATTTTAACTTAAAACTGTGTGTGCTTAACATGCCCAGATAAGCTGCTGATTACTGCATGGTAAGAGGTAATTGTAATTAACAGCTTCCCCAAAGGATTTCAGACAATTTACAGAAACAAATATAATTAGGATTCCAGAGAAGGCAGCTTGCAAGTTACATTGTAAACATGATGCAGAAAAGGAAAAATGACAAATATTCTACATCAGTCTTCAAATTGAACAGTATTTTTGACCTGTGTCTGCTGTACTTCTCTTATTTTCAGCCAAGCTCTTAATGTTATCTGTGCAAAATATATGTTGGAGGCTTCAACAACATATCAATTCAGGGAATATAGAGGCTACTCAGTTGAATTACACACAACTGAAACATTGCACATTTTATGCATAATAGCCTAGAAGATCAAACTTCATCATCCCATGTCAAGGAGTGCTAACATGTTGAGAAAGGTCCATAAATGCAAATCAGGACAGAAATAACTGGGTAGATATGAGGTTTTCATGCCACCATGGACCTCATGTTGAACATTTGTTCAATAGTTTTAACTGAAATGCATGGCAAGCAGAACTGCATTGTCCTCAAGAAATATCTGCAGGACAGAAAACTTCACAGGTATGATATGGTTTGTGTTTGGGACATGAGGTTTTTTTTTTTTCTGTTCCATAAAAACTCATCTGAATTCAGATTACATTGCAAGCCACTGCAATTCTTCACCTGTGTGAATTTTCATACTCCAGCAACTGAAGCACCAGGACCCTGGGCAATGAAGTGTGCTTTGTTCCTTCCCAATTTATTCCCAGGCACAGGACTGTGGAAAAGTGCTGCAGGAGCAAATCAGGACTTGCCCTGTAACAGAAGCTTTGTGCCAGGACACAGCTGAGCACTAATAGTCTGAGAACTATCTTTTCCCTGCTCTCTCAGATCAACTCTTTCTTTCTTCTTTCAGATCAACTACTTCTACTACCACCTGGGCTGTCACCAAGCTTCATGGGAGAAGCAGCTGCTTAACTGGCATCCAGGCACAAGAAGGGCTGAATTTGGGAGGAAGGAGTACCAGAGACTGCTGTGCAGGACTCCAGGAGAGTCATTAGAAGAAAGCTGTGATTGGTAATTAGAAGAGCAGAAAATGATGGGTGGAAAGACTGGGAGTGGAAGGCCACCAGAGATAGGTGGTTTCACTGACACTGGTTCCGTACTCCAGTGTGCTCGATGGAGTGGGTGGGAAGAGGTTCCAGAGAGACTAAATCAGAGAAAAGAGGACTGGAACCTATTTGGCAAGGAGAAAAAGGAAGGCATAAGGGAATCTGGGCTAATTTTGTGGAACCTGGATGAAGAGAGTAGGACTGGGGAAAAGCGTGGCTTGGTCTGAGGGGGACAAGATTACTAGAAGTCACAGATAATGGAAAGGGAAGACCGGCTTTTGAAAGGTGAAAGAAGGGAGGGGTAAACTTGAGGAATGGAGGGGGAAGGACCAAAGTCCTCTTTCTACTCCCAGACTCCAAGACTACAGTGGAGCTAAATATTTCAGCTGGACACTGAGTGCTTCCCTGCTGCAGCAAATATCCGTGAAACTCTTTAGTGAAGAAGGGAGACAGCCACCTGCCATTGCCATCAGCTAAGCAGTTAACTCAAATGGTGGGGATGCATGTATCAGACTGGAGAGATATTTTTATGACAAGCTTTTTCCAAATACTACTTTTGTTAACTGAGGAATCTGAAAGTGGGGCATGAAGGAGCCTCTTCCAGAAGAATGCAGAAGAACTCCTAAGACAAAAAAGCACTAAATCAAAACATAGTTATCTCCCTTCCTTCCATTTCTGGCGTATATTTTAACATTTTCCTCTAAAAACCTCTACTTTTTTTATTTTTTTTTTTTTATTTTTTTTTTTTTTTTTGTGCATGGGATAAATCTTACCCTAATGGTGCAGTGGAACTGTTCAGGAAATGAGACCGTGATTTACAGAAATGCTGCTACATCTGTTGCAGAAGTTACAAATTGTCTGGCAAATAAGGAAGAGAGAAGATGCTCTCAAATTAAAGCAGCTGAATGCGACCCTGGAGAAGTGGGTTCTGACCCTGTCTCTACCACAGAGTTCCCAATTGATGGTAGGCAAGTCCCTTTGAACAAACTTTCACAGGTGGTCACTTACTGTATGTTCCTCATTTTTGGGATTTCTGGCTTGAGACCTCGATGTCAGATTTGCAGAAATGCTGAGCACCACCACCTGCAAGTGCAGTCACTGGGCACTGGCCTGAGCCAGTGGCAAGAACTGTGCACAAATGCTGAAGTCTCTAAAACATAAATTCTTAGGTATTTTATGCTGAGTACACAAAATTAGAGGGTATTCTCTAAGATAATCTCTTTGTGTCTTCATCTGTGAAGGAGGGCTAATAAAATTATCTTCACACCACAATGCTCTTATGAATATAAATGTCTTAATGGTTTTATAGCATTCATATGCTGTAATGGAAGAAGGATATAAAGAGATTATCACTCTTTTTTGAAAGCAACATCTGATTGTCTAGTAAATAAGGTTTGGGGATCCAATCAGTAATGAAATCACACTGGCTAATTAGTCCCTAAAAGAGCACTGTCCCATATGGGCACTGAAAGAAGGAAAGATCTGCTAGCAGAAACAGCTGGTGATCATGTCAAAATAGTACCATAACACATGTACACATTTAGGGTAAATTAAAGTTGTACAGGTCCCCTTCATTTCGCCATGTTATAACTGATGATTGTAGTAACTTACTAGTTTATTACTTTAGAATATTGTCACATCTTCTGTTTTTTTAAAAAAATTTTTACTTGTAAAGGGACTTCTTGATCCTTACCAAAAGTAATAAGATATTTTCAAAAATTTTGAAGAATTTTGAGTCACATGGACATAGTCCTAGAAACCGATGTTAATAAAAAAATGTAACTAGTTAAAAATTCCTTCACTTCAGTTCTCAGATTCTCAGCATTCATTTGTATTTTAAAAATTCACAAATTGAAAAAACCTCAGATCAATTACAGGCACAAAACATACTTCATAAATTGTGGGAAGGGGAATCTGACACTATTTACAGGTCAGAGATGACAAATATATTGCTATTGCTCCATTTGGGAAAGCACCTAGGCTGAGCCAGTAAATAAATTTCCGAGCATTGTCAGCCTCAGCAGCACCATGCAAGGAATTGGGAATGAGATCTTCCTACAGACCCCAGTTAGTTATGAGATGCAGGCAGAGTTTGAGATGTGCCTGTGACCAAGCAGTCAGAGTGCTGACACATCTCCTCTCCTTATTTCATGGTTTAATTCACTTTCTAGCTGTCCATGGCCTTCTAACACAAGCATGTCATGAAGATCTTGATACGTGTTGTGCAAAAATAATCAGCTCATATACTGATGAGGAAGGAGAGGCATTGGGTCCTTTTTTTATAAGCAAAATTAAAAGCAGAAAAAGAACATAGCTACAGTTTCCTCCGTGCATCATTTAAAAATAATTGGATTGTGTCTTATTCAGTATATTTGCCTACAGTTAAATATTTATTATCAGTGTCCTTTTAGAGTTCTGTCTTTGCTATTTCAGAGTACGAAGACTGATGAGAAAACATTTGCTTATGAAAATGACACAGACCAGCAATAACTTGGAAACTGAAAGGTACCAAATGAAAAGACAATAAGCAGAAAACATGTCTTTGGCTTTGATTAAAATAATCTTTGTTGAAAGTATGGAATTCCCATGAGAATGTTAAGAAACAATCATAAATCTACTTTTTTAAGACTTATATGACTCAGCATAATGTTTATTACAAGTAAGTTCCTCTTTTTTTTTAAAAGAACTTGAAACCCACTAACATATAGTAGCACTATTCCCTCAGAACAATAGCAATATATCCACATTCTACATTTCAGCAGACATACTAGGTTGATTTTAACATTCCTTTGAAGAATAATTAAATACAGTATTTATGCAGAAAACATGGAACATATTTTTATACAGAAACGAGAAGGGATTACATAGGTGAATTGCCCATGTGTGGCAAGGAGTACGACGCTAACAGAAGTTCAGTTGAAAAACACATTTTTTCTTTGCCAGTGTATAACATATGCCTTGCAGAGATCAACTACAAATAATTCAAACTAGTCAACCTACCCTGCTGGTTGCAATGGATTCCTGGGCAAAAAATGTTTTGTGGGTCATCTGACAAAAAAAAATGAAGATGCAGCAGACTTACCTGAAATTATGTTTTTTTTCTACACCAGCAGTAAACTGCTATAGACCATATTCTCTTTGGTCTTAACTGAAATACTTTTCTGCAGAATGCCCATTATCTATGAGCATCTCTGAATTCATTCCCATTTTGCTGCTTCTTTTCCAGTTAAACTACACCTGCTAAAGCATTATGTGTCATTTAGGTCTCTCTTTAACAAGCACTTATTTCAGCTGGGATTCTAGACAGCTGTTTCAGAGAGTATGAATATATTAGTTATACATCTTAGGACACCACTGCAAGAAGATTTTGAAAGCACAGATTGTTGCTTGCTTTTGATGAGATCCTTTACTCCATTTATCCCCTGTCACTGCAAGTAGATGCCACTGATCCCTGAATCATTTCCATGTGACATTCCAGGTGATCAGTGACACACCACATGAGCAACCTGGCATTTAGCTGCTTTTTTCCTTGGTGTGTTCAGAGGCTACAGGTCTTCAGTGCTGAAGAGCTTTCTGGGGCTCAGGGTGCCTGTTGATTATCCTGTGGATTTTTCTCAGTCAGCCATCTAAAAAAAATATTTGCTCATGACTGTGAGTGACTACAGTCGATGATCTATTTGATCCCTTTTGTGCATGTTCCAAATGGTTTTCATGTTACAAAAATACCAATAATCTAGCCATAAAATAGCAAGTTGCTGGGTTTTTCTCATCACTATGTGCAAACATAGAATTTCCATTCATAAATATTACATGTTGCCATAAAACATACAGCTGGTGGACCATGAACAGAATTAAGTCCTTATCAATGGAATTGTATATTTTGTCTAACAGGATGAAATACTCTATGATGAGGCCAACTTCTGTATTGTTACTGATTGCAGTACAAAATGAAATGTTCAATAACAGTCCTGGTTCCTGACAAATTAAATTTTTTAAATCATAACAAAGTCTGAAAAAGTACTGAGATTTTCAAAAAACTTTTTGAACTGCTGGAGCTGCTGATTTAAATCCATGCATGTTAAGCAAATATTTGTGATACAAAGATAAGTAGTTTGGTAGCAACTCTGACCTTAAAGAAAATAGAATTGCTATTTACAATCTGTCAACAGGGAGGTCAGAAAGTGGAAGGCTTAGAGAAGAAATTAACAAACATATTCAGATTCAGTGTTTTAGGACAGTAGATGATATGAACAGTGGAAAATGTGGTGACAGAGGCAGGCAAACCTGCTGTGAGACAACAAAGGCTTTGAGACTTTGACCATCTCTATTTGCATGTTTCAATAAACTTTCATTTTGGTTGAATCTGATGCTTTCCCTCTCTACCTTGCACAAATTTCATCTTGAATTTCTATTCTAAATTAAGACAAACAGAAATATAAAAGCTGAAATCAACAGATTTGGGTTTTTTTCCCTTATCATGACCATGACACCTTCTCTGTCCTTTAAAGAAGTAACTTTGTGAACGAAGATATTGTTGCACGTATATATAAAAATGGTCAATCCAAGACATTTGGACAAAACCAGGCAGAGAACTTGTTAAGGGCTTCTGTGTAGCTCTACCCAGCATATAGACTTCTACTCACACAGCTTCTCTGTAGAAAAATCAAAATATTCCTGATCAGGATATGGCCCTCTCACTGCCCATGTAAGGATCACCCTAGTATTAAAGGAGTCATTAACCCTGCTAAGAAGCCCTGGCACAGAGGTGTGCTTCAGAGGCTTAGTTCCAGCACACCCATGTTTTAGGAGATGTCTACACATGAACTGAAAGTGGTCTGCCTTGTTCTTCTAGCATGAGATGAACCTCTCAAAATACTGACTTAGGGAAACAACCACCAGGAATAAGACCTGTGGCCTGAAAAGTAATGGAAAAATTCCCTCCCATGTTAACTGCCGTTGAGTTTAGGATAAAACTGTGGAGAGCACGACTCAGTCCTTAAAAGAATAAAGTAGGGGAGACATGTAATCCATGGAGGAAAGAAGGGTCTAGAAGAGAGGTTCTCAGGAAGCTTCTGAAAGATGAAGGAAGCCAGTGTAGAAGGCAGTAAGCCTGTGAGACTAAAATACCTCTTTTGAGGGCATGAAGCTGAGAGGAAAAAAGGCTATGGCTCATGCAATAAAGTGACATTTTGCACTTGCACCAAGTAACTATGGTATGCCAATGAGAAATGACAATATTGATAGCTATGCTGTGAATTTTCAGCCCCCAAAATTATTTTTATTTTCAGGAGCAAGGCGACTTGAAACATATCTGTGCAGCAAAGCAATCTGTACACAATATGAATTCTTGCATATAATAATAGGCTGGATTCTTCTCATTAAATAGACAGTTTGTCCTATATACTGTCCATCCTGACAATATCTGAAAGTAACTGTAGAAAATGAGGATTAATACTGCTCTTTGCAGAAGCTGCTATATCTCTGGGACAGCCAACAGCCCCACGGTCTGGTGCTACTCGTGTACTGCACCAGAACAGAATTTCCAGTTTCTTGCTTTTGAATTGCAGGTGCACGTACCAGTTGCAGGCTGGTTGATTGCTGGTTTACTCTGCCACTAGGAAACTCTTGGGACTGTAGCTGCAGGCTTGTTATGCAGACATGTTGCCAATTAATCTAAATGTCACAAATACAAGTCGTAAGTGAAGAAATGAGAGTAGTACATGGAAATAATACAAACACTTAAAAAAATATAACTACAGCATTTGTGGACAACGTGGTACTGTTGAGTGGGTCATGGGAGGGAATGGAGAAAAATATTGAGATTTTTTTTGTGTGTGTGTGATCTAGCTGGCTTCAAGACAAAAGGGGAGAAGTGTTATGGGTTTTACATCCAGCCTACAAAAGATTTATGTATGATCAATGACTGTCATCCTTGGATGATTAATGGTACCTCTCTCAAAATGATTGAACATGGGAGTTCTGAGAAGTATCTGGGATTCTGTATTGCCCCATGGACTGATATATCGAAACCAGAATTAATGGAAAAGATCAAAGGATGGCTGTATCAGACTGGAAGGGCCCCATTAAAACCATTTCAGAAAATAGACATCTTGAAAGGATACACTACTCCACAACTGATCTATTTAGCAGAGCAAGCTGACATAAAGGCTATTTACTTAGAAACTCTGGGCTTGAGAATTTGGTATCTGTCAAGGAATGATTACCTCTACCAACCAGTACTTGTGATGCCATCCTATATTCCAGCACTAGGGAGGGAGATTTGGGTACTACCAGACTCTTGGGACTGATCCTCAATTTACAAGCCTGAAAAAACACACAGAACTGCACAGACTTTGGATGGCAGGAGGACACTGAGAAAGGACTTTAACTACAGCTTACTACAGGAGTAGATAAGGATAAAATACCATCTAATATGGGATCCAAGAAGTGGCTGTGGTAATATAAGAGGAAGAAGGTAGTAAGAAACTAACATCAGAATGGGAGATGCCTGCACCATTAACCATCTTTCTGAAATCCTGTGAGTGGTGGAAGTAAGAATTTATGATCTGAGGAAAGCTGCTTCCCCAGGGCTGTGGGATTTCCAGCTCTGAGAAGGATAAAATCAGTAAAAACTGGATAGTTAATTACAGAGGCATTTCACACAGGCAGTTCCTCATGGCTTTGCAACTGAGAGCCAGAGGACATCTTGCAAGAGTTTCTTGAGGGGCAGACAAGACACTCAACTTACATTGGCACTGCCAGGTAGGCAATGGAACTTTCTCTCATATTATTGGATATTGTCTTATGGTACAAGACACAACCAATCACGTGAACTATTATCTGAAGAGTTTAAAAAGAAAGGATAGTATTTAAAAAACTGCTATTAAAAGATAACAAAAATTAATTCTATAAACCTGACACAGTATTTGTTAAGGGAGCCCAAATGTTGGTGGTAGATATCACAAAAGGATATGAAAGTAAACTGAGATTGTTAGCTGATGCTGCAGCAGAAAAGTCAAAGTAATAGCAACTATCTTATAAGTCAAATTCAGGAACTGATGAATACAATTGTTATTAAATATATGGGACAGTCTTGGGGCACACATGGGGAATGATATTTGGGCATTATGAATTGTTAATGCAATCAGGACTTTCAACATCCCAACAGGAAAAAGTTGGGCACTTTTTACATCAGTAGATATTGTTCACATCCTTACTGCACAGGAACTGACTGTGTTAAAATTGTAATGAACTGTTATAAGTGATCATGGTTAGCAACAGATTGATGTGCATGGGAAAATGCAGGGACAGCAATGGGACTCATAATGATTATTTTCCATGACTTGTCACCTGCCAATGCCACACACCTATTATGATCAATAAGGTGGAGGAACCGCCTTTACTTAACTTGGAAAGGAACATATACAATTTTATATGTTCAACAAATAACAAATACAAGTCAGTATTATCAGACCAGTTGCAGAAAATAATTGCTGAAGGTTTAGCAAAGTGTTTAAAATGACCATGCTGTCAGACCATCACTAGGAAAATTATTAGCCCTCTGAACAGTTGTTCAAAAGCAGGTTGAGAGGCAATCAAAATCATTAGCAAGCAAACATTCTAACTCACAAGTGTATTTAAATCTGACTTGTTCTGACCATTTTCCTTACATCATCTTCCAGAACAGACAACACAAAGCTAGGAGCTTCACCGTGCTAGCTAGGAAAAGGACTAAAGCAAATGAAAGGAGTGGGAAGCTGGGGTACTATGCAATATTACAATAGTGGGTATTTTAAAGATGTGTGCAAAAATTCACAGGAAAATAATTCAGTTACTGTATTTTGAAGATCAGTGCATGCAAGATTATGAAATTATATCACAATTCAAATGAACATAATTACCCACCAACTCTTCCTAAAATAAAGACATTAGTCTAATGATTGGCACTTGAAAATTTCTAGAAAAGTTCTCACACCACAATACATCAGATGTCAGCAAGGGTGGCTCAATGAAACTGCACTGCCTGAAATCTCACTATTATTAAAAACCTATGTGCTCTGAGTCCAGCAGCTGTTCAGGAACCACAAGAACTGTTTCAAGGGAGCTTATTATAGATCTAATGCACAAAGCAGTCATAAACTGTAGGTAGCATAGCTTACATGCAATTATGCTCAAATGGCATTTAAGAAATCAGTTCCAGCCTTACCTTTAATTATGGTATTTGACAGGTGAAGAGGAGCTGCTTATGTGTCTTATGTGCCCCACAGGTCTCCTGTAACCCATTCTTACATTGGAGGTGCTTAATTTTACAAATAAAAACTGACTTTTCCATTAGCAGAAAATTCTGAAGGAGAAAATACATTTTTGCTTATATATAATTCATAGGTGGGGAAGTTCTATCAAATCAAAGAGGTACTTTTTTTCTTCCTGAGGAACATGCCACAAAACAAACTACAAGAAACTTGTGTGAGAAGGAATAAGTTATGATTTACTTCAAGTATGTGTCCCAGGATGAGAAGGTATTTAAATTCAAAGGCAGCTCTGCAAATCTCTCTGCATCAATCATTGACTGTTTTTCTAGTTTTACTTTTGTTCTCACGAAAAGAGATAGAATTATAGCCCTGCTCGAGAGCCTAAAACAAAACCTACAACATTCTAACTGCAAATCAGGAACAGCAATATGAACTTCCTTGTGATACACACACCAGCACACTGAAATCCGTGGCAGTGGTGTAAAGCTACCTGCAAACACTCACCTCCAGCCCTGACCTTACACTGCTCTCCTTTGTTCTCCTCCCTCTATAGGATTAACTTCTCCTTTGGCATGGTCAGTCAGGCATATTTTATGATGAAAAGAAATGCTGTATTTCTGCCAAGTGAGTGTTGTTTTTCAGAAGCATGAGGAATAAAAGGATGGAGGGAAGATGCCGTTCAAACCACTACCTGGACCACACAGTGATGCTGAGACAGGTGCTTCAGATGTGAGAGGTTAGGAGCCAACTAGATAGGATGTGCTTAGGGCCCTAAATGGAGAGCAGGACCTGTCTAGTCCATGCTGGCTTCAGTGCTTTTGTGACTATGAGAGGGTACACTAAGTGATGGTTTAGTCAAGGTACCTCCTACTGCTGTGGCAGTACAAATAGCAATCCCACAGGTTGAAAAAAATTAGCAACATGCCAAAGTTAGGAGTCTGTCAACCCTGTTCTGAACAACTCAGAGAGCAAATAGCTCAGTTTGGGGTTTTGACCTCCTCTGATCTTCAACTGTTCTATGGTTCTGTCAATTCTTCTCTGTGGTGTGTGATCTGTCACTGGTGCCTGGCCACAAACATGGCACCTGGACTCCAGGGGGTATCCAGAGAATTGCAGAGCAGGAAGCCAAATGACTGAAAACAATAATTTGGAACAGAAGGTGTCGGAAATAGAGAACACTAAGGAAAATCCTTCATGGTCTTTTAAAATTTATACTTCAGAAAACACACTGGAACTATTTGCAGGTATTAACAGGGGTCAGAAGAGTTCATGCAGATGGCTCTTAGATTTCCAACAGTTCTTCCCAGCAGAGGGCAGTCCTCCAGTGCAGGCCTGCTCAGGCTTCCAGTGTTCAACATACTCATAAACCAACAGGAACAAAGAACAAGGCAGTCCTCAAGTTTGCTAAGAACTTTGTATTATTTGGAAAACAGTAATTAAGGCAAATGATGAAGAATTGCTGGAAGACCCTATAGAACACTTGATGACAAAATGGCACCTTAAATTCAATGTAGATTTAAACAAGAGGGCAAGAACTATCCTATTTTCATGTGGATAGCATTGGCTCCTGAACTCTGAGAGGTCACAAATGAGATCTAGGGAAAAAGATGTAATTCTATGACACCACCACCTCACATGTGTCTCCCTGTTCACTCATATGCTGAGTCAAAAAGAGAGCAACGTGAGGTAGGACAAGAGGGACAGGAAGGGATAAAGGTCATTATGAAGCCATTGTCACCTGCAGCTTCTTGTCTCCTGAAGCCATCATCTCCTGTATTCTCGCATATTAATTCTCTGGATGGTTCTTCGTAATCAACCAATTTACAGAAATGGCACAGATCAAACTTCGAGCCTCTGAGGTCTAAATACCATCAGCTCACCTGAAAAGCTTTTGAAGCTGATCCAGCAGCAGCCAAAGTGCTGAGACTTTTGTGATTCCTGGTGTGATACAGGGGATGCCCACACTGCAACGGAAAAGGAAATATAAGTACTGTCACCCACAGCTAGGTAACCATTTTGCTCTTAGGTATATGAGTTATGGATTAGACAGCTTGTGAGTCAGAAACTTCATGAATTAATGCAGTGATGAGCTAGTGAACTCAAATTTCAGACAGGTCTGTACGAAAGGGGACTGAGCCCTTGTTTAACACCCTTGTTTGTCTTCTTTCCTAATGAGGCTCAATTTACAGAGTATGTTGTGCTGTGAATTTGAGATATCTAAATTAACACTCCATTCTCAAAAGTAACCAACAAAATCAAACAGTAGGAATTTTTAGGAAAGCAACATAGGACAAAATAAAAAACATCAAATGTTTACTCTGTGCATTTGATGCACTCATATCTTTCATACCATCTTCAGGTCTGCTTCTTAAGGAAGGCCGTTTTAAGGCAGCAAAGGATGACAAAGATAGCCCAACCTATGGAATTTCTTTAATAAAACAAATAAAAACAGACCAAAATTTTCCGTTTAGAAAAGGAATGACAAAGGGGAATAATGATCTGTGGGAAGAAAATCAGAAACTGTATGAAGAAAGTAAATAGGACTTTTCCTATGTTTCAGGAGATCTAATCAGTGAACAATGGAAAGGATTGATGAAGGACAGTGATGATACAGCTTCTCATATTGCCTTCTAGGCATCTGTTGGTGGCCTGTCAGGGGCAGGCTACAAATCTATATGAACCTCTAAATGACCTAGTATAGATGTTCTTCTGTTCAATGTACTTGTCTAGTCAACTTGCCTAGTTATTTTGAGTCAATATTGTGCAGCACCACGAGAGATTAAATGACCCAAAGAGGAAGGCACTTAAAAGAGATGGTACCCATTCTAAGGAGTTTGTGAGCTCCTAGAGGTGAGAGCATTGCTTGGCCATCGTCTTGTGCCACAGCTGCAGTGCGAGGGTGCAGCAGTGTCAGAGACACTGTGCAGCAGGTGGTACTACAACCATCACAGCCAGGGCACTTGCTTATCCAGCAGAAATGTGTGACTGAACTTTTAGCTTAGACAAGAAAAGAAAGGAGCGTAAGAGTGACCTTCATGATGTACCATCAGAAAACTGTACCATCAGAAAACTGACACAGGTCAGAAACCTAAACTGCTTTTTATCCTGGTGCCTGAGGCTTTCTTTCTACAAATCACCTTTCTTTCTACAATTAACGGTGGTGAGGGAGACTTTGTTGCAGCCCCTCTTCTCCGATGGTCCTCTTATTCCTATAGGAGATGTGTATCCTTGCAGATGCCACCTCTTTTTAGTCAAATTTGGTTAAAAATGGCTGTTATATCCCAAAAGATCATCAGGAGAAGAGGAGCAAAGGCCCCTAACAAAGCATCACCGTATGTCTCACTCCCTGCACCCAAGGTAAAGAAAACCAACACAAACCACATCCCAAACCTCACTGAAGCGATTTCAAAGCCTTTGGTTGACCCTGGGTTTCTGGGAGCACCTCAGCAGGAAAATGGTGACTCCAGCCTCGGGAGCAGTGTGCGGCCACGGCCTCTTCCCTCTGGGCTGCCATAGATTCATAGAATCATTAAGGCTGGAAAAGACCTCTATGATGATGATCAAGCCCAACCTGTCCTCCCAGGGAGGCTTGAGCGAGAGGCAAGCCCGGCCCAACCCAACCCAAGAACCAGCCGCAGCACCTGGAGTGCATAGGAGGGCAGGACTGAGCATCCGGCTGGGGCTGGAGCCCCGGGGCAGCCACCTCCGCTTCCTGGCCACCACCCACCCCCGGCCCGCACCGTTAGTTTCGTTTTCGTTTCCCGGCTCCTTCGGAAGGAGCATCCCGGGGCGGAGCTGGGCGGGTTCCGCCTTCCGTCCGGGGAAAGAAGCTTGGGTGATGGCCGTGCCGTGTTCCTCCCGAGCGCTGCGGGAGCTGTGCGCTAGCGGCGGCTGCTTGGAGCAGGACGAGCTGCAGCGGCGGCTGCTGGACCGGCACACGACGGCGGAACATCTGGGCCGGGTGCTGCAGGATTCTCAGAAGTTCACGTTGGTGCGGCGGCCCGGCCAGGCGGGAGCGGCAGGGGGGCTGGTGACGGTGGTGGTGGCTACCAGCCCCCTGCGGCTGTGCCAGGAGTACAGCACCGGCTGCGAGGGGAGGTGCGGGCGGCTGCATTTCTGCAAGTACCACTTGATGGGGCTCTGTCGGAACCAGCAGGCGAGGTGAGGAGCGGGGCGCGGAGAGCAGCCGGGGCGCCGCTATCGCCGCCTCTTTCCCCCCGGGGCTGCCGGTGGGACCCTCTCTCCCCTCCCTCGCCGGCGCTGACCGTGGCTCTGCCCTGCGTGGTAGCACAGGGCGGGGGGGTTCGGGCTGCGACCGCTTTAGACTCTCTGGGTGCGGGCAGGTGGCGGCGGGAAGCTTGGTCCTGTGCCCGGCTTGACCCGTGGGGTGAAGGCAGGGGTCTGCCTCGGGTTGTTGCTCGGGGTGCCCCCTTCAGTGGAAGGAGGCTTCACTAGAGGCTTCGTTGCACTTTTTTTCCGCATCGGAAAGGCTCTTCCCCCACCTCACCCCCCGCCCCCTTTTTTTTTTTCTTTTTTTTTTTTTTTCTTTTTTTTTTCCTTTTTTTTTTTTTTTTGTTGACTTTTGTTTTGTGTGTTTTGTGTCCAGAGAAAAGCAGAAGCAATTGTTTCACAGGCTTCGTGTTGCACCAGTTCCTCCCCGGCTCCCGTTTACCCCTTCTCCCCGCCTCTCCCCATACACACACACACACACACACACACGAGTGTGCCCGTGTGAGGGGGAAAGCTTTGCCCCCTCCTCCTTCCTCGCACACATGCCCGAGGTTGGTGATTCTGCTCATCGGTGTGAGTGGGAATGGTTTGCTCTGGAGTTTCGGCGTTTGTGAGCCCCAGGTCAAAAATGCCAATGTTGTCCGACTACACGGATGACTGGAAAATTACTGGAAAGCAGAAATAGCGTGGCAATTATCCTCAGAGTAATTATGTACTCTTTTAGCAAATCATACAATTACTTTATAAAGGAGTGCTACAGATTTTTCTGAAGTTAGCTATACGGGTGCACTTTTTCAGCTGTTTAGTGTGATATAGTTAGGGTAATAAAATAGGGAGTTTCTTACAATAATTTTGCCCTGGGGTTTCTTAACTTGTAGGAAGGAATGCAGGTTTGTTCACAGCTTCTCTGCAGGCCACAATGCCTGTGTTCTAAAACAACTTGGACTTGAGAATCTCAACAGTGATGAACTTCGCCAGCTTCTGCTTCAAAATGATGATTCCCTCTTACCAGAGGTGAGTAGTATTGTGAGTTTCTCCTGTGGGTTGGGCCCAGCCGGCAGCAAAGATCTACAGGGCTGCTCACTCACTCCTCCCCCCACTGCTGGATGGGGAGGAGAAAATACAGTGAAAAGCTCTGGGGTTGGGACAAGGACAAGGGAGAGTTCACTCACCAGTTGTGATCTTGAGCAAAACAGACTCAGCTTGGTGAAAAACTTGGCTTAGTGTGTCACCAGTCAAATCAGAGCAGGACAATGATGAGAAAAAAAAAACCCAAAAAACCAAAAACCAATTTAAAAAAAAACAAACCTAAACCTTCCCCCATCCTTACTTTCTTCCCATGCCAAATTACTTCCCTCCTGATTTCTCTATGTCCTTCACTTTGAAGTGCAGATGGTGATGAGGTTGTGGTCAGTTCATTACAAGTCTTTTGCCACTCCTTCCTCCTTTGAGGGAGGACTTCTCACTTCCCCTGCTCCAACCTGGAGTCCTGCCCATGGGAGAGAGTTCTTCATTAACTCCTCAGATGTGAATCCCTCCCATGAGGTGCAGTCCTTCAGGAATGGACTGCTCCAGCATAGGCTTCCCATAGAGTCACAGCTATTTTTGGGGCAGCTACCTCCCCTGGTATGGTGTCCTCCACGGGCTGCAGGTTGACAGCTTGCTGTCTCACCATGGGTTGCAGGGGAGTCTCTGCTTCTGCTCTAGTGCCTCTCCATCCTCACTGACCTTCGTCCCAGCAAAAGTACTGCTTTCACTTCCCTGTCTCCTCTCCCTTGTAGGTTCTTCAGTAGTTTCCTTTCGCTCTTGTTTACGCAGAGGCATTAATCACCGTTGCTTGGCCCTGTCTAGGGGCGGGTCCAACTTGGAGCCAGGAAAGCTTCCAGCACCTTCTTACAGGAGTCACTCCTGTAAGCCTCTCCCTGGTTACCAAGGCCCTGCCACACACACCCAACACTGTTTCTTAGCCTTATGTTTTAGTGAGCATCACAAAGTAGAAGAGGCTTGATGGTGGCTAGAGAGGTTGGGTAACAATTTGGTTAGCATAAGGCAAATCTGAAACCTTAGATCTGTGGTGGTTTGAATCTAGCTGGCAGCTAAATACTTGAGCAGCTCTGGAGCTCTGGTTTGCTTCCTCCCTTTCTCCCCTGGCCCCAGCAGGACAGGCAAGAGAAAAAAAACCTGAAAAAAAAAAAAAGAAAAAAAGTGACAGAACTTGTGAGTGGGGATAAAAGCAAGTTTAGCATGTGGAGTAAAGATGGGAGGAGACAACTGTTAAAAGGAAATTAGTGACCACCTCCCAGAAGAAGACCAATATCCAGCAAGTCTCTAAGCTAGGAGCCACCTCTGCCCTCTGTCCCTCCCTCCCTCTGCCTCATTTTTTCTTTTTAAATTGTAGCATGATATTATATGATATGGAATATACCTTTGACCAGTTGGGGCTAGCTGTCCCAGCTCTGTCCTGTCTCAGTTTCTTCTCTGCTTCCAGCCTACCCCAGGGTGGAGGGGATAAAGTGCAGAAGAGCAGGAACCTTGACACTGTGCAAGCACTGCTCAAGCAGTAGCCAAAACATTGCTGTGTTATCAACACTGGTTTGGTCACAAATCCAAAACACAGGTTCATAGACTGCTATGGAGAGAGTTAACTCTGTCCCAGCCAAATACAATACTTCTTACCATCAAATTCAGCTAAAAAAGATTTACTATTCCAAAACTGTAAAACTAAAGAATTTGAGTAATGACACAATAAAAAATTCACTCCCCTAGATTTATGTGACTTAGAGCAAAATCCCCTCTGCTTAAGAATGTCTTTCAGATTGTTTCTGTTGAAACATCTTTCTAGATATTAGCAATCAAAGAAGAAACTGCTAAGTAATAATCTGGAAAACAACAAAGAACAGTGTAAGTCTTAAATGCCAGTGTAAACACGTAGCTGTAAAATATTAAAAATCATGAATTAACACAGTTTGTATGAGCATATTGTACTTCAATTTTAATTTTTTTTTTCTCTACCCAAGGTCTGCTTGTATTATAACAAAGGTGATGGACCTTACGGATCTTGTACCTATAAAAAGATCTGCACCAAACTGCACGTTTGCCAGTACTTTTTGCAGGGGCAGTGCAGATTTGGCAGCAGCTGCAAGCGATCCCATAACTTATTAAACTTGGAATGTCATGAGAAACTGGAGAAACTGGGAATGAGCTTAAACATTATTGAGAAACTACCCTCCATTTATAGGAATATGTACGACATAAAAAATAACAACAGGAACATGAATTATGTAGAAAATGCCAAGTCTTCACTGTGCAAAGGTAAATGGTACCATCTTCCGCAAGCATCAAAAAAAGAATCATTATAGTGAATGTAACAGTCTAAGAGATGTCATTTAGAAAAAGAAAATTTAATATCTTAATGTGTCTTCTAGGAGGGACCTTGCACCTATCTTGTTGACAGATTTGTGTTGATGAGATAGGTTTCAAGCCACTATGCATTTCTGAGCAATAAAGTTTTCGGGGTTTTTAAAAATCTTAAACTTGGGGTTAGAGAAGCATAACAGGAACTGAAAATAAGGACATGCATAATTTTTTCATGGTAAAAAGCATAAGGGTTGAGAACTGTTGAAGAACAGGGGTGGGGATTACTTTTGTGATTATATACTACCCATTTTTTTCTTTAGTGTAACAGTTGTTTAACACAAGAATTCACTGACAGCACTACCTTAGTTTCTTCTTAGAGATATAATGTTTTGTTTACTCTTTTCTTTTGAAGTTCCTTCAAGTATAATTTAATTTAGCAGGAAAGAAAAGGATAACAGAATGGAAAATCCAAGTCTGTATGTTTACCCCTGCTACTTACCCTGTAGTTCCTTCTCCTCTTGGTTGTTCTCTTTATGCTTTGATTTTAAAAGTATCAAATTTTGATACTTCAGGTTCTATAGCTGCCAGTGTGAACAGCTCTGTGGAGGGTACATTTGCTGGTTTCACTGGCATAGAATCATAGCATCGATTTTCTGTTCAGGAAAGATGCATTTTTCAAGAATGCAGCACCCAGTTTGGTGGGAGCAAAATTGATAAGGCACTCTGTTTAAGTCTGTGGCCAGCTATGGTATGAGGTTTCCGTGGCAATCGAGGTCTTTTGCAATTTGGAGTTAGCCAGGTGCTAAAGCTGGGGGAGGGGGTAGGGAGGGAAAAAGCCAGGGCACCTGACCCAAGCTGGCCAACAGAAGTGCTCCATACCATAAATGTCACACTCACTATACACTGGAAAGTTTGCTGGGGAGGAGTCTCTTTCCTTGATGGCTGCCATCCCTGGAGGCCTGCTGCCCTGCTCCCAAGGTCTGCTCTCCTCTTTGCTGTGACCATCGCTCTTCCGATGGAGCTGTGGTGCTTGGGACCACCATATGGACCGAGTATAACTTTGTGTATTTGATATCAGTATAAGTATTAATATTATTTTGTTGTTATTATTTTATTGAGGCTGTTTTTGCTTCAATCCAGAGGTCTCCTTTCCTATCTCAGTTGCCTTTCTCGGGTGGGTAGGGGTCATTGGATGATGGAACAGCTAACTAAATACAGTACCATTAATTCAAATCCATACAGAAGTATAAAGGCGTTGGATTCTATTCTTATTTTGTGGTGATAGCTTAAAACTATGTCTGAGGAATTTAGCAGTTACAGGAAAGTCAAGTTCAGTAAGGATGGATAAAGGAATAGACCTCTGAGTATACCAGGTCATCAGAAGACTTCACTGTCATTCTGGAGCTGAATGCAGTTACTTTATTATAAGCACTGTTTCAGCATCTTCACTGCTCAAAGGTGCACTTAAAAGAGGGCTTGTTGAAACCAAAGGTACTAATAAGTCTTATCATTTTGTCCTCTAGAGAGAAAGCACAGCTGTAGCAGAGACTCCTCAACTACAAATGATGATGAATTGGAACAGATATGTTTATATTATCTGTACAAAGGTTGTGTCTTTAAAGGTAGGTTGAAACTGCAGCAAATTCAGTCTATTTTCCATTTCTCATAAAGAGAAATTGATAGATGCTTTTGACAGAAAGGGGAAACTTTTGATCTAGATTCATTGTAAATTTTTGTCTCTGAAAATGAGTGGTCCTTCACCACTGAGTTTCTGCTCACCATTTTGATGCACAAACAGAATCAAATAGGTACAGAAAGTGAACTGCTTAAGCTTAGAAGTTTGAGTTTGCTTGCTCATGCTGGAAAATTGTGAACTACTGCTTGTAGTGATTACATAGGTGAACACTTCTCATAGCTATGAATTTGATACTTTCACCAGCTAGGTGCTCAGGCCTCAAGTGCAGGTGTTTTTGTCATAGCCTGTAAAAAATAACGCATCTCTTACTTTTTTATTTTCAAACTTTTACAGACAAGTGTATCAGAACTCATTTTCACTTGCCATATAGATGGCAGATCTTGGAGGGTCATACCTGGAAGGACTTGAAGAATATGGAAGAAATAGAAAAAGCATATTGTGATCCCAAAAACACCAGGTATAAACTCTTATAAAATTTAATAATGTTTGGGGTTTGCTATATTGGACTAGATCCTTTGTGACTATAAATTGCTGGAGTTCTGTTGCAGCAGTTTACTTACCTAAGTAGTTTCATTTGGTGTTTTACTAACCTCACTTTGCTGATCTGCTGTTGCCAGAATTCTGATTCATCATAACTTACTGTCCTGGTTTTGCTGGGACTGAATTATCAGTTTTTCTGTTCAGAGAAACTGTAGTTTGAGAGACTGCAGAGTCCAGTTCTGTGAGAACAAAAGAGATAAGATGCATTGTTTTCATTAATATGCAGCTCTGGTATGCAGGTTTCCATAGTGACCAAGGCTGAGGGTAGTTTTGAACAATGCAGGGTGCAGTGGGCAAGGAGGAATGAAGCCTGGGGCAGCTGCTGGTTCAAGCTGTCCAGCCAAAGTATTCTGTATCATAAATATCATCCTACCTATCAGGAAGTTTTGGGGATGTTTTTTTCTTCTACTGTGGCTGCCTTCCTGAGAGGGTCCTGTCCACCTCATCTGTTGTCCTGCACCAGAGGCCTCCTCCTCCGGTGGCTGTGACCACTGTGTTTGCACTGTTTAGTGTTTGTGTTTAGTGCTGGGCCTTCAGCCCTCACTGCTGGGAGCACACAGCTTGCAGCTGGTGTCTGGAGCTGAGGAGAATTTTGTCTTTTATTAGTATTGGTATTGGTGTTAATATTAGTTCGTTATTATTATTCTATTAAACCTGTTTTCATTTCAACCCATGAGCAGTGGACTGAATGAGGAGGCGAGGAGCAATTTGCTTTGCTTTTTAAATTTATTTACTTACCACCATTCCACCCTTCCTTCTTCACTCACTGAACTGCCATTGTATTAACCCAAAACTTTTCTTGGTTGTGCCCTTCCTATTTTCTGCCCTCGGCTGCACTGGGGAGAGGGAGGGAGTGGGCAGCTGTGTGAGTACTTGGTTGCTGGTGAGGGTCAATCCAGCAATCCACCTCAATTATTTTATGTGACTGTCCCATAGATGCTAGTACTCTTTGCTGTGATAATTTCTATAAACACTTCCTACTGCTGGTACCATAAGAAGTCTTAATCCTCATTAAGAATGGCTGGGAAATTGCAGATAATGGTAATTTTATCACTAGTACTCATGGGAATCTGTCTTTGGTTAGTGCTTGTCCATACACAGCTTGACCCCACAATTAGAAGTAACCTTCTCTGTCACCTTTTGAGATGGAGAATGGAAAGGAGCGTGATATTTGTCCCTCCTGCACCTTTTCCCATATTATGGAACTGGTAGAATACCTTGTGTACCTGGAAAGAGAGAGATGTTTAGGTGCAGAGTGTTAAGAACATGGAAATACTTCTAGGAGTTTCGAACTGGTTATGTAGCACAAAGAGGGTATGGGGAAGGGGCTCCTGCCAGTGTGCTGTGTCCTATGCTAGAGAATTTTCCTAGCTCTCTTAAGTTACATTGGAGGCTCTTTGAAGCCTTGCTGAAGTTATGACAGTGGTCTGCTTAGAATATGGTTGGTTAGCAAGAAGGCTGCATTTGTTTTCCACTGTTCTGCACATCCTATGTAACTGATTTACAAGTTGATACTGGTTAAGTCTCATGGAACCAATGTGAGATCTAATACTGCAGTGCAAAATATGTACAGACAAAAGACAGAGCTGGGACTTCTGTGGAAACTGCAGGTTTGTGTTCTGCATTTCAGTGGCTTAAATTGCCCATTTGTGGTGGGCTTCTAAACCTATGTGTAAAGGTTTGCAAGCAGTTCTGATTTTTTTTCTCTCTCCTTTTTTTTATAGATTTACTCATGGTGTTACTGAAAGTGGCACTGTCTTGCTACATATTTGTTTTTTGAGTATGTCCTGCGGATTTTCAAAAATTAGACGTCTCTCTACAGTCTCCTCTGTGACCAAACCACCTCACTTCATTCTTACAACAGAATGGATCTGGTACTGGAAAAATGAGTATAAAATATGGCAGGAGTATGGAAAAAAAGTAAGTGTGAAGAAACAGGGAGACTTTCAACTCTGTGTTAAAAGTGCAGAACTACTGAAAAGCACACAGTGTTTATAGCCTGCCCTCTTTTTGTCACTCTCTCCCTCCCTCTCACTCATACTGTACAGATGGACTTTAGAGGCCTAGTGAGATCTTTTCCCTGTGAATTTGATTGGTGCAGGTAGAGGAGTGCTCACTGGTGAGCCACAAACATTATTGACAAATAATTCCTCAGTGAGTCACGTCAGATAGGATCACATTAATCCATCCTTTTCATTGCTCCTGATGAAATCGTCCCTTTCTGAGATTTCAGTGGTATTCTGTACATCTTTGCTTAAGGTCTGGTTGGTGAAATGTGTGGTGTCAGTAGTAGTTTACACAGCATGCACTTCGCAGTGTAAGTTTAAGCGTCATAACACCACTTGCATTGTTTTAGGGGCAGTTTCAGCTGCTTAAGATGTGGCTTTTGCCTGAGAGCCATCATGCCCCAAAGCAGATACATACTGTAGCCACCATACCATATGACAGTGGTTGGTTTTTAAACTTGCTTGTATATAACAGACCACGAGAATCTTTCTTTCTCTCTCTGTTTTTGGCCTGACAGGATAAGGATCATGAAGCTGCCACTGTGTCAAGTAATGACCTGGAGAAAGCTTATTTAGCCAAAAGTTCTCCAGTGCTGAACTTCAAAGCTGGAAGACAGCAATATGAACTCAATTTTGGAAGTAGGTTCCATTTCCTTTGTGGTTTGTTTTTCCTTTGTTTGTTTTCACCCTCCCATGTCTTTTGGGGTTTTAAACTATATTAGTGCAGAAGATAGAAGACAGGAATTTGGACTTTGAACTACAATATAAGCAAAGTGGCATTCCTGTTTGTTCAAGCCAGCTTTTGAGAAGTTCTTGTGCTGGGTTTCAAAATGTTTGTTAGCAAGTCCAAGTGTGTCATTGCCCCTGATGCCAACACAAATGTTGAGAAACTTCTGAAAGATTTGGCAAGCCAGCTTCTGGTCTTTTTTAATCACTGGCTTTCAGAAAAATGAATACTTGGGCAATGGGTAGGCTCCAGACAATCCTTAGCATTGCCAGAGCTATGCAGCTATTTAATTTTTGTAGCTTTCCCTGTCTAGATAGAGGCTATGTCATAGTAGGGAGAGTGCATTTCCTAATAAGTCAGGAAATTTAAGCCACTTGTGAAGGTACTGTCCTTTAAGCTGTTCCCTGTCCAGGTATCCTTTTCAAAGATCAAGGGGAACAGTGGTGGTGGTGGTAATCAGCCTGGCTAGACTGATTTTTTTTTTTTTTTTTTTTGTGTGTGGTTGCCTTTCCTCCAACTCTCCATTGCTATCTCTGTCACTTATTCCGTGTGGCAAAAAAACCTGAGCAGAAAGGACATGATAGGTTGGTTGTGATTCAGTTGAAAGCAATGCTGTAATCTTCTCTATAGGCTGGGGCAGCTTTTCTGGCTTAGAAGGGAAAATTGCCTACTAAATCAGTTCCTTTGCTAAACTTTGGGCTTTTTAGTAACTTGGGCAAACATACTCAATGTAGGTGCCTTCCAAAAACTTAGTATCTAGGCTTGGTGGTGCCAAGAAGTTTGCTTGTTTGTTTTCTTCTTCTGTATGTCTCTAAAGATGAGGCCTCATTCTCCTGGATACTACTGACTCTTAGTTGCTGACTCTCAGTATGATGCAAGGTTCCAAGATCCAGGCTAAATGCCTCTAAAATTCAGGTTGCTGTGACTTGTCTCTGGTTGTCAATAAAAATGAATGGCCTGTGATACCTTTTAGATTGTACTTATGGGGCTTGAAATCTACAACTACATTTAGGAAAGTAGTATCCTGACTGCAAAGTGAGAAGGAAGGGATGCAGTCTGTGGAGCAAAAGTAGATACTTATTTTACACTCGTCCTTTTTGGTTAAGTGTGGATGATGGAACAGTGAAGGGAAAATAGCTATCAGTGTCTGTCATTCCTGCTAAAGTTAAGAAATCTGAAACTGAAATTCTTCACCGATCTGCTCTGATCTCTCTTTCTGTAGCAAAAAAAACCCCAAAAAACCCAAAGAAACAAAAAAATACCCTTGGTGCCTTTTTGTCAACATTTTTGACAAAGCAACTTAGTGGAAAGTTTTGCTGCTGCATGAAGACTTTCTAAGACACCTTTCTGACTGCTCAGGGTTTTTGTTTGGATTTTTCTTTGTTTTTTGTTTGTTTATTTGGTTGGTTTTTTTGTTGTGTTTGGTTTTTTTTTTCCTTCCCCCAGCCATGACTCAGAAGAACCTTTACTACACAACAGAGAGACCGATTTGCAGAAGACCTAAATTTGTCTCTCAGAAAGAGGTAGAAATGATAAAAGAAAGGTAAACTGCAACTGCTCTTTCTCAGGTGATGGATTTAGTGCATTGTGAACGCGGGGGCTTCCAAGGGTGTAAATACAATGAAGGAGTAGCTGTTAAAGCAATTTTAAAAGAAATTGACTGGAAAGGGACCTACTTTTCCTACAACAGTGTTTAGCTGGGGCAGTATTGCAGTTTTCAAGCAACCTGGGAGCCATGAGGGTGAAGAAATTTGAGACTTGGCCATAGAAAGTGTGGAAGCATAGAAAATAGTTGTAATGTAGCAATGTTGTAGGGAGCTGCTGATTGTAGGGAGCTGTATTATTAGAGCATCTGATTCAGTGGGAAGCAACAATGTTTATGCATACTGTCCCTTTCTAACATCTGAGATCAGGTATTCTCAAAGCTATGTACAAGTTTATAAACAATTCTTTTGAGAACAACCAGGCAGTCTGAGGGGAAAGTAGTAGCTGTTGCAAGTGGAACAAAAGGTGGGAGTCTGCAGAGGGAGAAGTTTGATATAATTGCATTTAACATCCAGCTCTTTTTTACACATTTCCTTGTAGCATGCTTGAACAGCAAAGAAAAGGGCAGCTAAGCACACTGATCAAAACTGAGTTGGAAATAGAGGGGAGGACTCTTTCTGTCCTATTTCTGTCATACTGATGTGATACTGAATGCATTTTTATTTAGCTACCCCAGTGTAGCAGGACTTTTATGTGCACATTAAACTCTTTAGGAACTAAGAGAATTACTTTCATGTTTAGTTCAGTCTGTATCTATTTTTTTTTCTCATTTGGAATTTTACTTCCTGCTGCAAGTCTTGACATGAATAAATGAAATAAATATTTTCATGTCCTGAACTGAAAAGATAATTTTGAAGTATTTCTGAGTATGTTCAGTTGCCTATATTCTCCCTGAACTTGGCCAAAATGTTTAGTATTATATGCACATAAAACACAGGGATTTTTTTGTTTGTTTTAATTACCTCTTTGTAATGTCTTGTAATATACAGAGGTTCTAAAGACATAGAAGAGCTTAAGGGCATTCCAGCTCACTGGGACAAATCTGCTGTGCCTGAACTGGGATTCAAGGTTTGGAGCTTTTATTTTTTTTCCCCTTTATCAGTTTTGTCATATGCTGGTTTGTTATATCTTGTTTCTTATATAATTTAGTGCAGAGGTACTGGTAAGTTTGGGACTGATACCACACTAGGCAGACCTGGAGGCAAAGGTAGATCTAGTTTTAACTAAAAATGGTGGCAATATAACAATGGCAACTTTGTCTTTCACTGCTACTGTTTATCCTGTTGCTTGGCAAATTTGCCTGAAGCTTATGCTGTATTAGCAAAACAAAATACATAGCTTTGATATCCAACATCTGCTGATGAATCAGGGATAAATCATGCCTCTGAAATTCATGGTAGCCAAGCCCCGAGCTGTGTATAAGAAGGCTGTTCTACATCTATGGAGCATTGCTGAAATCAGCAGATTTCAGGCTGTGATCATTCGTTAAGACAAACCATAATTCCAGTGGAGTGAACTTGTTTATCTTTGCAACACACCCAGTTAACATCTGCATGGTTTACCTTTGCTGACTTCCTGCCTGTCTCTACCACATCTGTCAACTCTAGTTTCTACAGAAAAGATTTTCTTAGATGAAGCTTGAAAATTGCTAACTTGCAAAACGCAAAACCTCAAGAAATTGTCAATGAAAATAAGGAAGGCTAACATTGACATTCTTTATATTCCTAGGGAAAATTACAAGTAGAAAACTTTGCTTGCTTCCAGGACTGCCATTTAAGGAACTGATTGTGTCAGTGTGTCACTACTCTGCCCTAAAATTATTGATTGAATAAACCCTTTTAAATTTATTTTAAAACATAAGAGTCAGTGCAGCTTGTGTTCATTGGTTTTAGGGAGTGTAGAGATTTAAAAAGCATGGATGTAGTTGTACTCTCAGATTTGCTGCTATATAAATTCTTTGTTATATTTTTTATCTGTGCTCTCGTTCCTTCTCTGTATTTAGGTACTGCTTGATATCTGCATACAAATGTATCTTAGCCCAAATATCTACAGCCAAGATACAGTATCTTGGCTATATCTTCCAGCCCAAAAGAGGCTATGTGGCTGCACAAAGACCTGTAGTTCTTTTAGTGTCTTCACTTTTACAGAGCAGGAATCTCTAATCTGTCTTTTTTCTAAGAATATTTTTTGGTGCTTGTACCTCTGCTTCACAGAAAAGACTTTAAAGGTCTCAAGTAGCTCACTAGGTAGGATGTTATGATTGTTATGATTTAGCAAAAGAGAGAGTAGCTTCTTAATCTTTTCCTTGCAGCTGATTGAGCTTGACCACTCTTCTGAAGAATACAAGACAGTGAAGATGGACTTTCACCGCACAATGCCCAAAACCACTATTCGAAAGATTCATAGAGTACAGAACCCATCTCTTTGGGAACTGTTTCAATGGTACGTGTGAAATACAGCTCTGGTATGTGTGCATGAAGTTTCTTGTTCCTGCAGTTAGCTGTATGCTTGATAGACACATGCATGCCTGAAACACAGCTGCTCTTAAGAGTCTGCTTCCACTCCTCCCGTGAAATAGCCAGGATCAACATGTAGATCATAGGTACTGACATATCCAGAACTCAGTTGAAACAAAGAGCTCAGAACAGTCAGATGAGCTTTGTGGGGGGAATTCTTACTCCTGAATAAGTGGTTCTGACTTCTGCCAGGCCTGTGTCCAGGACAGCTGCCTTCCACTGAAGCCTTGAAGCTGGTAATCAATCACATCTAGCACAAAACTGGGTTTGTAGCTGGTCAAAACTGAAACAACAGTAAAAAAAAGTGCCAAGTCACTGAGGGAAAGCCTTCACTTGAGCTTCTGTGTTTAGAAAAAAAGCAACACAGTTTCCTCTCCCTCTCCCAACAGGCAGTGAATGAAGCAAAACATTTTTACTAATAAATATCTCGAGGCATTTGTGTATAACAGAAGCATGTTTGTATGTAGCTAGACAGCAAGATATCCTTTATGCCCAAAGTTTAAGCCTTAACTTAAGGATTTTCAGAATGTAGTCTTTGTGTAAAATTGTTTCAGTGCTTGTATGGCTGGAACCTGTCTGGGTACAGCCACCATGGAAATGCAAAGATCTTGCTTCTTTTTGCAGGCAGAAGGAACAAATGAAGAAGACCAAAGGTGGACAGGCTGTGGATGAGAGACTTTTATTTCATGGGACCAGCAGCAGATACATTGAGGCCATCTGTCAGCAGAACTTTGACTGGAGGATCTGTGGCCTTCATGGGACAGTCTACGGCAGAGGTTGTTTTTCAGCTCTTTCATTAACCCGAGGCTTGCTTAAAAAAATTCTCAGGAATTACTGCAGATGTCTTAAGTTAGAAAAAGGGCATTCAGCCAATTGAGGGCTGTGATGATGTGGATAACATAGCTGACTTTGACAATGATTATTTTGAGCTAAGGCATACTTGAAGAAGACCTTGGCCTCTATATTCCAGTCTGTCCTTGCAAGAAAATACAAGCTTAAGAGAGGCCAGTTACTCCTAGAGTCCAGATTTCTGTTCCATTTTCCCCAAGCTCTTACAGGAAGGCAATATGCCATAATTTGGGTTTGTGGTTTTTTTCAGGAATGTAAATGCCATCCTAGTCACAGGCTTTTTGCTTTTCCTAATTGTATTCCTTTGCATTGTCCTGTGTACAGGAAAGGATCACTGATCCAAGTAGAATAGCCAAGAGGCAGGCTCACTGACTACCTGCTCATCCAACCTGATGTATACCTTACAACACTCAGAAATGTTCTAATGAACATGAGTAGGCTCTGTTAGGAGAGGGGGTTGGAACAGGTGGATGTCTGGTGTCAGGAGGAAATCTTTTTGGGGAATATGGTAACATTAAATGCATTACTTGTGTGGCTTTTTCAGTGTGTGCTGTGAAACATAAAAGCCTAGGAAATACATAGTGGCCATGTTCACTAAAAGGGACATGCAGAACAAGTGAAGACCCATTCATGAGCTGCCTAATGGATTGTCTTGTGAATTTGTTTTCTCATTGTATCACTTCCTTCCTTGCAATTTTGGTGTCTTACCAACTCATCTTGGTGTCTCTTCTGCAGGAAGCTATTTTGCAAGGGATGCATCTTACTCTGACCACTACTGCAAGAAAGAATCAAACAGCAAGATCATGTTTCTGGCACGGGTGCTGGTGGGGGATTTCACTCCGGGCAAATCTTCTTATGTTCGGCCTCCATTCAAGGATCAACACAACTTTTATGATAGTTGTGTGGATAACTTGTCAAACCCTTCTATCTTTGTCATCTTTGATAAGCAGCAGATTTATCCAGAGTATCTGATAGAATACATTGACTAGGCATTGGCTTGCAAGAGAAAAAGTGATTTTTAGAAGTTTTTTAATTAGGTAGGTGAGTGTCCAGAAACATTTATTCGCTATCTTTTCTGTGCAATAAAAAAAAAAAAAAGGAGTAAAATGACACAAAGGATGTTTTAGAATTCAAATCCTGTCTCCTATTCTTTAGGAGGTATGTTTCCCTCCATTAATAGAGACTTTTACAAATTTACTGAATTAACTGATAGTTGTAACATGAGGATTGGCTATGACTGCCAATTTTAGTATTTAGTTATTGTTTCAGGATAGATCTTTACATGTGCTTGTTGGTCAGAGGCTGCCTCCTTCTGCGTGGCTATCTCAGAATTTTATAAACCAAGTTTTTTTTAAATATCTCCTGTAACCACAGACATTCAAGTTTTGGCAAACAAGCCTGACTTCATCAACAAAGACTTTCTATTCCACAAGCAATTTAAAATTTAAACAGAGTTATTTTCACTTAATAATTTTTTCACTTAAAACAAGTAGCAAAGACATGAAACATCCAGGTTTAATTTTAAGAGTTAATTTTCTTCCTAGTAGCTGGTACAGTACTGTGTTTTGGATTTAGTATGAAAATAATGTTGATAAAACACTGATGTTTTAGTTGTCGCTAAGAATCAAGCAAAGAGCTTTTCAGCTTCTCATGCCCTGCCAGCAAGAAGGTTTGAAGTGCAGAGGAAGCTGGGAGGGGACACAGCCAGGGCAGCTGACCCAGACTGCCCAAACCATCTGACATCCTGCTCAGTGTATAAGCTGGGGGGCAGCTGGGGGGGGGAGGTGGGGATTGCTGACTTGGGGCTGGGCTGGGCATCGGTCAGTGGGTGCTGAGCATTCGCATTGTACCTAACTTGTTTTGTATTATCTTTTTTATTATTTTTCTCTTCCTTTTCTGTCCTATTAAATTGTCTTTATCTCAACCCATAAGTTTTGCTTTTTTGGTTTTTTTTTTTTTTTTCCTGATTCTTTTCACCATCCCACTGGGGACAGTGCGGGAGAGTCAGCGTGTGGCTGCATAGTTGTTGTTGGCTGTTGGTTGGCACCTCTGTCAAAATTTAATAAATGATGTATCTGTTAATGACTTCCAATGTGCTTACAAATGAGAGAGTGCTGGCAGGTGTCAGGGAGGAAGAATAGGAGGCACCTCACTCTGTCATTAGGAGTATCATACTAAAGAGTGAAGTGCACTGCTTGCTTAGCAGTCCTCTGCTTCTTTGGAGCAACTTTAAGGTTCTCTGAACAGCTGATGGGAAGGACAGTGAGTGACTGTGTCCCATTAGTTATAATGTCCCTTTGGTTGCAGGAGATACCTGCAACCTGTAATTTTTTACAATTTTACCTGTGTAATCAAATTGTCTCGGGACTAGCAGGAAAAACTGGGCAGTGATCTTCAGCCACAGAGCTGAAATCTTTAAAAATCTGAAGTTGAATATTTAATTGTTCCCAGCAAAGCAATGGTATTAGTCAGCATACCTTTATGCAGATAATGAAAAAACCTTGAACTGTCAAGTATTTCTTAAGATTAAAGTTGCTGATGTAGAGACAGATGTTTTGTCAAAGCTTTAATGCTTCTAAATGAGTACTTGTTGGGAATTGTATACTGCAAAAGCATTAAGAAATACTTTGTATAGGACAAAAAAAATGCTCATCTTTACCTGTATTCTAGCAGAACTTCCTTTGAATTCATCTGGATGATGACACACAGGTGTACACAGGGTAAATGTTGCTGGTAGCTTAGCCATGATTAGCTGCAGTAAGGCTGTGCAGAACTCCTTTTGTATGAACTGTAAAACTAGCAGCACAGTATATAAAGAACAATATTCCTATCTGTGTTTAATCCCAGTAAAACACAGGGTATTGAAAAGCAAATTGTCTGTATTCTTTCTTCTGAAAGATTTGTTACAGACCATACACTATAAACCTCATGATAGCAAATGAGATATTCAGCAAATGGTATGTCCATTGAGGAGGATATCAGTGTGTATGAAAGCTTTCATACCTGTGCCAAATAAGATTCTTCTAACAAAACAAAAACCTTGTTCATCTGCACACTAATGGCAAGTGAGAATGTTGTAAAATGTCACTCTTTCTCTGAATATAACCAGCATTTCAGCTAAAATCTGGAACACCTAAAGTTATGTTAATCTTTTGCCAAAAAATTGAAACAGTTTGCTATGCACAAAGTTCAATATTTTTTAATAGCATTTTTGATGGCAAGTATTTTTTTGAAAATTTTTTACTTCATTTTTGGAAGGGGTGTGCAAGTTGTGTGTGTGCCTCTGTGTGTAAGTAAGTAACCTAAAATGGCTGGTTGTGTTACTTTGTCATCTGTTATTTCCCCATTACACACCAAAAAAAAAAGTTACCATGTTTTCCACTTTTGAAACTAGAGTGTTCGCTTCCTGTATGTAGTAAATCATTCAAATTATTAAATTTCTTGTAGTGTTTTCTCTCTCCCAATACCAAAGGCACCATATTCTCTGTGTAGTGGAGTACAGGTGTTTGGATTGCATTTGGAAATGAACAAATTAAAAGAGGTTTTTGCATCAAATGTAAACTTACAACTTTGCTATGCCAGCAGTGCAGGATGGAGCACAGTAGTTTAGGAACCCCTGACCCTCCTCCTGCTGGGATAGGTAGGTGCCTGTCAGCCAGCCAAGGTCAGCTCACCACACCATTTAAGGAGTTTTACCTGTAATAATCAGGTTTGTCCTGATATTCTGTCTAGATTTTGTAAGATCTGGGTGTCAAAATCCTGCACACCCAACACAAAAAACTTTTTTACTTTTTTTTGTACTTCCAGCACAAAATCTGGGAGGGATGGCTGCTCCAGTGGCTGGGGTTACTGGTGCATAACTGTTTTACAAGAGAACAGACTTCACAGGTCTAAGTAGTTCCCTTGTGCTTCTTGTTTCAGGCCTGGCCACAGACTCATCTTTACTTGCAAAAATCCCAGCAACCTAGGGAATCCTGCTCCCTTCTTAAAAGTAGCCACGCCACTCAGCAGTGTAGGTAACAAACATCTTAGAGATTTATCAAACTTGTCACAGACAGCAGAACCAATGCAAACCAAGCAATGAAATTAACAGTTTAGAAGAGGACTTTACTTTCTTTTAGCATGTTTACTACCGTAAATGCACAGAAAAATCGGATGGTAGGTGAAGCTCTGTTCAAGATGGAAACATCATTTAACAAAGGGAAATGAGAAAATGGTCCTTTTGGAAAGTATCATGCACAAACACAAAGGAAATTCTGCAGTTTAATGCCAGGTAAGAGCAGACACTTCAAATTTGAAACCAATGAAGCTCAATATTTTCTAAAACCCAGCTTAGTTTTTTTTAGGAATGCTATTTATAAAGTACAAAACTCTAAAGGTTTTCTGTATCAGCAGTCTGATTAAAAATACCATTTTATATTGACAGCTTTCTGTAATCATTGCAAAGTCCTAGAGTATATTTTTAATAGAAGCTTTCCTTTACCAAGCAGCCTTTGCTTTATGTCATCTGCCAGAGAATGACTAAGACCCTTTTGTGAAACAGACAAGCCCAATTTTAAAGAAACTCAGAGCTCAACAATGCAAGAAAACACACATTGTTTCTGAGGAGAGAAATTATTTTACATCAGCTTCCTTGTTTCTCCCCACAGTCAACTGCTGCTGACTGGAGCATGCTGTACCAGACATGCCAATAGTCACCATAACTGAAGGATATGAAGTTATGTTTTGATCTTGCAATGATCCTAATGCTTTTTTTTTTTTTTTTCTTCTTCTTTTATAGGGTTTGGTTTTTTGGGGAGGGGGTTTTTGAATCCTTAAGCCAACTCTGCTCAGAATCAGTTTGGTACTGTGTGATATGGGTGCACGAACACACTGTGGTTAACATCAGCTTCTGTTTTGGAGAGCTGCTTTGAGTCTCGTGTCCTGCTTTTTCCACCTGTGTGCTTCCAGGGGGCTAGAGCAGTGCCAGACCCTCAAGACAACTCACTCTTTAGGTATGTTGCTGAGCCCACACAGCCAGAGCAAGGGCCAGCATCATTAAGTGTCCTGGTAAAATGTCTGTGCAGTGTGTGGTGACTCTATCAGCAGCTGTTGTTTAAAAGGACAAAATGGCTCGGGGCTCTTGCTTTATTTCTGGGAAGTTGGCAGCCACCTTACTTTTCTAGCTGTCTCACTAGGCCTGCACATAGAAGAAAGGACAATGAACTTTTCAGAAATATGACTTGGCCCAGAGCTGTATAATTTATTCCTCTGTCCCATACCACTACAGACTGACAGGTGAAAATGGCTAATACTTAAACAGAAAAGCTTGCAGGACAGTTGGAAAAAAAAAGATAAAATAGCTAGCACAGACTCAAGTGAGTTTACTTGCTCAGGTACTCTCTGCATCAAACTTAGAAGCAGCTGGAAAAGACTCCTGGTGCAGTTTCCAAGCCTGTAAAACATGATGCACAGTTGCAGGCACTGCAGTACTACCAGTGGAGTTAACATGGCATTCAAGATGCTAATGCTCTGTTCAGACCCAGAAATATGAGTTGTTAAACTACTCTACTTATTACTGACATTTTCCTGGATAAATATTGAGGATATCAACAGCATTCAGGCAGCTGTAGAAGAGTCCATACAAAAGCATATGGAAGAAAAGCACAAGCTTGATTTAGGCTTGGAATATCTAGTTGAAAAGGAAGCACCCACAGACCTACTAATTCACATAAGGAAGAAAAACTGTGTAAAATTTTGAAGGGGCAAACAAGTCTTTGGCAGCTTCCTGCTCTTTCAGGTATGTGAGAAGTTTTTAGTTAAGGTCCATCCAACTTTTTGCCAGCTATAAGTAGAAGCTGTACAGAAAATCAGCTGCCAGCACACTATTTTCAAGAGGGGAAAAATGGTGGGTAGCATGTAGAAACAGTGTGTTGCTTTTCAGATAAATAACAATAACTCCGTCAGTAATTTATATAATCAGTGTTTCTGTAAAAGGGCACCTCTGTTTAGCATGCCAGAGATGCTCCATGGAAACAGGAAAACTTCCAAGAGTTCCAGGGCAGTACTTCACCACTGCTACCTGTACAGTTCCGCTTTAAAAAAATAATAGTAATTTTAAAAAATCCCATGAAAGAGAAAGAAAAAAAATCTTCCAGGAGCATGATACAGTAATTTGATCAGTGTTAAGGCAGCATGTGAGAAGAAAGCAGCAAAAGGTTCTTGCCAGAGAAAAACTAGGGAACCAGCTAAGGATCAGTGAGCAGATGGCTCCTTCCAGCAATCCTTGCAGTGAAGCTGAGCAGTCAGCCTCAGCCTCCTGCTGCCATGACACTTCTCTGTGCATACAGCCTGGTGAGATGCAGTACCTAAGGAAACCTTGAGCAGAGTATATCAGCAGGCAGCAGGTCAGTACTTGCAAAGAAGCAAAAGGTTCTTCCATATTTTTATGAGGCTAAGAGAATTTATGCCACTTATAAAAACTTGAAAAAAAACAATTAAAAAAAAAGGGACCCTGAGACTGAGACCATCTCCCATCTTCTACAGTTTTGTTTTACAGCCACCCAACTTGTGGTGCCGACTGAAAGAATTTTTTTTTTTTTTTTCTAGTCATTTGAGCACTGCTGTGTGATGCTCCACCAGCTGTGTGGTGATTGAAGGGGCCTGTAGGGGAATAGGAAAGAGCACAGAGGGAATGCAAAGAGTGCAAGTGCACTGTGGTTGGCAGCACCCTCAGTCCATTCATGCTGACTGACTAGGCACATGCATCTTCAGACAAGTTCCTTCCTGAGTGGACCGAGGCACTTGTGATACGACCTGATCCAGGGTCACATTAGGAATCAAGATTGTTGCTGGGACTGATGGTCCTGGATCCCACTCCCTTGCCATAGCCTTTGTGCATGAGGCACTTTTAATTTCCTGGAGCTGATGAGCTAGACAAAGATGGTGCTAACTGTAATGCTTGGAAAGGCCTCAACATGAAGCAGATGTTGTACCAACACCTTTTGGTTACCCAAAAACCTCCTCCAGTCCTGCTTTCTTTAAATTTGTGCCTTCTTTTGCTCCACCTTTCCACCAGCAGTTCAGTAGCAGAGCAAAATGGCTGTTACCTCATTTCTTTGGTCCTTGCTACTCGTTTAAATGGCAAGCAGAGGAATTCTTCATGCCTCTTCAGTTGATGCAATGTGCCAAGTGCAAATTGTCAATCTGATTGCATTTCAAATCACTTAAAAATCATGAAGAAGGAGCAACTGATTCCACATTACAGACACAGAGAGAGAACAAGCATTGTGCAGGACACTCAGCTTTGATTTCTAGTAGAGTTCATGATCAAATCCAATGCACTGGATCATGGGGTCTTCTGTTATAACTGTGGTTCCTCTGGGGCTTCTTCTAGAGAAGAGACTTTTAAATGCATGAGAATGATGTGTGAAATAATGAATTGTGATTAAAATCTATTGAAAATTACATGTACATTTAACATCTGCTCCATTTATTGAACGTGAGCACGAAGAAAGCAATCTCAAAGATGAGTAAAAAAAAGTGTAATGTAGAAAAGCAATTGAAAGTGGTATGCTTCTCTACAGATGGTGTTCATGGCTATTAGAAAACCACCAGAAAGACTCTGGAGCCCATGTCCCATCTAAAAAAGTGATTGTCCCACAGGTGAGCAGTGAGGTAGCACCTGCTGACCATCAGTGGGACTTAGGCTCCTACCTGTCTTTGGGGTTTTGAGAAGTAGTTATACCACAGCAAGCCATTGAACAAGGGGTCCAATCCCAGTAGTCTTCAGGATGTACATTTCCTTTTAGCGAGGTTCTAGGATTATGTAGACTCCATTTTTTGGTCCAAGCGTGGCTTTTGATTTCAGCTGCAAAGGGATCTGAAAAAAAAAAAGAGCATCTTATGTACAGTTGTGTGTATTCATTTTTGTGAGTAAAACATCCCCACATACAGACAAACATTTTTGCTGGGGGACCAGTTCATGCCAGCATTACTGTGGAGGCTGCAAAATACTTGTTTGACAGCCAGCTGTTGTAGTATTATATTAAATAGAATTTACAGCCAGAGGCTGTGGTAGTGGTTGCCCAGGTATACTGTAAAACTGAACAGAAAGAAATTAACCCTGTAAACTCCAGAGCTGCTGAGTGCAAGTGCAATGTCTACAGCAACAGGCATTTACCAAAGTGGTGGGATCCCACGAAAGAGGTACACCCACTCTGACCCTGTTTAAATCAAGATATTTTGACAGTACCCTGTTCTATCCTAAGACAGGGCTGTGTAACTGCTCATTCTGACGGAAAAATCACAAAGGTTAAATCATATCTTGATTAAAACCTGGAGTCCAGGCCCCATGTCCCTTATTATGGAAGTTGCTGTAGCAGTTTTCTCAAAAGAAGTGGCAAAGGCAAGTCAGTTGTCTTGTCAGGAAACACTGTCAGCTCCTTGAAGTTGACAAGCATGCCCTTTAAGCTTCTGGATACACAAACCTCAGTCTCTGGGCAGGTCTTAAATTGAAATTTCTGCAAGATCCTCAGCAGAGTAACTTTTGTCTCCAGCAAACCCATTTTCATGCCAATGCAGCCACGGGGTCCTGCCCCAAAGGGCAGGTATGCAAAGGGATGTCGTTCCTTCTTGGCCTCCTCTGTAAACCTAGAAGGTGCAAAGATGGAAAGTGGTTCAAGAAATGCTTTTTGCTTCTGACTCCATGCTTTTCATTTACATCTCAAAACGTGGCTATTTTAATTGGTCTTCATGGACAGGCCAAGGGGACTGTTGATATATTATGTCCTGATCAGGCTGACACTCTTAAGTAAACAGATATTGACTTACAGCCATCAGCCTTTGTCAGCTGGTGATTCCAGGAGAGGACATTAGTAATACAATTAGTATTACTTCCAATCTGTCTTTAATGACTTGTCTTCATTTGATGGCCACGATCAGAAGAATAACTTGAGAGGCAGACATGCTGTGTAGACCTTTGCATGTATGGGGGAGAGGTAACAGCTAGGTGGAAACTAACAGGCTGCCATGTGGATTAACTAAAATCAGCAAGAGCACTTCCCTGCTGTGCACCATAGATGCAATCCTGGAAGTTAAGTTCTCCTTGAAGCTCGCAAGAGGAGATGGCACCTCATGGGATTGGACAGGCCAGGGAAGCCAGTTATTACAATTCAGTACAGCCATGCTTTCTACTCTAGGCCCAAAGAGACCAGGTTCCCAGTTGGGAAACTGAAATTACAGACAGTTCTGTTCATAGAGCTGAAGTACCCGAGTCCAATGTGGCAGGCTGTATGCAGATCTGCATCAACAAGCTAGCTTATTAACCCATTAGAAATTAGCTTCACACCCCCCCACACACACACCCCCAAGGAAGAAAACAAAATTCCTATTTGAACACCAGTTGAAATGAAATAAAGTAAAAGTAATAAATAAATAAATAAAGTAAAATCTGTTTGCCAACATCTGCAAAGACGGATGTCTACTGGACAGAATATGTACAAGCAAGAGCATGGAGTCTGAGTCAGTGCAAGTTCTTAGGGCTGATGCATAATGAGTAAGGTGAGGCTCACCCTGGCCTGTGCTGAGTCAATTATCAGAGTGGTTTCTTACAGCAAGAAAAGCTTTACAGTGATTATATCACCCTGGAAATTTACACAGTCCTCCCATGTCATAAAGTATTTGAGCTGTTCTGGAAGTCCAGATATACTTTTCCAGTTCTGTATGTGGTTAAAGTTTCTTTCCTTCATGTATATGGTCATCCCTGAAAATCTCTCATTTCTTGGACACAGTTAGCAAGAACTGTAGACTGCTAAGGCACAGAGAATTCATGCAGAGTAGAAAGAGATGGGAGGCAATACAGGCTATTTCTAGGGTTGGAAAAAAAATAATAGTGTATATTTCTGCTACACTCTTCACCATGTTTAGATACCTAAATAAGACTGGGTTACTGCTGCAGAAAGTACTATAGAAAGTACTATAATTTGAGACTGAAGGACCATTGACTCATGTACTAAGCACTGTTGCATATCCCATGCAAACAGGTTAATGCAATTCTTGCCTTGCTCACCCCTATATATTATTCCAGTAAATTTAGATTCTCTCTTGTATTTTTCCTGAAGCAGATTTTACAGCCACATATTAGGGAAAAAAAGGCTGCAGCTGAATTAATTTAATTTTTATTAGAGTGTTATTTTACAATTCTTACTAACATAACCAACTGATACAAGCTGGGGAAAGTGTTACTAATGATTCTTCCTTCCCCAGGGAAATTTCAAAAGAGAATTAATCTCAGATTCATCACAAACAGCACCATATGAGTCAAGGCAACTGCAGCCCCCATGATATATTTTACCCTGTGATGTTCTTTGATACTACTGTTAAAATGGTGAGTAAACAATTAAGACAGCATTTCTAGATAAGCCTTGCTAAAAAAAAGAACCACCCCAGACTTCTAGTTACTTCCAAAAATCCTCCCCAGTAAAAGCTCTGGACTTCTTTAACCCTGGCATTGCTATTTTTCATGGCCTAAGGTACCTCACAGAGTTTATGCCAAGATTTGTTCCAAAAGGAGCACGGAGCAAACCCACCTACATGATACCTGTGTGGTCTTCCTAGCAAAGATGGTTCTGAGCTGCCTGCTTCACACCCAGTTGTTTATGGAGCATGTATTTTTTATCTTAGTAGACTTTTCAACGTAGTGGTAGCTTAAAATGCAGCAGACTACTGAACAGCTTAAAATATAGATGCCCATTAAACTAAATTGTGTTTCCACACACCACCATATCAAGCTGAAAGTCTCCCTGTAAGCTCAACTCAGCATCTGTAAGATAGGGCAGGGTACAAAACCACAGGTTGCCTGTGTCCTCCTCCAGCTGAAGAGGACAAATGCTCCATGTGAAAGTACATCTTGCCAAGCAGAGCTAAGAACCCAGGATCAAAACTTATGGACTGAGAACAAGTTTCCAGCAGGAGATGGGATAGATTGCCCACTTGCAGTGTACCCACACCATTACAAGATCTCAAGTGAAAAGACTGCTCTAAACCAGCCAGGAGCTTCATGAGTTTCTTGGGTACCTCTGTGCCAGTGAATATGCCATCTCACTTCAGAATTTCATTTTCAGCATTTGATTTGGGAACAGGTCTGAAAACCCGCAACACATTTCAACCTTGACCAAACCTTGCACCTTCTGTTGGAGGCACCACTAACACCATTTGTCTGATTTGGTAGAAATAACATATTTTCTAATCTCGATTAAACTGTGGTCCTCTTAGTGGAAATACTGCTTTGGGGGAATAGTGGGTGACTGTGGCTATGAGGGAGCAGCAGGATCTGGAGTCTCCATTATTTCTCCCTAACGTATGGAACAGCATTTGAAGCAGGTCATTGATCTGAACAGTCCCAGATAAGCACTTCCACCTAAGAATAGAAGCACTATACCACATACCTTTCAGGAATGAACTTCTCGGGCTCTGGCCAGAACTCAGGGTTGTGGTGGAGATGTCCAACTGCAGTTTCAATGACAGCCCCAGCTGGAATACGCTGCCCCAGCACTATGCAGTCTTTAGCTGCTTCCCGAGTGAACCTGGAAGAGTAAGTGTCAGGTATCCCAGATGATTATTAAAGGTAAACAGACATCAGGAGGGAAACTCTAAAAGTTCCATCAGTTCAGCTAGACTGACTCCACAATTCTGGGAGTAAGACTTTCCCAGAAGATAAACACAGCAACAATTGCTGATCATAATGTCTTCTCAGGTTACAATTCTCCCCATCTAGAAGCACACAACTCCACCCCAGCCAGCTAACTTTTACCCTTTTCACAGCAAAGCATTTCTGGTTGCTTGTGGTTTTCCAAAATGTTAACTGTTAAGCTGCAGTTTTGCTGCTAATGGTGGTTTTTAGACTCATTTTTAATGAAAACTGCAGATGATATATGTCAGTCATCTCTAATACCTGGCAGAAAGAGAATACCGAATTTCCTTCAGGAAAAAATAAATATTGGTTTTGAGTTTATTTATTTAAGACGCTCCCTCACATTGGGACAGCACCTGAAACTTAGAAAGGGAAGGTTTTAAGCTAAGTGTTCTGCTGCTGATGTACAGAAATACAATCAGTTCACAAGCCCTGGAAAACTGCCTTTCACATACACCCATCAAAGCAGGCATGACGTTAGCAATGAAAGTCTCCAGTTTCCACCCACCCTGTGGTGACAAGTGACAGAGTAGGACTGTCCTTAGAAAACTCATCGTGACAGTAAGACTTAGAAAAGCCACCTGCCAAAGCTGAGCTTGGGTCTGTAAACCTTGAAAAAAATAGTGTGAGGGTGGGCATGTGTGGTGGTAGATCCTGATCTAGATCTTTTGGTTGCTACAGACCCCCGATCAGCCCAGATCCAGGTGGGTGCTCTGCTACCTTAACCTAGGAACTATTTCCTGGCACCAGATGGGATCACAGGGGTGAGACAATGTGCAGGAGCTTCCTTTGCTGCTTCCCAAATTGTGCCTCTGAAGTTGAACAAATATTTCAGTTCCAGGGCTGTCAATCTGGTATCATTACAGGAACATATTCTTTTCTCCCTGTCACCTGTCTCTCTCTCATAGGTAAATAAACAACAGAGATTTCAAACCTGGAACAAACACTGACATGCTAAAAAACACATTGACAAAGCCATCCTTCTCATCCTTCCATGAACTTGGTGATAGTGGAAACAAATTCTGGGGAAGAAAGTTCTCTGGCTAGCAAGTCCATTTTAAAAACAAACAAACAATCAAAATCAACCAAACAAAACAAACAAAGCAAAACAAACAACAAAAACCCCAAACAAAACCAACAAAACCAAACCAAAACAAACCCATCAAAATCACAACTCATTTTATAATAAGCTTGGCTGCTACTGAATTTTCCCCTAACTCAGCGTTTTCCTTGTCATAGGTAATTAGAATCTTTCTGAGGCACTGGGCTGTCCTATCCATTCCACATCCATCAGAGTAAAAGCCAGATCAATAAACACCACCAACACCAACTGAAACTTCAAAACAAGTTTGCTCCATTCTGATTCTTCCATCTGGGAAACACTGATTTTTTCCCCAGTGTTTCAGCTGAAAATCAAAGATGCATGACACTTTAACTGGCAAAATAATGTCCTCTTATACACCATCTATAACATAGTAAAGCCCACTCATCTCATACAGGAGCAATTACCTTTGAAATTTACTCTCTGAACAATCTTGCAGGTGTTTTAGGTTCTTGCTGTTGGGGGGTAAATTTTGTAAAGACTCTCATAGCAAGCTTGTCTTTGGCTCCTTTCTCATTTTTCTCTGGGCTTTATTTTTTTATGAGAAGCAGTGCAACTGGCTGACCACTTTGAAAAGTTTCATTCTTTAAGTTTGCATTGATGCTTGTGGTATCTCAGAAATCTGTCAGTTTTCTGATTTCTTTTCTCCTTTTTTTTTTACTTCATCAATCTGACTTAGTGAAATTAGTCTTGCAGGAATTGGGGTAGAACTTTCAAAATGTAACGTAGCCATTAGCTTAGCTGAATTAGTATCACACAGTACTAAGACCAAGAGTGAGGGCCCACACATGGAATAATATACTTTCCACACATGGAATAATATACTTTAAACACACATGGAATAGTATACTTTCTGAATTCATAATTTTTCCATTGATCAGGACCTGAATGACCACCAGGCAAGGATAGGTCTTTGCTCCATATCTCTGATGCCCATGAGATATGGAAGCAGCACCATCTGCCTCTCTAAGGCCAGTCCTGCTGCAAAATGGCTCCATCCTCTAACCTTGAGGGGATGCGAAGAACAGTGATGAAACAATCTTGGCCAGTCTGCTCTAAAAAGCTGCTTTAGAAACACCAGTATTAGCCAGATTTTTTCTTCAAAAGCCACAATATATCTTTCAAATGCACAGGCAGTATTGATGTTGGCACAGAGACCAAGGGCATAGTCGTCTTCCAACAGCAGATTTCCATTTTATAGAGCTAGGGATCTACCATGTAGAATCAGAAAGGGGGAAAAAATGGTACCTGAATGCAGGTGGGTACAAGCGCAATGTCTCCGCAATCACCATGTCCAGATAAGGGAGTTCTTGCACATTTTGGTAATCAGGGACCATCTGAAAAGGCACGCAGAAAGGAACAATTACATTTTCTGACATTTAAGTGCCAAACCCATCTCAGATTAGCTTTTAAATAATCTATTTTTACTGGGTATTTTTCCTGCAGAACTCGATGTCTCATCTAAAACAGTAAATGATAAAATTACACAAAAATGTGGGCAGTAATTAAATATGTGTATAACATTCCTACCATCGTCAAAACGCTTTGGTGTGCAGCCCAACTGAAAATATAATAATAAACCAAATTGTCAGGCAGCATCAAAACCAGGGCATTACAGAGAGCGTTAATAACTACAACAGAGCTATTGCTTAATACACCCACCAAAATCTGCAGAGGACCCTTGTTTCTTCTCAAAGGCAAGACGGTGGCAGACCAGGAGCTCTTTGCTCCCGAGATATGGCAAGTCCTTCAATTCAGTGTTGGGGGCAAACCCCTTGCCCTTTCCCAGCTATAGAAACAGAGCAAAGTGCCAGTGCTGTGATGCCTTCAGAGGAGTGGGAGACGGCACTGGAAGACACTGGCACCCCGATGAGGAATGGCACGTGGTGACAAATTGCTCTGCTGAGTAGAGAGGCTGTGGTAGAACTCAAATCCTACCTGGCAGGGTTGCAGTCATGCCAGAGAAGTCTGTTTCCTCCCGTGGCCATCCCTTGTGTGACGCTGCTGAATTTTCCGTGTCAGGCAAAGCCTGAGCCCATGTTTTTATAAGCCTACAAAACCACCAAGCTTTTGACAACCACTGGTGGGCATGAAAACCCAAACAGGGCTGTAGCTCATAAGACTCTGCCCTCTGACAGGCAGCAAACACACAGTGAAAGACACCAAACCGTGGACTGCCCGCAGACACCAAACTAAGTGCACTGACAACCAGAGAATTTCTCCCACTGTTATTTTCCTTGGGAAAAGGACATTTTCCCTGTCTTGTCCAGTGCTTTCAGCAGAGGGCAGCCAAAGTACATCTAATAACCTCACCAGGAAAGAGTTTTGTTTTAAATTAGAGCATCTCCTAAGGACTGACACAGAGTAAATTGGAGAAAAGCACAGACGTCAGACTAGACTAAACCTTTTATGAAGATTTGGGGCCCCTGCCGTTCACAAAGGGGGCTGGATTCCATCCTTCCTTTATTTACTACAGCACTTTTCATGTATAATGCATATTTTATTGAATTTTCATGCAAAAACATATGGTACATACTGAAAATACTAAGCAGAGAACAACTCCAGATGGTATGCAGAAAAGGCATACAATAGAACGAGGATACCTTGCTGGATTAGGGTATCCCACTTATTCAGCACTAAGCCACCATGCACCATTTCACATTAAGTGATCTTTTCTACAAAGGAAATAGATACATTCTATTATCCCCATTTTTTGGCTCAGGAAAGAAAAGCAAACACAGAGAAAGTAATTTGCACAGGCTGAGCAGGACCAGTGTGTCTGCTCCTCTATTAGGGAAAAAATGCAACTCAGCTTGTCAATAGATGAAGTATTTTGTCAGTATTTGTCAAATATTATCAATACAGGAAGTATAAACTGCACTGACAGCCTTTTATATTGCAGTAGTGCCTGCTAACTCATACCTTTGGCTTCAGTTGATGTGATGGTTATCAGGCAAAGGACTTGGAGACTAAAAGCCACAAATGGCCACAATGTGATGAGAACCACAGCTGAATGCCGTTTGAGAAGCTGTGCTCCTGTAGTCTGCGAAGCTAAAACCAAAGACAGGAGGATGAATTTTATCGTCTTTGCTTTAGAGAAAAGAATCCAAGGGCTCCCTGATTTTGCATGGGAAATCAGTAGCAGAGCCTGGAAATTAACTGTGATCAGACTCAAATGTCAGGCCTTCATGGCAAAACTGTCCTTCTTCGTGACCATGTCAGTGCTCCAAGCTTGATGCAAAGGCATGCTGTGGTGTGTATTAATTTTTTCCTGCTAATTTTACATCTCTTTCAGAACTCCCCTCTGTCCTTTTTTTTTTTTTTTTTTTTTTTTTTCTTCACTGCTGTTGCACAGCTCTTTGAATCCTGGGTCAGCATCTGAATGCTGTCCCTGCAATTCCTCTGATTTCATGGCCAGGATGGCTCAGTGAAGAGTTCAGGCTCAGAGTAAATGGATGGTGGAGCCAAAAGCACACCATGATGTGTTTGATTCTCTGAGCTGTACTCTTTCCACTGGGCCTTCCCGTCTCTCTCATAATCCCACTACTTACTTCTGGAGTCAATAATTAAGATAATTACATGGTAACCTGATATAATAAGTAGCCACTAAATCAAACCATACATCAACAAATAATATAACACTAAATTATGGGAGCTTTGATTTGCTCTTTCAAATGGCTTCTATACCTTCAGGGGATTAGCAGTTCAGAAAACAAAACAAAGGTGCAAAAACCAGCTGATTTTCCTTAGAAGAAAATTCCTCTTGCTTACATAAACTAAAAGGGGTCAGTCAAATGGCAGCACAGTGAACTCTGCTATCGTGAGCATGGCAGATACATCAGTCATTTCCTACGTCAGATGCAACTTAATTATTGGCACTTCCATGCTTTTAGCATCAAAGTAGCTGGACCTAATTTAGTAGTTGTTTGCAAGGTCTGACCTATGGCTGAGTAAATTACATACCAGCCAAGTATCTCTATTTAGGAAGGACAGTTTGTTGCTTTTTTTCCCCTTTCAAAGAAAATATTTTCCATTTGTTTTTCCACTCCCTCTCTTCAAAATATTTCTTTAGCCAAGCACATTTCAAAGGAACTTAAATATGATTTTCTCCCCTAAATGTCCCTGTTTATTCTTCCAACTGCTGGCAGTTTTGCTGAGGTGGGGGGTGTTGTTGTGCAAAGATGCCCCTTTAACCCCCTGCAAAGAAAAAACATCTACATTGCCTTGTACGCAAGATTGGGTGTTTTTTCATTAAGAAAGTGATTCCTTTCTGTAACAAGTAAAGATGTGGGGGTTGAAAGAAGGCACCAAATTGAATGTAATAAAACATCCTATATTTTAATTTTGCAGCCACTACTGTGCACAGCAGTTTGTCTCATGCATTGCACAGCCTTCTAGTATCTTTGCCTGTTGAGATGGAAGTGAAATGGCCATGTAACATCTTGTGGCATTTCTGAGCATGCATGTTTTCCTGGTTTGATTTCTGGAGGCATGGTCGTACACCCTCACCCATCCCACAAGTTCAATCACTTCTGAGGTCCAGAAAGCATTCTAGTTTGGCCTTTATGAGTGACAGCAAATCCTAGGCCTCTATTCATTAAAAAAAGGTAGAAAACTAATTCTTCACCCCATAGAGAACCCTGAGGTGAAGTAGCAGCAGTGATTATAAAATTGCCTGTGTGCTACAAAGATGATGAGTGTTTTAATCCCCATGTAAATTCCAAGAGAGATATATGTCTTCAGATCCACCTCTGCTTTTCAGTATTGGCTTTAGCATTTTCTAGACAGGCAGACCTATTTTTTGCCACCGCCCTCAGTTAACTTTTAATTCCTCAATGAACACGAAAGGAATCCAAGTGCTGACAGGAGGGGTCTGGCCAATCATTCTGCTGCAGTTTGAGATGTTACTGTTCCCAGTTGCTTGCTCCTCTTTACTGGCTGTGGTTAGCATCACCAGAGCCAAGTCAGCAGAAGGCAACATATGCCTGCACCTCAGCTGCTTCCATACAACGTCCAGCATGAACCCATCTTCAGAGACAGTTTAAGACAAGATATTAACTTCTCCTCAAAGTAGCTGACGAGCAAGGCACAGATGCACAGATCCTCCTTTACCACCTCTGTTTTGAGAATGGTAATCCAAGTACACACCAGTGACTAAGATTTCTATTTATCCTGTTGGTCATGGTCTGGTGGTGCTCAGCAGCCAGAAATGGAAAAAAAAAAAAAAAAATTCAGAGAAAATTATTTTGCATTGCTGACAGAGTGTGACGTGCACCTGAAATCAATTTGGAAGCAGAGAAGGCTGCAGAGACCACACTCCTCCTGACAAGCACTGCTGAGTCATGGCCTGAGACTGAACTGGCTGTGGTTTCTGAGAAATCCAAATCAAATGCCTCATGGGCAGGTGTAACTGGGACAATGTCCACGTCAGAGATGATGTGCAGATCTAGTTAAGTGCAGATGCAGATCCATGAGTTATCTGTCAATGCATAGCTACACAGTCCACATCGTCTCTCCCCCAAAATGAAGACTTTGGATGGCAATAGGATAGGAGGTGGTCAGTCAAAAACAAGACAGCAACATCCCTGGTGACTATCACCCACCCCTGTTTCAAATTGCCAAAAGAGGTATTCAGACCACAGCCACAGCTAAGATGCACAAACAGGTCAATAACAGTTCTTGATCAGATGGATCAAAAGTGCTGATAGATCAAAGAATCTGCCTGGGGCTTCGACCTCTCTTTAGTCACCTCTAGGAGCTGCTCATCCCCTAACAGCACTAGAGCCTGTGTGATATGCTTAGACTGGGAGCAAGGAAAGAAACACAGGAATACTATGTAAAGTGAGGGCTGCCCCATGACAACCTTGATAACAACTATATCAAGAAAGAAAAGGTTAGAGATAGTACAAAAATGCAGCTGGAATGGAAAAAGGGCTGGGATAGTTCAACAGGCACCTATCTTTAACTTGCTTAAAGAAAGCTTGCCTCGTGTTTTACCACTTTTATGACAACATGCTGGAATACCTGTAAAGCACAAAACTAAACCCTCCCTACAATGTCAGGCAGAGGAATAGGGACAAAGTTGATGAGGTAGAATTTCTCTGCCAACGGTATGTTGGCCATTTCCAGTGACAGAGGCCTACAGGAAGGGTATCTTCTAAGAAAATATTTAGTTATTGACTGTAGAATTAAGAACAAGGTTCAGGAACAACAGATAGGACAAACAGCCTGATTTCCAGATTAAGATGTGTCAGCAAGAGGCTTCCTGAGCTGCCTAGGATCTCTTGAATCCTTATAGCACACCTTATAGCACACCTTGGTAGCCTCCCCAGCACGTTGTGCCACGTCACACACTCTCAGAAATGAAGATTAAAGCAAGTCCTCAGCCCCATTCCCCCATGCCTCTTTCCCCAGGGGTAAGCAAATACTATCCAAAACATGTACACCCAAGCTTTGCCTTTACTTCTTTATTCCACACAGGTTACCTGCCACCTCTCTCATCTGCCTGGGTTGTCATTCAAATGGAAATGCAGCACGCAGGCTCTCACCCCAACCTCCAGTGGGTGATCACTGGGTTTGGGAGCATTATTTTGCTCACTGAGGCACTCCCCAAGCTGCAACAGCACTCGGCATTTCAGTGAACTCAAACAAATTCCTCCATGCTCCTCCCAAAGACTGCGAGTGCCAAATAAATTCAGCATTACAGCTTCTTGTTCAAATAATCTTCCAGTTGCCCTCACACTTCCTCCGACTCCACCCTTTGTGTTCTGATGGACCTCTCACTGGGTCCATCACCACGCAAGCCATGTGAGCAGAGGCAGGTGCTGACTCGTGGGCCAAGTTCAGGGGTGGTGGGAAAGGATGGGGCACCAGTTACGCTTTGGTAACCACATTACACGCAGACCTTGGAGCCAAATTCCCTCTTTCACTTTGGTGCAAATCCGCACAGCTCCCTGGGGATGTATCAGTGTAAGGGAAAGGAAAATGCGGTTCAAAGCATGTACCCAATGGTGCTGGGGAAAGAGCCAGAAAGTATAAGATTACACCAGTCTTGACTCTCTTTAATGTTACTCGGCTTTTTGAATCAAAGATTTCAGCTCCTGACAGAAGACAGACCTGAAATACCGTCAGTAGCTTTCTCGGTGCTAAAACAAAGTCTTTGTAGCATTGCTGTTCACAAGGAAACTTCTGTGAGATAAAAATACTTCCTGAAACTGAACAGTGTCCCCAAACCAAACAGATAAACACAAAAGCTGCAACCAAAACAGTCAGAAATTCTCTTCCACCTACATTACTACTGACACATGGTGATCAGCAAGAACAGAACAAGTGCCATCAGGTAGAAGGTCTGGGGAAAAAAAAAAAAAGGCAGGAAAAGAGAAGAAAATCACCAAGTAAATTCTCTATGAGGCAAACTACAAATGAAAGGAGAGCAGAAAAATCTTGGGTTTGTAAATTTGCTGACTCTACCTAGTCCCAGATTCCTGTGCCAAGAGAAGTGGGTGTCTTAAAAGTGAATTAAAAACTGCAAGTGAGACTGGGTGCCTTGGGCTTTCATGAAGGAAGAGGTCCCCAGTGTGCTGACAGTGCTGATCCAAGAACCTTTTAATATACAAGTACCCTCAATATACCATTTTGGTGGGTTTTGTTGTTTGTTTGTTGTTGTTGTTGTGTGACTTAGGTTTGGTGGGGAAGAGTAGCTCCTTCCCAGATGTGGCTCCCTACCTGTATGAGATGCCAGTCTCAGTCCAGCTCTTTGTGGATGTGATGTAAGTCCTGGCCAGACACTGTAGCAGGCTAAGCCCAACAGAGGCATGGAGACTGCCTGTTTCTCACCTCCTTAAAAACTATTCAGCCCCTCAGTTCTATCCTCAGCCTACTGTGGCTTGAAAGTATCTTTCTACACTTGTGTGACACAATCAAAATTTCTACTTGGGTGGCAGAAATGCTGAATGGTGAAGGATCCCAGTGGGAGGGAGGCAAGGAGGAAATTAAACATGAGAAAAGACTGCCAGAGGCCCAAAAGGCTGAGAAAAAGAATTATAAAACTGGGGTAGGTCTGTCCGAAGGGCATGTCACCAGTCCAAAGCACATTAAGCACTGAAGTTCGTGCAAGGATTAATCCTTCCCGCTATACAAGTGTCCCTTGGAGGTTGCTGCAGATCTACAGGAATAAAGAAAAGGAATTTTTTTTCTCCTCTCAGCAGACATCTATGGTATCACACAAAAGCCGGATGATTTAATTTAATCATTCCTCCTGCCGCTGGTATTTTCTGTATGGAGGTGATGTTTCTTCAAATGCATACAAAAGGTTCATGTGTTCAGTTTAACCAAATGTTCATTTCACCATGTTAGGTTTAAATTGAAAGGTGTCAGCATGAATTTTCATGCTGCAAATAGAGGCTATCAGATGTGCTGTGTAGTGAGGTCCTCTTTGGTTGCTCTTCATCTCTATGGCCTCATATGCTTGACAGCTTTATGGATTGAGAAATTACTCAGCCCCAAGCATGAACTATGGGGAGATACAACTTAGAGAGCACAGTTCAACCTATGAGGAGAGCAGAGCTTCACACAAAATTAATTAATTTGTTAATTCATATTTCTGTAGATACTTAAATATGGGCTTGAGTCAGTGGCTTCAGCAGTTGCTGGATGCCACCTTTTCTGAATTAGTAAATAGGCAAACCTTTCCAACAAAGGAACTGCAAGATTCTCCCATCACTCAGTGTAATTATTATTTTCTCTGACAAGGGCAGGCCAGTTTTAATACCATGCAGCATTTATGTAGTGCCTGATGCCTTGAAAGCATTTTATGTACATTAGGTGCAGTACCATAATAAAACTTTGCCTCTCCGTAGTTGTTTTTCCCCTGAGGTTCACGAAGCATTTAACAAACAATAATTAGTTGGTCATCTTCCAAATGCATGTGTGAGGTGCTCATGGTGAATACTCCCTCCCCATACACAAGGGGCCAGCAGAGATGCTGAAGACTGAGGCCAACAATTTACAACTTCAAGAGTTTAGCACCCACCAACTCCCTGATTTTTTTTTCAGCATCAGTGTGACTCCTGTGAGAAAACAGGCAAATACTGCTCCAATGAATAGACTTAAAACGACCAAAAAAAGAAATAAATCCATTGCATAGCACTTAAATATGTCTTAAACAAAAAGGAGATTTCTTTGTTTTTAGCTGCCAAGATCATAACTTAGGGTGTCTGTCCTTGAGAAACTGATGGTACTAAAAGTACAGAAAGGAAAGAAGGTTTTTTGGTGTGAGAGCTGCAATTCTTTGCTGGAGACTGCTGCACCTCCTACCTAATATAGATGCAATCAACAGGAAAAATCCACTTCTAGCATACAGTGTAGCATATGGCCTTTCTACAAGTCATGAGGGGAAAGTTTATTCCAGTAGAAACTTCTCACATTTTAGCTGAAAATATGAAAAAATCGAGAAAGGGGGGAAAAAAAAACTTCTGACCAAATCTACTCAATACTTTTGCCTCTTCTGCTCCCTCTGGAAAGGACTGACTGCTTGGCTACAACAAAGCAATTTACAAGTGGTATGTGAAAAAACTTGGTAGCACTTCAAACAGCTTTTGTGTTTTCTCCCCCCAGTGCACAAGAAGGATCTTTTTTTTTTTTTTTTAAAACCCCTTATGCCAGTCCAAAACCTACTACCCCCAGCCCTGTGGGAAGCTGGCTGTAAGCAGGGGTGTCTTCTACCATGACACTACCCTGTAACAAACCTCTCTAGATATTCAGATAAAGCTGTCTGAGAGGAATCCTGGCAGACGCCTATTCAAGGGTTTCTTTCCTTTTCTTCCCTAACTCCATCTCTTCTCCATCTGGGATTGCAGAAATTTCCCTAAGCCTGTTCACGCTTAGATTTAGTGAAGCCATCATGGTGTCATGTTCTGGCACTGATTTGTGTCTTTGCTTTCCTTTACCCTTTGTAGAGCAGCATGGCAAGGCTGTCCATCTGTTTATGATTTCCTTCACACAATGACTTCGTCCTGATTACACTGATAGGCACAGTAGGCTATTTGAGGGCCAACTGGACCTCTGTAATGACACTCAAACTGTACCCAAATTGTGGGAACATTTCCAATAAATAAAAAGGCCAAGGGAAAAAATCAGCCGAGACCTGCCCCAGGAAAGCCTTCCTGCCTTTACCTCCAGGAAATAAACCCAAAAATCTAATTTTTTATCTGGATTTTTTTGTTTGTTTGTTTTTTTGTTTTTTACCATCATCAGTGTCCAAGAGAACCACAAAACCAGAAGAGAAGACAAGAAAAGAAACCAAGACTTGGGTCTTTCTGATGCTTAGAGATGTGTATTGGAAAAGATTATAAAGAACAGTATCCAAATCAGGAGGCCACTTTTTTTTTTATCTCCTTTAACACAGAATCACAGAGTCAGAGGAACTGTACCAATCTGCACCATCTGAGGACAGACCTGGGAGGTGCAGGGATCTGGGGGGCACTGCATACTCCCACAGGTCAGGACCCCCTCCAAGTTCACTGAAACGCTGGCCCTCAGGAGAACTCAGGAGAGAGGGGGAGAAAAAAACAACTCAAAAAGCTGCAGGAAAAAGTCAGAGGGTCAGCACTGAGAAAATACAGAATTCATTTTTAATCTGAAGGAGGTAATTTCTAGCATGTTTTTGGATGATATCAGACTTTACAGGGAAGGCAAATGGAAAGTATTGCTCATGATTTCTTCTGCTTTATGAGTAAGCTGTTTCAGCCTTTATTTATTTATTACCTCACAGTCCCACAATGATCCTGGTGTGAAGACCAATTTGCTGTGCTTTCTCTCGTGCTTCTCAAGCATAGTTTTCCTTCTTGAACCTGACCCTTTCCTGTCTCAGTGCTTGGCCACCTTGCTCATGTACCTCTGTATTTCCAAAGATAACTTTGTTATTATAATTCATAGAATCACAGAACCACAGAATGGTTTGGGGTGGAAGGGACCTTAAAGATCATCTTGTTCCAAGACCCCTGCCATGGGCAGGGACACCTCCCACTAGACCAGGTCACTCAAAGCCCCATCCAACCTGGCCTTGAACACTTCCAGGGCAGGGGTATCCACAGCTTCTCTGGGCAGCCTGTGCCAACGTCCCACCACCTCCAGCTTTCCTGTGGGCCCCCATCAGGTACTGGAAGGCTGCTATAATGTCTCTTTGGAGCCTTCTCAGTATGAACAACCCCAACTTTCTCACCCTGTTTTTGTAGGAGAGGTTATTCCACACACCTCACCTCTGTGCTCTCATTTCACTTATGGCTACACTATTTTAATACCCAGTTTGTAATCCTTTCTTCTTCTCCTTTTTCAAAGCTCTATCCTGCATCAAGTTGCAAAAGCTCTGGGGCACAGGGGATCCCAGCCAGCACAGGCATACCTACCTAGATTTGACCCACAAAGTGCCACATTTGTTGGAACATGAAGCACAAAAAAAGCACTTTTAAGATAGAAAAATGCACAAACCACAGCATTCTGCAGGGGGTTCACTAGCAATTTCGCCAATATAAAATACCTACTAAAAGATGGTACCCTTTGTCCTTTTTAGCATGAAGTGTGACACAAAGATCTACAGATATCTGTAGATGGGCTAATTTGTGAGGAGGAGTTTTTGGAGAGTACAAAGATGGAGCACAGCTGTAGGCTTTTCCTACAAAGGGCCTGTCACACACACAAGAGCAGCGAGGCATACTCAGAGTGCTACCAACCCCAGTCACTCAAACATTATGAGTGAGGCCCCACCACACTTAGAAATTGGCTGGAAAACACATGAGATTTATGACAAATAACATTGTGAACTTCATTTGCCTTCTGGCTTCTGAACTGGGATTCATGTTTTCAGTCTTACCTTTTCAACAAGAAACCTTTTTCCTTTTTTTTTTTTTTTTTTTTTTTAATTGGTTGTTTTTTGTTTATATATAATAATGAAAGACAAGATTCTGGTGATACACCTGGCTTCAGTGTTGAATGATTTGACAGAATACAGAACAAATACCCAGAGACTTGCAGTGCGATGGCAGGATGCTGGTAATATTCCACTTACAGAGCACCATGGGCCATCCCTGCCTGCCCTTTGGCCATCTGCTGCTAGTGCTTGGCTAGAATCACACAGATTCTTTTTTTTTTTAAAGACTGGGACCTTCAAGTGAAAGAACATCACACAAACATGAGCTGCCTCTTAGAATGTCCAGAGTTTTGAAGCATGTGTTTCGGGGGGATGTTACTGCAAGAGGGGTGTTGGGGAATAAGCATCCAACCTCCTCTGGAAATGCTGAACTTGATGCACAATGAGGTTGAAACATGCACACAAAGTAATTGGGGGGGAACAGTGCTGAGTCTATATATAGCATTTTGTTTCTACTGGTACTAGAAGGGGGGTAGGGAAGAGAGGAAGTGAGGGGGAGAGAGGGAAAATAAAGATAAATTTTGGTTGATGCTGTCATATGCAGATACACTTCTCTATGGCTGAAGCCCAGACAGCTGTGGGACTCCAAATGAAAAAAATTAATTAAAAAGCAAAAAACGAAAAACAACAACAATAACAACAAAACAGATTAAAAACAGGACTCCATGCTTCCCACACCTACCCTGATGTATAAATAGAGACTATCTGACTGGTGAAGGGGGCTTTTTTTTTTTTGAGTGCCATGAGAACAAAGAAATCTACAACTCTTTCTAATGAACAAGCAGAATAATCACAAAGCTAACAGCATGTTGCTGCTGTTCCAACTTTGCTGCTCTAGTTTAAATGACATCTCTGTAGTCCCAGTCATATAACATCTATAATGTGCTAAAGAAAAATGGGGTTTGGATCAATTAGGAAGAAAAAATTTTGGAAAGCAGGTTATTTGGGATCATATTCTGAACTGAGTTACATGTCTTGTAAGAAAGATGTTGGGAAAAACTACAAGTAGATGCACTTCCCTTTTGCACCTCTTGCACACTTAGACTTGCCTTCTGCCAGTGTAATTTAGAGCAAACTCATGTTGCTCCCTGCCTTAGCTCCCAAAGCATTTGTGATGCAGCTTAGAAGAGCCAGAGGATTTTGCACTTTTTAAGCATACCCACCTAAAATGTTTGCTTCCCGTGTCCCATTATGGCATAGTAAGAGAAATCGGTATTAATATTTTTGTCCTCCCTTCATGTGCACTCACATGTATGCATTTGTATTTTCTGTAACACATCCATCAATTTCAAATGGTATAAAAATAACTAAAAAAAAAAAACATCCGCTCTTCATATCTCAGAAGATTCAAAGTGTTAGTGCTGTGAAGCCAGAAAATTCCTTCCAACTCCTATTTAACTAGGTCAGGATGTGAGAAGACTTTTTTTCGTGTGTGTGTGTTCTGCATATGCACATCACTGCTTTTGCTCCTTGGTACTACACTGGGAGCTGAAGAGCCAGGGAAGATGATGGCTTGCTCCCTGTTTCCAGTGGACTTGATAGAAATATCCCTTTTGTGTTTCTTATAATGGAGTCTTGTCTCATCTCTACCACAAGAGATGCTTTGACCAGTACATTACAAACACCGTGCTGACAGACAGTGCGTGTACATAGCTCTGCCTCAGTGCCACATCACCACTGCCTCTTCTTTAAAGCAGAAGAGAAAAACAGCCTGCAAAGGAGAACAAGTTAGAAAAAAAAAAAAAAAGCTTCATTTATCTCCAGATGATACCAACGTGACAGCGGGAAATGCAGGGTCAGATTCCAGGCACATTATTGGGAGGGCAGGAGGAGAGCAGGGAGTAGCTGCCGTGTGGCAAAGCCACAGGGCTCACAGTCAGAAGGTCAAGTCCTGACACAGCTTTCCAAGTGAATTTGGGAAAGACTCTTCCTCTCCTCCCGCGTTTTTAATAAGACCAGTAAACCTTAATCAGGAGATGGAGTGGATACTGTTGGAGTGCTCAGAGGAGGGAAGCATGGGCGGCTCCTTGTCAAAGCCAGATTGTTATACAGTATTAACAACAATTACAAAATAAAGGTAAAACCTGAATGGACAACAAAATTGTGGACAGACTATGAGAACTGAAACATTACATTCCTTCTGTGCAAATAAAGAAGTGAACTTAACCCACCATTGAAGCTTTGCTTTACCATGTGCAATTGCTGGAGGAAAAAGCTGTAATGGGCATTATACACTCAGCCACACGCCAGCAAAAAAAAAAAAAAAAAAAAAAAAAGGCAAAGAAACTCACTGTTTGCCTACTTTTGCATAAAAAAAAACAGATCTAATTTGAAGTTTAAGGGATCTGTTTTCTAGGTTTGTCAATTATGCCCTCAGGCACCAAAAAGAGGTTGGGATCCATGATGGTCTTCCCTGCTTCCTACACCTCTGCCCTCTCATATTATGAGAGAACCATGCAGGGAAACCGCTGCTGCTGCTGCTACTATGGAGCCTCTGGAAGAGGAGCAGCACCAAAGCTCCCCAAGCAGACACCAGGGCGAGCTCCTGCATCCAGTGTCAGGGTGCAGAAGCTGGGCTCATGCCACTCTCATGACCTGTGCTCCCCCAAATCCAGAGGGAAGGCTGCTGGGAGAAGGCAACACCGCATATCTCTGCTCCAGCCTGAACAATGCTTCTCTATTTGATTTTTTTGTTTGTTTCCATCATGCATTTCTTATTTCATAAAGGAGAGTTATTAATCAGGTGACCCTGGAGTTATGAGGCTTCCTGTGAAGCCGGCATTACCACAGCAAGGGAGAGAGCTGCTGCTCTGCTTGGTGTCCCTCCTTGCTTGAGCTGAAAGATGGCTCATGGCTGTGCATCACCAGGCTCCAGACAACATGCAGCGTGCTCAACTCAGTGGGAAATGAAAAGGATACAGGCTCTTTTGTCAGTGCAGCTTGGTCTTAATAATGTTTAAATATCTGAAGGTCGCTAAATTACAGAGCGCGGAAACTTGGCACAAAGGCCCTTTCTCCAAGATTATCTAGGTTTGCTGAAGTAAGACAACACAAAAGAATAAACCAAAGTGAGCCAAACCACCAACTGCTGCTAAGATGTTGTTCTTCTCATTAAGCCTATATGCTGAGCCTATAGAGAAGGCAGCATTTCCTGTCCCTCTTGCTGACAGCTCAGCATTAGGGCACAAAGGCAGGTCACTGTCCTTGGCGATATGGTAAACAAAGATAAGAGCTAAAAGCAACGGGGTATTTTTTTAACCCTGATAATTCACTCAAAATAAATTCCATTCTGAAGAGATTTATTGTTTACTTAGCACTCCTCAAAAGAGCTTCTCAGGAATGCAATCTCCTTCCCATGTGTCGGGCACGGAAGAAGTGTTTCAGCTGAAAGCAGTAGCCAGGCCTGCCCAGGGCATCTGTTCCTCATCCCTGGATACACATCTATGAAATCCATGTGAACCTGCTAGAAAAACATAGCCCCGAACATTTGCCCAGATCTGCTTGTTATCCTGGGTTGGGAACTTAAACAGATGTCTTCAATGGGCAGCTGTGCTCATGAAAATTCTTTGCCAAAATGCCAACAAAAAACCCCACACTTACTTTCCTTTTCTGCTCACAAAATATTTGCAGCAGGAGCAGCAAAAGAGTGAAAAAACACCAGTTTTCTGGCACTATTAGTAGAAGAAGTGTAAGTCTTCTACATACCTGCCCCTAATAAATCTGCCCCATCCCTTTCCCCCCACAGCACATCTTCCCAAATACAGACATACCAAGCCAGTATTAGGGGGAAAACCTCATAAACTTCAATGAGGACGAGTGTAGAGTACAATTAACACCAGACACCAGTACAGATTAGGGTATGTCCTGCTGGAAAGCAGCCATATGGAGAAAGAGCTCGGAGTACTAGTGGGCAGTAAATTCTCCAAAAATTCTCCATGGGGCAGCAATGTGGCCAAGAGGACCAATGTTATCCTGGGGTGCATCAGGAAAAGTGTGTCCAGCACATCAGGAAAAGTGTGGCCAGGGAGGTTTTCCTCCCCTTCTGCTCTACCCTGCTGAGACCACACCTGGAACACTGTATCCAGTTTTGGGCTCCTCCAGTTCAAGAGAGACAGGGATCTACTGGAGAGAGTCCAACTGAGAGCTACAAGGATGATTAAGGGACTTGAACATTACTCCTATGAAGACTGAGAGAACTGAGAGAACTGGGCCTGTTTAGCCTTGAGAAAAGGCTGAGAGGGGAACTTATTTATGTCTATAAATATCTGAGAGGTGAGTGTCAAGAGGAAGGGGCAAATCTCTTTTCAGTGTTGTCCAGTAATAGGACAAGGAATAATGGGTTTAAGCTAGAATATAGGAAGTTCCACCTCAATGTGAAGAGAAACTTCTTCACTGTGAGGGTGATGGAGCACTGGAACAGGCTGCCTAGAGAGGCTGTGGAATCTCCTTCTCTGGAGACTTTCAAAACCCACATGGATGCATTGCTGTGTGGCCTGCCCTAGATGATCCTGCTTTGGCAGGGGAGTTGGACTGGATGATCTCTTCCCTTCCCACCCCTAACATTCTGTGAATGCCAGGAGGGCATTGCTGACAACAGCAAAAACAGTCTTATCTTCTCCATGTAAGAGGCTGAGTTGCTTCAGCAACTCCAAGTAAGACAAGAGGTTAAGCATCTTGCTGATTTGGATCCTCAGGCTTCAGATGAGCATTTGGGAGCTGTCGATGGCCACCAAAGTGGCCATTCAATCCTGCCATGGAAGTAGCAGTAAAGCCTCCCTAGTAGATTGCCTGGAACCTCTCTGGAAGGGGCATTTGGTGGACTTCTCGTAGACGTAGCAGATGCAACTGAAAACCCACGTGGGTTCAATTTAGACAAACTGTCCTCGGGAAGAACATAGAGTGGGGACTGAAGGAACAAGGGATTTTCCATTGTTTCTGCTGTACATTTGACCTCCCCTACCTTTTCACAGGGCCTCTGGATTTCAAAAGAGACAAGAATCTCTTTCCAGAACACAAAGAGGTTTGTTGCAATTCAGTTCTTAAGCATGTGCTTACTCATGACATCCTGGGATTGGCAGAGATGGATTACCTATGGCCTTGAGCTATTTTGTAAAGTGGATTGTGAGTTTAAAATGTTTCTGTTTCATTTTCTGAAAGAGTTATAAACTTGCTAAAGTTCCCAACAACATTTTTGGGGATAGCTTTTGTAACCCAATCTCATCTCCTCAATCTCATACACTTCCATATTCTTGTTGCATGTTTGCAGGTCACTTCTACTCCTGCACAGGGGGTGCTAGTTGCTCTATTGATTGCAGCAGGCATGTACTTGCTCTTTTTTAGATGTTCTCATAACCTCTTTTTACTACCTCTCTTGCCAGATATTCTGGCAGCTCAAAATACAGAAATGAGTACTGCTGTCTGTTCCAAGGCAAGTTTTTCCAGGATGACTCAAGGATGCCAAAATGATGAAGAAATCGTTTATAAAGGTCAGGACACACTGTACCAGCATGCCATCCAGCTTCTGATATTCAGGTCAGTCAGGGCTTATCAATATAAGCAGTGGTTCTTGTTGCACATATCTTCCTGCACTGAGACCAGTCAGCCCACAAACAGAAGCTGAGTAGTTGTGAAGTCCTGAAGAAAACAGCAGTAAAATTCAGCAATTCCTCTGCATTGCAGGGCACTCACGGGAAAGGAGAGAGATGCCTCTTTGTGGCCATCACCCTCAAAACACACTGGGGGGCTTATGTGCTGTCTCCTGCTCATTTCATGTGGTTAATATCAAACTGAGACATTGCACCAACACACTTACTCTCTGTGCTATTTGTGTAGCATAGAGCTTATCTGTATTGATATAGCATATCTGTATTGATATGCTATTTAATATGTGTTTGAATGGTGAGTACTGATTGGCAGAATGGTGCTAGGGCTAAACCTTACATTCACAAGTGGAGGTAAATTCAAGCATAGTCTTTTTAAAAAGCATAGTAAACAGCATGATAAAAATTCAGGAAAACCCATGTCAGTACAAACACAGTTTTACTCCTTTCATTGGACATGTTTATTCCAATACAGTGAGGAGAAAAACCAATATTATCAGGACTCTTTTGTCAGGGAACTGTATCTATGCTATGCTATAATACAGAAAAGAAATAACTAAAGCTCGTAAATGAACATTGGTGGAAGAACCCCATGGTAGGTCTGAACTGTGTAAACATGAGGCTGCTAAAACTAGCAATGTCCCATCCAGATGTGTACATGGAACACACTTTACACAAACTAATGCAAACTAGGTAGGAGCCTCAGGAACTGCCAAGAGGTATTGCTCCACCAGTTGTCTACCAGTTCCCATGGATCAACACTGACACACATGCCCATGCCTTGTCTTCAATTCCTCAAAAGGAGCTTCTTTTTAAAGAGAAACAGAAATACAAAATTCAGAGCAACAGTAAATAGATTGAGAGAATTTCTTCAGCCTGTGTAGGTCATTAGTATATCTATGCATATAAATAAATAAAAGGAATCAGCCCCCTTTGAAACAGTGGTGACAGAAAAGAACCATAAAGCACATCCCCTGATGGTAGATTCACCTAATTTGCTTAATAGACTGATTTCGATTTTGTATAATTATATCAGATGGGAAACCTTTGTAATTAAAACAAAATTAAAGAATAATGTAAAGGCATTATATCAAACTAAAGATGCTTGTTCAGGGAAAAAAGAAGTTATGCTGATAGAAGCAGTTTTATATGTGTACATTTCTATGCATACTAGGAAGTTTCATGGCATAAACTGCATTGGTTTCTAAAGTATATAGCTATCAGCTATAGCTATATGATGTGTAAAGCTATATACACATGTGCACACCCACCCACATCCTGTTCTCCCTTCAACACTGTACACAGAAATTTACTGTTCTTTTCTGTAAGAACAGCCATTTCAGTACCCTGTAATACAGAAAGGGCAATTTTTACACATTATTTTTCAACAAAGATCTAATTTAAAAACAAGACCAAAAAAAGGATAGATTAATAAAGCCCCCATCCACATGGTATTGACTAAAGTTTTCAATCACAAGCCACTTCAGAAATAAGCAACAGAGTCCTACATTAAGATGCTCACTCACACAAACACACATGCATGCACATATGCACACACAAAGGAGAGACTAACAGTTATTTATATTTCCTACTTTGAGAGACAGGAAACCTCCTTTTGCATCTGCTTTTTTCTCACTAAGAAGAATAATTTTAATTACAGTCACTTGGCAGGAAGCCAATTTTGATATTTTTTTTTTAATGACATCTGTCTAAGCATTTTTAAACTTCCTGCTCAATGTAACTTCCTTCATTTTATAGACCAACACCCAGTTACAGCAGAAAAGAAAAGGGAGTAGCAAATGATTTATTCATTTTTCATGTTAACTCTTATCAGGTATATCAAGTGGTTCATTGTTCTGAGAACTGATGGCACAGAAAGCAGATTTACAAGGGAAATTTAGGACTCAAGCAGTCTGGGAAAGGAAAAAAAATAATCCATGCATGGAAAAAAACAACACAGTCGTAACTTAACCCTAAAACAACTCAACAGTTCCTGTTCTGTAGGCTGATATTCCTAGGTTTGGCTAGGCTTTTTTGGTTTTCAGGAAAATTAAAAAAAAAAAAAAAAGAGAGTTGAGAATAGGGGAAAAACTGGGGTGACAGACTTGAATGTAAGAATGTGAGGCTTCATGGTCAGTGCATGCCACCTACACCAGCTTAATGCTGGGCAAGTCTCTGCTGCATTGATGATGTCCCCCTTGGCTTGGTTCACAGAAGCAGAGGTAGAGTTTGAACTCCAAGTCCATATCCCAAGCCAGAATGGCCCCCCTGCTTCATTCAGATAACTGGGACAGGAACCTCAGAGCTCCTCTAGAAAAACCACAGAAAAAACCCAAAAATTAAATTTTCAGATGACAAGTGTTAAAGCATCCTCTGCCCTTCGCTGTGCTGTTATTTGTGGCTTACAAGGCTGTATTGCACGGCTTGCTGTTTTCCTCCTGCACATGGAGGATGGTGAGCTGAGAAAGAGAAGGCAAAACCACCACTAATAATGTGAAAGGTGAGAAAACAGGAGAGCTGAGTAAAAAGCAGGTGCCATGGGGTGGAAAGGAGGAGGCAAAGACAGAAGCAATGGCAGACAAATGAGTAAGGGAGCTGCTCCTCCAGCCTTTCACAGGTACCTTGGCCACTCCCTGAGATTTGTCAGGGTGTAACAGGGCTGGGGCCAGGGCAAGGCTATGGGAAGGAAGGCTGGGTGGCCAGACAACACCAGGGAGCAGTGAGCAGAAGAGCCATCAAGCAGGCTGGAGTAGCACATTTTATTCCTTCTGGCCACTCATTCCCTGCCGTGTTGGAGTTCAAGCCACAGGCACATACCCACACCTGGCTAAGGAAAGTCCCAAAGGGTTGGGATTTATAACACCCATCAGGTGTGCAGCTGGTGTCATAAGAGCTGTAAGAGGAAGCTAGAAGTGTACCTGCCTCTTGGCTGGCCTCATTGCTGGGACACACGTAAGCCTAATGAACTGTTAATGCCTTGACACCCAAGCTGCATTTTCATTCTTGGCTCCAGACAACTTAGATTTTATTCTTTTGACTTAAATCTTTTCTCAAGAAGGCTAAACCGTCTTTCAGGACAAATGAGCAAGACAACACAAAAATAACCTAGGAAAACTGTTTCACTCCTGCACTTTCTGCCTCCATGCAGATCTAACCTACAGTCATCATGAAAGCGCTAAAAAAATTTCCATGTGCTTTTTAATTTCCTGGTCCTGGTTGGAACCAGAACTGTGAATGCTGGAAGCCCCCAGAGGAAAAATTGGTATTGTCAGATTCTGCCTAATTTTCCAAGATTCAGGAGTTTCAAAGGATACCTCAGCTCTTTAAGTGTTTGGAGACTTCACTTTCACAAGTGGCTGGCTGCCTTCTGACTTGAGTCAACACAGCTGGAAAATGGAGTAAAAAAAACCCCAGAACTCTCAGTGAAAACCAGATGTTGCCATTGAGCAGAGCTACTGTGTTAATAAAACTCTAGCACCCCTGAGCTCCCCGAAACAAAATGAATAGCTCTAATAGATTTCCCAAATTGTGCTTTATGCCAGAAAGAAAGTAGGAAAAAAATATTTTAAGACTTAAAGAAGACTGTGGAGAGGTACGGTTCTGGTGCTGGCACTAGGATTAGTGTGCAGTAAGAAAAAGATCCCTATTTTTAGGGAGGTCAGGCTGTGTTTGTTATTTGGCAGGAAGCGATCAGGACTGGTGATTACAACATTGTTGTTGGACCCCTGGTCTAGTGGATATGAATGATGTGTTTTAACTCATGGTTTGGTACACTGGTGCCCAACATGTGTGCCACAGAGTTTAAGCAGAGTCAGGAGTTTATGTGTATCCCCAGGGCACATGGTGTTTCCCCAGTGGTAGTTGTGTCGTAGCCATAAAGGAAAATATCTCAGCACTGTCAGGAACAAGGCAAAGATTTTGGGGCAGTTTTGCTTAAAAATACCCCAATCAAAGATATTTTTCTATCAACCATGTGCACCTCACAGGATGTACATGCATCCTGTGATATGATATATATACAGCTAAGCAGGAATGCAAGCAAGAACTGAAAAACTACAGTGGCTTGTTTAAAAGCCCTGCTTCATCTCATCCAGCCAACATTCCATTATGAGCCACAGGGGGCCAGATTTCTGAGGCCACCAAGATGTCAACAGTTGGAGAAAACCTTCACTCAAATGCCCCTGGGGTTGTTCTGAAAGCAGTCACTGACGTGACACCCACAGCCTTCTGCAACAGAAGCAGCGGCGCAGATTTGTTAGCAGGCTACTCAAAGGCACCACAAACCAGAGAAAGCTCTTGTCTTTGGAGAAAAAAGCTGACCTCTCTCTCTCCTTCCCATTACAAACAACATCCCAGCCTTTCCTTCTCCCTCGGCATGGCTGATAAAGGGTCTTTGGAGCCAATGAAGGATGCAGAGAAGATCCACATGCCAGACAGACACAGCCCATGTGCCTCAGTCACTGCTTGCATAGAATAATGTTGGTTTGCTCAGAACCAGATACCAAGAGAAGGATGTGTTTCACTCCTTCTGCTGCTTTCTTGTGATCAAGCCCTAAGAGCACTGGCAGTACTGGCTGCTTATACCACTAACTTCAGGTTGGATCATTGGTATGACTTAGACTACTCTGAACATCAATCTCCCTAATCTGTGGGGGTGTTATGTTTTGGCAAAGCTAGAAAAAGTAAACCCAAATTAAAAGTATAAATATGACAAGGTGTCTCAAATGCAGAGCTGTACATTATAAATAATGTGCTGAATGCATGCAGTGCTCTGACGCTTAACAAAATAAAAATATGGCATCTTTCTCCTGGTAATCTCCAGACACTTTTTAAAATACAGCCGGGGAAGCTGACTCATGGAAAAGGTAAAATGTTTTGCTTAAGGTCACAGATCACAAATTCAGTGCTAGAAAAATCAGTTCCTTAAGCTAATTCCCTTGCTTTGTCACCAGATAATATTGGCTTCAGCACACTTGAGCAATAAATTAGACTTTAAAAAACTCAAGGGCATTAGCAAATTATAATTAAGCGCATATACTGCTATAAGATGAATTGTTTTTATAATAAGAGGCAGCAAAAACTAGTGGCTATAAATTGCACATTGTAGGAGAGTATTACTCCTTCTTAGAGACAACAACAAATATTTTTGCCAGTTTTTGATGATACAGATGTGTGTGTGTACGCCTGTGCATGTTTAGAATACAGTAAAAGCAATAAGAGCCTGGCCACGCTCACTGCTGTGCACCTTGATGGGGAAGATAAGTGATGCTAGATTCAGAAAACACTCCAGGGCCTGGTTTAATTCAAAAATACACAGGTTTTTTTTAGACTAACACTGCTAAACATGTGAATTGTATTTGCTGGAGTGGATGATCTAAGCAACAGCCCCAAAGATACACCAACTGGCTTTGATAACAGCATAAACTTCATTGGCATTGCTTCTTTGCAGCTAGATGCTGATTGCAAAATCAGGATGACAAAATCAGCAATGACTACCATATTCAAACCTTGATGTTTAAATTGAGATGCCAGATTAGAACAACCCTTAGAAATAAATGCTTTGGTGTTAAAGGGCACTGAACATCTAAAGCTCTCATTCACGTTGGTGGAGATTGCTGGTGGTTAATTCCCTCTAACAGACTCAGGCACCTATTTAGGTGCTTGAATAAAGAGTTAGGGATCTAACTTTAGGCATTCATGGCTGAAAATATCGCTGCTAAATTCTATTTGTGTGGGCTGATGCTGAAATACTACTATGAACTTCCCATAATGTCATGAAAAAGTTAGAGATATAATAAAATTATAATAGTATGTTCCCTTTCCTAATGCCCTTTAGCCAGAATCTCAAATGTCCATTAAGAGACATATAAGTATGCTCCATTTTCCACATGAACAGGCTGTGGTCTTAAGTAAGTTGGAAGTTAAAATAAGTCAGAAGCAAGGAGTTCAAGTAATGTTAGCCAGCATCCATTCCCCAAACAAGAAACCAGCCTTTCCTTCTCTGTTCAGAGGAGGACAGGCTGCAGGTTTTACCATGTTTGCTGTGGTTCTTCTGAAAAGCACAACATCATGGATATTGAATGTGTGCCATAGGTCAAGTCTGAGTGTACACCAGAGTTGAATCAGAAGGGAACAATATTTTAGCTTAGAGTTTAGAGAAAACAAACAAACAAACAAAACAAACCAACCCAATACTGATCAAGGAAACCATTGTATCCCTCACTGTGTTCTTTACTGATTTGTTCTTAAGTCAGCCCAAGCTACCACCTTCCCCTGGCAGGAGAGCTGGTCAAACATATGCTTCTGCAATTGATCCAAGTGCCAGCTGGCACAGTGTAAGAGGGGCAGTCATGCACAAAAAGGCTGGCCCACATCTTCTTCTGACTCTGAAGATGCTGTTATCTCTGTCACCCACTACAGCTCTTATGTCCTACAACTAGGCTGTGGCACGGTGGGTCTTCTTTCTGATTTGCCACTGCTCTGAAGCCATGTCTCTTTCCCAAGGTTAACCATTTAGCTTCCAGCAGCATGCAGCTCTTAGGAACAGCTCGTTACAGCTTAATGAGCCAGTGCTGTTGATTGAGTGGTTAAACTACGTGCTGCTGTATCAACCCAATAAACAAGGCCAGTGTTGTTCATTGGTACTCCAACTGTACCAAAATGGCATGCATCAGGTAGAGAAGAGAACTAAGGGATGTCATTAACTTTACAGCTACACAACTTCTTACATACTCCACAAATCTGAGATGCAAGGGTTTACACTCCCTGAAATCTTACCCTTTTCCCCTTGGAGACATGTGACAGGAGTGTGACTGCTGGAAGCCAACAGCCAAACTTCATGTGGGCTGCCACTCAATTTCATTGCTGGCACCTTCCTCCTGCCAGGAGGATGAAGGGTTGGGTGTGATGGGTCTCCTGCTTGAGGTGTCCAGGAATGTCTCTAGGTCAACCCAGAAATAACTGCAGAATTCCTCCATCACAAACCACCTAGGCTTTTCCCATGGGAGCTTTAGCCCTGGCTAGTTCAGGGAGTGAGAAAGTAGACCTATGAGTTTAATTCAGAGCAGAGGATCTGAGTAGATGACAAAGCCATTGATGAACACAGACAACACACATTGCACCCAGGGGCCAGGACCAACACCTGCCACTAGAGCAGCATAGGCAGTAGAAAGCATCAAGCCCTCATTAACAGAGTGATAAAACACGATCTCATCTGGGAGCCATGACAAGCACAAGCAGCTATTTCCCAGCACCCTGATTTTGTCAGTTTTGCTGCTGAGGAGGCCCTCTGCCTCTGGTAGAAATGGAGAGTGTGAACTTCACCAGCCCTGCAGGTTCCCTCATGCAGCACAAGGAGCAGGAGGCACAGCAGCCCCCAGATGGCTCTTGGTGAGCACAGGGCTGGCTCTGCACAGCATCTGGCTGCCCCAGTTTAAAGGAGGGCAGTTTGGAGTGGTGGGGACTGTGGATGAAAAAGGGTTAGCCCTTCCTTGTCCCCCCCTCTCCCTTCTGCTCTCTCAGCCTTCTCCATGACCGCCTATTAACAACACACACAGACCCTGCTCAGTGACTGAAACTGCTGCAGCAGAATGATTGAATGGGACAGGGGGAAAAATGCTTTTGCAAATTCAAATATCCATCTTTTAATAATATAAACAGCTTGCCTTGCTGAAGCAGCAAAGCTGGACGTTGATGGCTATGTCTACTTCCATTTCACAGAGGAATTAAAAGATTAGCACCAACCTTTAAACAAACAACTGCCTCCTTGTCTGTGCCCCTGGGGCTGCTTTTGTGGGCACTGAGCAGCTGGAACTGAGTTTCAGGGGTTCAGACCCAAGCAACCATGGCTCAACCTGCAAGCCCACCTCACCTGAATCATGCCCTGAGCCCCTAGATTATTAAATGCTGATAAACCTGCATGAATGCATCCTTTTTCTTACTCGAATGGAGTGGCTCTTACCTCGGGGAAGGAGAGGTCCAGACCTACCAGAACTTTACAGCCTTTAGTAAAATCTTTGTAAGCCCCATTTTCCCTCTTGCACTGAATGGAGATGGTGACAGCCTGACACTGTGACACACTGGACCAGGAAGAACAGAAGACCACAACAGGGATTTCCTTGGCCATTTCCAAGCTCAAAAAGATGAGCATATGGCAATATGGGCAGACTGGGAAAGTGGCACACTGCAAAAGGTTACAAGGTCCTTTACAAGGCAAGTAGCCTTTTTTTGCCTCAGTTTGTCAGTGTACTACCAAAAAGTATTCTCATCTTGTTTGCACTATCTGGATAACAAATAACCTGTACCCTTTTTGTTTGGTACAATATTGCTCTCTCAAGCCTCCATTTGTGTGCACATACAGACACAACATCTGCTACAAAGTTTTTTTGTGCAATATCCACTAATTATTAGAGCCACCTCTGCTCCCTCATGGAACAAGGAAATGTCATATAGGGGTTGGCTCTCCCAGCTGAGCTTTATTCTAGTTGTAAATAAACTTATTAATACCCCAGACAGCATAAATAGCTACATATCTATTTTTAAACATATGTAATTATCAGTCTGCTAACTACTAGTTTTATTCTCCAGACCTTTCCAAATGGGTTTAACTATGACACAGGCAGTATTTATTTTTCATTTATTCCCAGCTATTTCAATTGGAAAAAGGAAGCTGCAAAGAGGGTGACTTATCTGCAACATTACAGTTATCTGTCAGAATGACATTCTGATTTAATATGGAGGTTATAGGGCATGTATGTTTTATTATGCTCTGGCCATTTCATGACACTTGCAATTACGGAATTAATAGTGTTGATGTTAAGAATTAGAAATAAACAATAGTTCATTTAATGATTGATATTCACTGGAAACAAAATTATCTTTAATGTAATTGAATAATTAGTTATTGATGAAGGGCTCATGATTAATTACAATTTACCTGCCTTAGCAGGATTTTAAAGATCCAGTATTCATTATTTTCAATGACAATGAAGAAATAGAAAAGGAGAAGTTGCAACTGTTAAATGTCACAATTTCAACATCATGATCATTCTAAGTAGGTTAAAAGATCTGAAAAACCTTCCTAATACATTAAAATCAAAACCTGCCTCCCTAGAGCTGGCTGCCCTTCTCCTCTGGGCTACACATCTCTCTCCACCATGAGCCCTCTGGATACGAGCCTCAGGCTTTGGGCCAGAGTGCCAACTGGTGCAAATCAGCACAGCTACTCTGAAGCCAGTGACACAAATAGTAAAAAATTCAATTCAATTGGGTATTTGTATAGGTCACCAAAATTATTTGGACTTTGTAAGGAACCTGGGTGCTGAAATTGTGGTATCAACTAAAAAAACAACAGGTAAATATTTAACAGTTGTCATGTGACTGATCAGGGGTAGATGTATAAGGATTGACTTACATGACACCAAATCACAGCATCACAGCTATGTTAATAGTGTCCAGGAAGGGCATAAGAAAGTGACCATGCTTATGCAAGTAAACACCTTACGAAGACAAATGTTGCTAAAATGCTGACTAGGTTTTAGCCTTGCTGCTTTCATTTCTGTTTGGAAAAGAGAGTACGAAGTGACTTTGAAACTGGCTAAAGAAACTGCTAAGAAATATTTTTAGGCTTACAGATGCTACACACACTTTCCTAAGGCATTAATTCTTTCATTTTGGCTTGGCAGTCAGTGTCCCCAGTCTTAGTAGCCCTTGACCAGCTCAAAGACCTCAGTGTGTTTTCATAAGAGGAGAAGAGGAATGAGATCCATCACCACACAGATTTTATGACTGACAGCAAAGCATTTCCAAAGTGGATCCAATAATTTTAGCACGAAGCATCACTGGTTTTCTGGCTGTTTTCAACAATACGTGTGATGGGATCCGTCCCAAAATATAAAAAGGATCAACTAGATGGAAAAGAAAGGTGTAAATACTATAGGTTTCCAAATGCACTTAACCTGGCCAGCAAAAATAATCCCAACACAGTTGATTCAAGACTTTTCTTAAAAATGTCTTTGTTCTGCATGTCTCTGCAAGTCACTTTCTTCTATTGGAGCCTGCTCTATTCCCTATATTTGGATGGAAAGGAGTTCACTATGCTCCTTTCTTCCCCCTCTCTCTTAACTCTAATTCAGAGGGGTACCTTGCCCCTTCCCTCCCCTCTCCTCCTCAGAGCTTAATTTAAAAAAAAAAAAAAAAAAAAAAAAAAAAAAAAAAAAAAAGTCATTTACAAGGTGGAAGTAATATAACAAATTATGCCTTATAGGGAAACCCCACTGCTCTCATAAAGACCTAGTAGGATCTTGGGATCATTCCTTGTTGGGGAGGGTTAATGGAGGCCCTGCTCCTTTGCATCACAGTATTAAGCTTGAGATTTTTAAAGGAGAAAACACTCTCCACTAAAACATAAAATGCTGTGCCTACAGCACTGCCTATACATTCCACTTCTCCTACAACTCAAAGCAAAAGCAGTGGAAGCTATAAACCACTCTGCAGTCACTGCCAGCAGACAAAGGACTTTCTTTAGGGAAAGCCAGAGACGGCAGCAAGAGTTAAAACAAACAGTTAAGATTATACAGCTCACTTAATTTTCCCTTAGGAAACTGAAACATCCCTTTCATTCTACTCCTGCTCCCTCTAAATCAGGTTCAATCCATTCATATGAAAGGGCCACAATACAATACCCTCAAGGAAAACATATCCCAACTGAGATGTGCACTATTCCTATCTGAAGACCTTGGAGGTCAAGGCTGTACTAAAAGAGCAACCAAACAACACATGAGCCTGGAGAAGTTAAGCAAGAATCCTTTGCAGCAGCTGTCTCTGGGAATTTGAGGAAAACCTTGCGTAAACTGATGGCTTTGGGGAAGTGACCCTGGATTGTGTAATGGCCAATTCAACTATTGCCTAATGAGAGTGTCCTGAGAAATTCAATTTTGAGAAAAATTAGCACTCAGAAAAGGCCCCCTTTTTATGACTTCCTCTGACATGGTGAGCTGTGGAAAGATAATTTCTTTCTAAAGTTTATAAAGATTTCACACACTATTTAAAAGGTTAATGTTAAAATGAAAGCCATTAAAAGGATATCTTTGCTCACCCATATACTAATAACACCTTTGATCATTAAAGATGAGTTTTATTTAACAAACCCCCTGCTACTGCCATGCCTTAAGATCTTGATCTCTCTTTCTTTCTTCCTGTAGTACATTATAATTGCTGCTAGTGATGTTTTTAATGGAGGTTTCAGGTTGGCTATGAAGGTTTGGGAAACATTCCATGATCCACGATGTGTTGGTAGTGTGTGGAGGAGGACTTTTGTGTACCTTTTCCAATAAGACTCCAAGCATCTTCTCCTACATGAAGGCACATGCTGTGATGACCCATGTTGTCTCCCTGGGTTCTTAAGAAAGGAGTGCAAAAATCTAAGATTGCATTTTCTGTCCATGCTATATCTTTAACTTTCTGAATTTTACTCAGAATGGGTAGTGGACTCATTTCAGCAGTCCACACCCACATGAGTACACCACAGAAGCCACTGGAAGTGACTTTATGGGACAGTGCTGCCTAGGGGTAGGAAATTGGACAGATCAGCACATGTCCATGTTGTAGGCACGCTATGCATTTTGCATGCAGCTGAGCTGGATGAAGTTATGGCTTCCATTGCTCATCACCGTCCTCACCTGCAAGCTACCAGCCCCTCAGATACTAAAAGCAGATCTGCTCTGATAATTGCTCTTCTCTCATTCAGCCAAAAATCTCTGCTTCTTTCTTATGAAGTGTTGCACTAAAATAAAATTTCTTCATGCTAAAAACTTCTTCATGCATTTCTTTGATACTTCTTTCTTATGAAGTCTTGCACTAAAATAAAATTTCTTCATGCTAAATAGGGTCATTTTGATTGAGGCAGGTGTGGGGGGCAATTACTCAGGCCTGCAGATTTGAAGGGAATATAAACTGTGATGCAGATCAAAGGTTGGTTGACCAACTGTTGCTGTCCTGCATCCAACTCAAGGGCATCTAGATGGTCATAATCAGAAGCTTAGATGGTGACCTCAGGAAATATCCAGGGTCAAGTACCACAGAGTGGGTGCTGAGAACCCAAGTACTTATTCAGGGTCCTAATTATTTCAGTTGTGTTTCACTGAAGAGCAATGGTATACCCATATGCAGTTCCTGTATTAGAAAAGGAGTTAATATCTCTACATCCATCTGCAGACCAAACCCATAGAAGGGCCATGAAGGTGATCAGAAGTCTGCAGCACCTCTGCTGTGAAGACAGGCTGAATGAGTTGAGGTCTTTCAGCCTGGAAGTGAGACCTTATAGCTGCCTTCCAGGATCTGAAAGGGCCTACAGGAATGCTGGAGAGATTTTTTTATAAGGGCATGTGGTGATAGGGCAAGGAACGATGGCTTTAAACTACAAGAGGGTAGATTTAGGTTAGACATCAGGAGGAAAGTCTTCAGTATGAGGGTGGTGAGACACTGGCACAAAGTTGCCCAGAGAAGCTGTGCCCCTCCCTGGAAGTGTTCAAGGCCAGGTTGGATGGGGCTTTGAACAATCTGGTCAAGTGGGAGACGTCCCTTACCATGGGAGAAGGGTTGGAACTAGAGGATTTTGAAGATACCTTCCAACCAAAACCATTCTGTGATTCAGCTTTAAATCCACATTGTTTTCTCAGTTTAAGTACACACTACCTTTCAAGAATCTATGTCCTCTTAGGTTTTTTGAACACTGTATGCTCCCCAAAACCCCTCCCCCCCAGCTCTAGGGTGGAAATTCTCAGAGGTACTGTAGCAATAATCACAGGAATAAGGATTGCAGCAACTTTCCCTCAGGAAGTCTGCTTTGCTCTCTGGTTCCCATGGATCAGGGATGTGTAAGTTATTCAAATGTACCATGCAGGAAAAGAGATCTTGTATGAAAATAAGTACAATTGTTATTTAAGAAGAGAAGGAAATAATGAAGAAGGAGCTTTTTAAAACACATCTGTAGTTTTTTTCCACAAAGAAACAAGTAGAATTTGTACAAAGAACTATATACTGTGAAAGTCTGCTTTGTTTGTTTTTAAAAATGGTATTTTTTAAATTGGAAAAACCAGAAATATGGATACAAAGCAAGTTTAAGTTACAAGTGAAATAGCAGCTTTAAAATAAAACAGTAGCAGAGAACATGTTCAGTTAATTTACTAGCAGGAAACTCGCTAAATTTTAAAGATTCATTTTACTTACAACTAAAGCTTTGCAAAATTGGGCTTACACCCATGATATACATATCTCTACTTGCTCTGGCATGCAAGAGAAAAACAGAGAATTACAACTGACCTGGCATAAAACTTCAAACCAATTTCATGACAGAATTTACAAAGCTAATGCCGTGTGACATTCTTAGCAGGTCAAATGAAAGCAAACCAGCAAGTGGAAGTGAATAGTGTAAGAGAATTATGTTTAATTTGGGGAGGTAGAACAAAATGATTGCTGTGCTGTTGCCTTGAAAATAGTACTGGATGGATTCAAAACTCTAAATGAAAGAAGAAAAAAAACCCCAAAACCTGCCAGGAGCAGCTGCACTTTACACTTGCGTGGCCACATGGGGAAACCAGGGGCAGGTCCTCAACCAGGGTAAATTGCCCTAGCTCTGAATGGGACCTGAATTCAGTGGGAGTCTATCTGTTCACCAACTTCAATGAGCTGTGAATTAGACCCAAGAGTGCCAGGTTTCCACATTTTCAGAATTCTCTCTCCCTCATTAAAATGTACTTACTAGTGACAGCAGCCAATGTTAACCTAATGAACAAAGTTCATTACTGACAAAAAGTGCTAATGCATTTTTATGCACAGCTCATGAAAATTTCATCTTTGAGGAAAGCAGAACCCTCAGCCCTGGCTGGACTGGATAAAGTCCTTGTCCAAACACTGCAGTAGATCTCCAACAACTGTTTTGCAAGCCTAAACAAAAGGACTACCTTGGACTGGGCAAATTTGGGAAGCATTGGTACCGTGAAGACTTTATCTGGACTTTTCCTGAAGATCCTGCTTTCACTTAAGATTCCCAGGGCTCTCAATTTAACAGGAAGTGTAGACCTTGCCCCAGTGACGCTGATGCAAGAACAAGGTGCCAAAAGGATTCCCTCTAGATTTTTTACCTATAATTTTTTAAGACTTATTTATCCTGTACCTTTGTCCTGAAAACCACACCAAGCTTCTTTAAGTCTGTATTTCACTTAAGGCCTCTACTGTGAGTACTTGCTGAGATAGTTTTGAGCAAGCTATGAGTAATGGAAACTCCATCAGAAGCAGAAAGGTCAAAGAGAGCTGAACTAGGTTAATACTCAGAGACTTAAAATGTCTGTTGTCTGGGCTAAGGTTACTTAGCTAACCAGAAGCTAAGAAAACCCATTATCTTGGTTATGCAGCAACTACTGAACACAAAGTATATATAGCTGACCCAATCCAGCATAATTTTTTTGTGTCTGGACTTGGTAAAAACATGACTCTTCGAATGCTCCTCACTTGTTTTGCTTGCCCTGTAGTGCCTGTTGGTTCCTCAGAGCAGGGAGAGATGTTCTGCTACAAAAACAGGAGTAATGTACACTGCTGGCCCTCACCAAATCCCATACACAGCCATAACAGTATTTACAGGAGAAGCAGAAAGACCCTGCAGGTTTGTTCAGCAATAAAGGGAGCCACTGAACGACCTCCAGAGAAAGGGACATTTTGAAATCTAAAACGAGTACACAGATGCCCAGTTTCCACTGAGGGGGTAGAAGATGGCAGGGCATCTTCCAAAGCACAAAAGGCAGCTTGTCCAGCTACCACTTCAGCCTTTAAGAAGAAGCTGGTAAAATTTCTGGCCAGAATCTTCTCTGTCCAGAATCCTGTTAAATTAATTACTCATACTTTTACAAACTGAGCATAAAACACACCTCAAAGTGCTTACCTCAGAGTAAGAAGGAATTACACAGAAGACAGACCATAGAGCATCGAGCTCACCAGCTCCAGAAAGGAAGAGGAGCAATAAGAGCAGGTAGAGAAGGAAATTCAAAAAGAGCTTGAGTCGCTTCAGGACAACCCAATTCAAATGGCCCCTGAGAGGTTGAGAGGCAGGGAAGGATTCCTACACCCAGCCACATCCTCCAGCTCTCCAACACACTTTTGATAAGGAGCAAACCACAGACAAAGGTGAGGAGCAATGGTATTGCATCACACACATCCCACCCAGAACCTGAAGCCACCTTTGACACACTGCTAGCCATATTTTTTGCCCATGTACCAATAATTAAGAACGAGAGATGGGATTCTCTTAGATACAAAACAGCAAATCCCACACCCAGCTCCACCCTCCAAACACCAAACCCTTAAGCAATACTGGAAGTATTAAGAGTGTTAATTGCTCTACAGCTTCAAGAACTCAACCCCCCTGAGAGAGTTGCATTAAAAGATAATTCTGGCTGCTATCTCATAGCTCTATGCTGAGCAGGAAAGCTCCATAACCTGCCATAAAAGCAGACAGGAATACAGTATTGCTGTAAATACCATCATGTCTCAGAGCAAAATCATAGTGACAGGCACTCTGGTCTGCTGTAGTTCACAATTGCATGAAATAAGGATGTGGGTAGGGTACAGTAACAAATAACAGGTATGGATTTCAAAAGAGAGAAACCCATTCTTTGTAAGAAAGATGCAGGCAGAAGGACTGAACGACAAAGTCTCTGGATGTTGATCTTAGTATGCTAAAAAATGACTTTATCCCCTTTTCCAAAATGTCATGTTTACTTAGCAGGCATTAAAAAGGAGGAGAGGAAAAAGGGTAAAAGAACAGAACCCACAATGGCTGAAGCTAAATTTGTACGCACAACAGAGACAGATAAAGCATCCCAGGGGGCCTTATCAGTTTTACACAATAACCAACAGGCTGTTTCCTGTATATAACAGCTTAAGGTCGGCGGATGTTTATTAGAGGCAGAGGGGAAAGGAAATGCAGTATCTTTGACTGACACAGCATGGATATATGAGAAGTGCTATTTATGCTTTTGACTTGAATAAGAACTACAGTGACTCATAGCTGTCTTCTACTTACTATTCCAATTAGGCTCCAGGAATGCTAAGCACCACTGTCCCAAAAATTCAGGGCTTGTTCACTGTTCCTGACAAAAAATATTAGAGGGTAGTAAGAATTTAAGCTTCTTCAGTCCATGACCATCTTTCAGTTAAGAACTGCTGGGGTGGATCAACCTCTTTCCACAGCCTTTGATTTTTTTAAAAGAGACATTAATTATTAAACATTTGTATCGTGTCCAGTGGGAATCCAGCCTAGGTTTGAGGCCACACTAAATACAGCTCTGTGGCATGCTAGAGAAATCGGCTGCCTGAGTGCTAATTCTTTTTGTTCCTAGGAGCCCTGTAGAAACATGAGAAGAGATTTAGGCATTCAGTCCACTGTTTTTCTATTAATCAACCTAATACATTATTGAATTGGGAGTATTGGAAACAAACAGGCATGAAGGGGGAAGAGAGAAGGATACCCTCTTTGAACACAGGTCTCCCTGCTACCTGGCTATGATGAGAAGCTTTAACTGGAAGAGGGACAGCAAGATGGGAAAATTAGTAACATAATAAGTATTTAATAGAGACCCTTCCCCAGAAAGGCGAACAGGCATTTTCTTGTCATCGTTCTGCTGCAGTGTGCTCCTAGAGGAGGTCTTCAGGGCTCTGTCATGCTGATTCGTCTCTAAACTAAGCCTGGGGTACAGCCACAGATGTAACATTTTGGCCTCAGAGGGGTAACAGGGGAAACACGACTCTTCATGTTCATGAGGAAAATAAGCATAGAGAGGAGCTTCTTGACAAAACGAGGCATCGTGCTTCTTGGTTGGAAGAGACAAGAAGTATCTGCTGGAGACCTTGGAACTAAAATAATGCTAATTCATTTTAGGGAACTAGAACTACCCTGTTGTGTGAACCCAAATGTTTACTTTGCTCTCTCCCCTTCAGTGTGAGAGAGTAAGGTACAATAACACTTCTCTTACTTGCTTTTTAGAACACCCATTATTTTCCACAGTGCTGTACAGAAAAACAGTGATCACACTCCACTCACAACTTTACCTGCATTGGCAGAGGAGACAACTTTTTTTGTGACTCTATAGAACAGACACAGTCCCTAATGTCTGACACTCAGGATTTTCTCATTCCTGACTGAGAGCATCGAAAGGGAAACAATGATAAAGGCAGGGACAAGGGTGAAAAAGAAAAACCTGTTTTTTTTTCAACTCTCAGGATTATACAAGGCTACAAATAAGAAAGAGCAAATGGCACTCTCCAAGGGAGATGAAGCTGTACACATTGTACATCATCTGAAGAAAAAAAAAAATTGCTAATGATTACTGTTCTCTGCAGAGAACAAAACCCCTCACTCCATCATCCTGGACAAAAGGACAGATATTCACCTTTCGCTTCAACTACCTTTTAACAAAGCTCATATGTAAAATTGTACATTATTTAACCCTATTCAAATGTACATTGGTGCAAACCTATCACCTGCTGTATGTCCACCCGGAGGTGTGTTGAGGGGAGCAAAGCTACAGCTGGACATTTTTAGAATAGTTTAAATAATGTCTCCAACAAATTGGAAGTAAACGTGCCTACCTTTCAAAAAGGTCCTCTATTCTTTTTAGGAACGGTGACTTCTCATCATAATTTTTCACTATAGAACTGCATGTTGTACAATGAGGCTTGGATGTTCAGAGCATTTAATTTCTGCAGCAGGTTTCCAAGGAGAGTTCATCTCCCACCTAGATGTCATGCAAGGAGGAGCCAAACATCTGAGGTTCAAACAGCTGGGCATACCAGTATTATGCTGGTATTACTGTGTGTTAAATGCATCCTCAAAGCCCAAATCTTAATCAAACACTTAAGTGGGGCAAACTTCTAAAGGCATCAACAAGTGCTTTTAGGCATGAACCTTTCTTGCTCTGCTCCACAAATTGGACATCACCTGGGTAAAATGGCAGCAAGAGGGAAGAGTTTCAGGCCAGCCTGGAAGCACCAGCATGGTCCATATCCTCTACTCCAGAGGCCAAGTACTCTGAGAGGCCCTGACTCCACTTATGCCCTGAAAACCCCTTCTAGATTCAAGTCTCACCTTTATACCAGCATCCTGCAAGGATCAATCAATGGACACCTCTCTCGTATTTAGGTAAATATTTACACCATGGAAAGTCACCAAATCAATGTTTGGAAAAAAAAAAAAATAAAATCCACAATTGCAGATGCCAAACACTGAGTTGAAGCCATCTCTACTGACTGTTTTGGAAAGGGTAGGCAGGTGGATACCTTGAATTACTGAGCAGCTACCCTCAGCTGCATGTCTCCCAGCAGTGCACACCTCTAAGCTATGTCCAAGAACTCAGCCTTAGGGAATTTAAATCAACCAGTAGTAGCAGCAAAGGCCTGCTTTGAATAAAAACAGGGATAGACTGAACTGAAATGATTGAGGTTGGAAATGGGAATGAGTTCCCTGTGAATCATATGGCTACAAAAAGGCTATGACATGCACAGACTTCTGTAAGGCAGAACAGAGGGAAGAGAGGTGTCTCAGGAATTATGAGTAAAGTGGGACAACTTAGGTAAAGTTTTAACTTAAAAAAAAAAAATAAAAAGAGAGACCAAAAGCCATTAGATACATAACCTTGTAGTCTAATATGGCCATAAATTAACATCTGCACTATATTATGTAAATTTATGTTAAATTATTCACTACCTGTCACCATATCCCCATAAAAAATCTACGTTCTGACATTTACAAAAAATGACATCTTCTGATAATAGTATTGCTACATATTTCAGTGGCTGCAATTGCCTTTTAACCATCTTGACTGCTGCTGAGCCAAACACTACTGAGACAGGGATGCTTCAGGAAGTTTAATGAATTCATTACTATTCACTGATTCACCCTCCAGGAGGGCACTGTCCATGTAAGCCAGTGTCCTTAGGGCTGTGCACTTCTCCTAGTTTCAGAACTTGCTGGAGAGGAGCCAGGAAGGATCCAGGACACAGGTCCCTGCATCTCTCCAGCTATGAGCTGAAACTGGATACCCTGTAAAGGCCCTGGCTGCACCTTTTTAGTGTTGAATGCGCTGGCCACTAAACACAGTAGAGCCATGTTCTTATTTCTTATAAGCCATGTCTTATTTTGGAACCTATGTTAGAAACAATGCTACCTTAAACTACATCTTGCATAGAATCATAGAAATGTTTTGGTTGGAAAAGACCTTTAAGATGATCATATCCAACCCTTAACGTAGCACAGTGCCAAGTACACAACCAAACCATGTCTCTGAGCACCACATCCACAAGTCTTTTAAATACCTCCAGGGATAGGGACTCTACTACTTCCCTGATGACCCTTTCAGTGAATAGATTTTTTTCTTAATATACAATGTAAACCTCTCCTGGCACATCTTGAGTCTCTTTCCCCTTGCTCCTGGAAAAACTTACTTGGGAGAAGAGACAAACCCCACCCCTTTCAGGTAGCTGTAAAGCACAAGAACGTCTCGCCTCAGCCTCCTTTTCTCAGTGCTAAACAGCTCTGGCTGCCTTGGCTGTTCCTCAAAAAACTTGTGCTCTAGACCCTTCACCAGATCCATTGCCCTTCTTTAGACATGCTCCATGTTCTCCTGTGGTACGGGGCCCAAAGCTGAACACAGTTTGAGGTGCATTACCCACATTTCCCCATCCTACATCATAATAAAAGACCACAGGAGATTATTCAGGTCTTAGAAGAGGACACATTTCCCTCTATATGTGTATCTCCCCACCAACTACAAAAGGAGTCTGTGGTGTGGGTTCCTGAGAACCTGGCACAGGTTTACTCACTCCTCATTGCCACTGAGATGGTGAAGCTTGAAAAGAAGGCTCATGTGTTGGCCTCCTCCTTAAAGGTCTAGGCAAGAAGCTCTGGATCAGCCCTCCAGTCAAGGAGTCAATCCAACTGCTTTTACTCTCTATTTGCTAGCTGACCTCTAATATCCAGCTTACACACAAACCATCAGCACTCACAGAGCAGCTGTTTGCTGGCAGCTACTGCATCGTGACTTAAGGCAGCGACATCAACTGGAGTTCAACAGAAGACTCCCAGTGATTAGACCTGGGTCAAGTCAAGAATAAGAAGGAAAGCTCTGAAGTTGACTGAGAAATGGGATAGAAGTTGAGCTTGCTCTGCGTTTTCCTGATAAATTTTTAGTATAAGCTAAGAAAAGAAGCAAAGGGCAAAAGACAAAAGAAAATTCAGGCCCTCTCCTGTTAAGCCAAAACCCATGCAATAAATTACTAATGTATTTCCAGGGGAACTGTCCCTAATTTGACCTTGCAGTTCTACTCACAAACATTAAGCCAACATTTTAGAGACAGGAGAAATGGAAAGGGGATACATATTAAAGGAAGAAAGAATGGAGTGAGGGGGAGGGAAGGCAGAAGAATAAACAAGCTTTTGTGACAGCAGGAAGCTCTCTCTTAATTCTGAGATAATGAAACGCCAGGCCCAACTGCTGAATATTACAAGAGCCATCATCTCGTGTGGATTGCATGCAGCTTTATTTTCTACTCCCCTGCATGGACTGAATATGATTCACAGCACAGTCACTGGAAACAGTCATTACTATTTATTTGGAGCAAGATGAGTGACTGTTCTAAACAGCATCAACTGCACCTGTGATAGTGCAGAAATTTTTTTTTATTAAGCACATCCATACTCTCTTTTTTGCCCTTCTTCTGTTCAATATTCTCTTCACAAAGAGCATTTATTACAGTGCTGGCTGTGCAGTTCAAAAAGGAAAGAGGCAAATTTACAGCCATCATTAGAGAAGATGCAAAAGCATGGCAGCAAACACCAGCTTCTCCTCTTCGTGTGCACAGAAACATGTCACACAAACAGGATGTAGACAAGCATGAAGAGACAAACAATTCATAAAGTGTAGCTAGTTATAATATAATAATGTGTTTGGCTGTGGGTGAGCCTCCTAGCTCCAATTTCATATTTTTGCTGCAATGGGAACATTTCAGAACATCCTGAACTCACTCTGCTCCAGACAACCCCAAAAAAACATCCTGTCTCCCTCAACCCCCAAGCACAGCTCCTCCATTCTATTTGCAAGACACTGCTCACAATTTTGCTGCAGCAATTTATCTCTGGCTGCACAGAGAGGTGATCAGCCTGCTCCCTGCCTTGCTGCTGTTCTTTCCTCTGCCATACTTCAGTAGCCAATGCTGATGCCTCCCTGGCCCCCAAAACACTGCACCTATGAGGTGACAGGGCCTCAGCTAATTCCCACCCCCACTGTTATTCCTCTCTTCAGCAGTCTCTGCCAATGAAGTTATGCTTTTAGATTGCTATTTAGAATGTAATATAAAGCTATAGAAAATTCAGAGTGCAAAGAACAGACCTCTCTCTTGTCTACAGTCTTTATTGCCCAAGTGCATGCACCTGATGTGCTTACAAAAAATGTCCTTGCTGGCAAAATCCTCTTAAAACAGCACAGTTCTGTTTTCTGCTGGTTTCAGGCCAACTGTAAGGAGAAGCTAAGGCCATTTCATCTCTCTGCTGTAGGTATCAGTGTCTCAAGTACCTGCATCCTGTGATGCCATTAAAAGCTTCAGGAGATTAAAAGTGTGGGTTTTCTTGTTTGTCTAACAAAGTAAGGTACTTCACAGAATAATGGATTGCTCTTGAAAACTAATAATCCTAATAGCAGTGAACAGATGCACAGAATGAATTGTTTTTCTATAGTGCACTTGGGCTCTTATTTTTTTTCATTTACATGTGGCCTCTGGAGCGAGTGTGATTTCAGATCACAACACTAAGGGGAACACCCTGTTTCTATATGATCACTCTGAAGTCACACAAAGAAATCTTCCTCCCCAAAGAGGGAGCCCAGCACCTTCCTGCACAAGGGGCCATGGTGAGACCAGCAACACAAAGGAGAGCAAGAAGGAGGTACAGGGCTTGGAAGAGGGGACACATGATGCAGGGGAGAAGTGGGAAGCAAAAATTTCACAGTGACATGTACTCTGTTTACACTACAGCAGTATAGTTATCACTGCTACACCTGGGACCCAGATGCTAAAGCAATTGTCAGAGATAAAAATATGGTGGGAAAAGAAGAAAATTAATAGGGCTAACATATCACTAAAAACTGCTTTTGACTAGACTACAAGCTATAACTGTTCCTAGCCATTGCATTGATTGCTGTAGGCTTTTCCCCAACTGGTTGCAGAAAATCTCTTAGTATTGATTCTCTTACTACTGCTTGGCAGAGGACCACTGCAAGACAACTTACTTCTGAACTGAGGGAGGGTTGCACCCACCTTGAGTCTCAGCAAACTGCAATAGCACAATGCCCTTCTTTTCCTCTGTTCCACTATCCAGTCACAGACTTTGTCAATCAAGAAATAAGGACTCTAATTTAATTCTTGCACGAATATGCAGAGAAGTGGAATCAGTCTCATATCAAGCCTGTGAGAAATTAATCACTCCAGCATTAGATCTTTTCCCGATTCCAAAGAGAACATCTTAAATCCTGAGGCAGGAGGACCACCAAAAATAATCCCAGTTATGGCACAGTTAGTTTTGTAATACAGACATTATAGCTCACTAGGACCTGATCCCAAACTATTATCACTCCACTTTTGCCTTTTGATAACCATTAGTCAAGCAAAACTGAGGGACACATTCTCCTCCCAGTTACTGCGCAGTAACACTCTAAACACATAAGGTTATTCTGTATTTGTATCCCAGAACTGAGAGGCAGGACTAAGATTTTGTGGGGTTTTTTTAAGCCAGAGGTAGCTGAGGGGAAGAGTGGGGATAGCCTGGAGGGAGATGTGAGGGAGAAGCCCCTCACATATAGGAGCAGCTTGAGACTGTCTGTGCTCACAGGGCCAGGTAGTGGGGAAGCAGATCTGACCTGGCTGAGGAAGGATCTGTCCCATGTCCTTGGTGATGGGGACTTCCCACAGCACAGCTCACCATTACAACAGCATGCTGAGGGCTAAAGCAACCATCACTCTTCCCTCCTTCTTCAGCACCAGTGTGGAGCCTTCTCCACCAAATTATTTTAAGCAAAAGCCAGGGGTTGAAGCAGAAAGTGATTCTTGACATGTGAACTCTCAGCCTGTGAGCAGAGTGAGAGCCGTGAAAGATTTGTGGGCTCCCCCTGCCCCCAGTGTTTAAATGATTAATTAGCAATTTCTAGAAAGCAATTCACAAACGGAGAAAGGGCAGATTTTCAAAACTATCAGCTTGTAAATGGAGCAGAGCTGATTCTCTGGCAACTCTTCTAACAAGGTTTCTTTTTTCACAGTATTTGTTTTATGCTTCCTAAAGATCTGTCCCTAGTCTAAATCCCAGCAGGGGGAGATGCCAGTGGAGTTTAATTACATTCCAACTATGGGGAACATTCAAGGAATAGGGCTCTGGAAAAATCCCCACAACTTGGTCTTAAAAAAATTAAAAAATGAAAATTAAAAATGGAAAAAGGTTATCTGATTAAAGCAATGATATGAATGTGCTGTGTCTCCTAACCATAGGTTTAAAACATTCTCCTCTTTCAAGTCTCAAGGCATTAAGCCAAATCCTCTGCTGAAGCAAACAGGGAATTTATACCATCATTTTACAGCAGACATTCAGCATTTACAGTTTAAGTAAACAGTTATGAGAGGTGGCATTTTAGAGGGTTTTGCTGTTTTCTTTTTTATAAACTAGACATGCCATGTGCCATACTGACAATCCCTGTGATTGAGGACAGTTTTAGCTTGGACCTGAACTATTATTATTACAAGGGATTAAAAAGGGCCCTGTGCTCTGCTAACAGGGGGTGCATGTGGGCATTCAGGGTACAGGTGACCTCCCAGGCCCCAGGAGATGCTGGAGACACATCTCATCCTGGCCAGGAGGGTGGGCAGGAGCTGGAGATGGGCACATTAAAGGCAAAACAGAGACTCACTGATCCACAGTCATGACATGGGAACCTGTTGCCCTCAGCACAAGCGTGAAGGAGACAGAAAGAAAACTGCAGGCAGCCTCCTCCAGGTATAATTCTTTAAATCAGGAAAAGCCATCAAGCTGAAATATCTTTCTCGGCAGGAACTGGGCAAATGACTTCTGTGCATTCAGCTGGGACACTTGAATGGTGGACTAGGCATTAGAGGAAAAATATTGTATTCAAAGCTGAGAGGGAAAACTAGGCTTTTTCACCATTCCTGCTTCTGGTAATCCAAAAAATCAGGCACCCCACTGTTCTGCAACTACCCGTGATGAGACCCAACCTCAGCTCTTAGAGTAGCTCCCAGAAGGGGCTGCAGAAGGGACAGTGAACATCACTTCCTCACCTACCCTCTGGACTCAGCATTACATCCAGCTGTACACAACAGAGAGACTTTTCACCAAACAAGCACTGAAATATTTAATCATTTGAAACATTCAAGTGCGAGAAAATTGTCAATGAAGCTAATTAAGAATCTTGAGATAATAAGCACTGATGGCAAAATGTTCCACTCTAGCGCTTGCCATCAGGCAGCCAGGATTTATAGTATCTGTCATTTATAAAACTTATACCCTGAAGGATCTCACACTTTCAAAATGTGTGCTTCCACATATAGCTAGCTCTGCTCCCCAAGGTGACTCAAACTACTCATGCACAGCCACCAATGGTCCCCATATGACGGGTGAGGGCTTCAGATCCCAACTGTGGACATACAAGCCTATGTGGCATTGCAGCCTGAGAAGCTTTGATGTCTAGGTGGCTGTGTTCTGAGGTCTCACCCAACCCAACTTTATCAGAGCAACCATGAAGGGCAGGCCACAGGAAGGTAAGCCACAGGCACACAGAGCCAACACGGGGATGGAGAGGACCATGGAGCAGACAAAAAGCCATGGCACCAGCGTTTTATGTGCCGGGATTTTTCAGCAATTTAGGACAGGAAGTGAACTGGTGTCAGGCGATCGACACTGCAGATGGGCCTTTAAGCAGCCAACATGTAAATGGAGTTTGGCAAAGATACCGTGACTAACAGCCTTTTTTTCTTTTTTCTTTTTTCTTTTTTTTTTTTTTTTTTTTTGAGAAATGCCATTTTTAGATACAGAGAAACGCTGCCTTCTGCCTGCTAAGAGCAGGTGTGCAGATGTCGACAGCGAGTTCAGGCGAGTGCCAGGTACTCGAGAGTTGTCACAGGGTATGTAAGCATCCTAACACCACCTCCCAGCTTTTGCAGGAGGCGGGTGGGTTGGTGTTTTTTTGTGCTGAGCTTTCCAACAGACTGCTTCTCTAGCAGACCCCATCTCTGGGCTCAACAGCTCAACGTAGCCTGGTTTGCTTTCATCTTTGTTTCTAAGTTAAGCCCTGTGCACCAGCTTCTCAGGGAGGCAAATGGTAGGGCTCTCTCTGACTCACCAGTGTGGCTCCCAACGAGCTGCCCAGCAGACAGGTACAGCTAATCTGAAATGATGCCTGGTAACTGCAACGTGTAATTTCAGACTAAAGGCACCAATTTCCCAATCAGTTTGTAGCTACACTGTGTTACTGTAACAGGTTCTCTGCACAATTATCACGACACTTAGTAAGTTATTCCTTTCTGAGAGAGCTAAGAAACGTTTTCCTTTTAGAGAAAGCAGGGATATCTCTCCCTCTGGAAGAAAAAAATAGTAAAATTTTCCCCCCCTCCCCCCAACCCCTCCCCGTGTTGTATTTATTATTAATGTTTCATAAATAAGATTATTCCATCATAAGTATTAAAATATCTTTCTTAAAAAATGAAATACACAGGCAAGGAATTAAAACCCAGGTGTGTGTGTGTGCCTTTGTGGCAACAGCACGCATCAGGCACAGGCAGTTTGAATATTTTATACTTCATAATTTTTTTCTTAAATAATTAACTAACTTTAACTAGTGACTGTCCAGTTCTACCAGTGCAGAGGCTTTAACTGCACATTACATCTCTGAGTGTTCTTTTGGTTGCTCTGATTCTCCTTGCACTGAATCAGGACAGAATACCTCCACAAACCCCACCTGATTTTTAACACAGAGATCTGTTTCCTACCTCACTCTGAAGAGTGATGTAAATCCATTTCCTATAGCTTTTTCCTTCTGCAGCAAACCCAAACTACTCCAGTTAATATCTCTTGTGTCCAATGGATGGACCAGATATGGATGGGTTCAGTCCAGTATCTTTCAGCACACTGGGGGAACCTCCTAGCTCCAGCTGGGAATGTGGACTCATTTGATCCTCTGTTTGTCTCTTGAAGTCTAGAGATGAAGAGGCTAAAAATCCTATAGCTTGGTGTGATTACTACATTGCTGACAGTAATGCAGAGCTGGACCAGGAGACAAGGCACGCTGCACTAAAGAGTTGTACCCTTTGAGTAACACACTGAAATTAAACCATTTCCACCCCTTGCTGGCTTGGAAGAGAAAGTTCTCTCAAGAGTTTTTAAAAAAAAAAATAAATAAAATCAAAAACCTCTACCAGCAAGAATGACCTGGTCTATAATTACCATTCCATAGCACAGTCCATTACTGAAGGATACATGTGTACATATATTTAGATGAATAAAGATGCACATGAGGGCTTGGTAGGGTTTGCCAATGCATTGCTCACAATTTGCATATCTGCTTATGCACAGCAAGTGTCTCATGGCTACCACATTTCTCTGGAAATTCTGAGCATTAGTGGGATTAAAGTCATTACTGCCTTAATCTGAAGTGCTAAAAATATAAAAGACAGCATTCAGATTTCAATTCCCCTTTAAGCAATGATTTCAGCAATTAGTTTTGACTTAGTGGGAGTTAAGAGATCTGGTAACTTTGTATCCTGAAAAACAAAGCCTCAATCCTAACTTGTGACAACACTTTCCATCTATATTCTCTTCGTGTATTTATAGAACTATAGAAAAAGGAAAATAATATATTGACAAGAAGATTTAACAACACATAGAAACACTTAACTACACCAACTGCAACACCTGAAACAAGAGCAAAACCAAGCAAAACCTGGTCTGTCATATAAGTTTGGTAAGAATTCACAAAAGTGGAGATTAATTTTAGAATACTTTATCCAATTCCAATATCCACATTTTCCAAATTATTTTAAAAGCCCATAGGTGAACCTCTAAAACCAGACACAAATACAGAGCAACCTTTATAAAAGCAAAACAAAACAAAGCAACCTTGCAATTTTTAACACAAGAAAACATGAACAGGTGATATCACTGCAGTTTACAACTAGGGTCACACACTGAGAAGAAAATACTTTTCTTATGCAAAGGGTCTTCTGCACAGCAGTCCAAGAATGAGAGAAGTTCAGGGGAATTTAACAGCAATACAATGAAAATGGACACAAATTCTAATCTTTATTTAGGAGAAGGATAATCACCCATGGGCAGAGTTGAAAAAAAAATTGTGGTAAGCTCACTACTGCCAGAAAGGTTAGGGTATGAGAAGGAGAATGGCAATCCCAGTCCTATTTATCCTGGCGGCAGGATAAATCCTACCAGTCAGGACTGGTGTCAAGATGAATCCTTACAGCATGAATGGGGATGAAATCAGAGAGCGATTCCAAACATTGCCAAACACAGAAAAAGTTCACATCTGAATGCTATTACCTGTATCTATAAAATTTTTTTTCTTGTAAATACAGAGCTAGGAGAGAAAGTGAAATGTTCACTTTGCACCAAGTCTCTGTGTCCTTGCATTGTTCTCCATTTAAGTGCATTGCTAAGGCTCCACTGCTAATAAAAGATTGATTTAAAAGACCATTCTAGAACCTAAGCAAACACTGAGCCTGGTTAATGTTACATATCATATCCCCTTGTCATTTACTGCTACTTGGCATGTTTACTGTGTCTCTCACTCCCCCTCAGAACCAGCCCCAATTTACAGCAGAGCAGCTGGTCCTCTGGGGCTGAGTGTACAACCCTAACCCCCAGCCCAGCAACAGCAGCCTCCTGATTGCAAAAGCACAACACTGATCTCACTCAGGATCTGAACCAAAGCAACACCCTCCTGAGGTTTTGGGTCAGACCTTTGCAGATTTCCTAAGTGACAGCCATCTCTATGTCACTACCCTACAACAGAACTTTATCTCCAGTAACATCAAAAATTGCCTCTATATATATATATACAAAGGTTCCTACTTCAGGTCAACAGAGAATATAAAAGAAGGTGGTGTGAACTAAAAAAGAATACAAAATAAAACTTGCTTCCACTCTACCTTCCATAAGAAAATTAGTATTTTGTGTAGGCTACATTTTTTATATCAAATTCAGTACACGGCATGACAAAAACACCCATGTTCTTCCAACTAATAAAAAAAGGAAAATTTAATAGAATGTGTCATATTTTGTCTTTTCTTTGTCTTATCATTTTCTGAGTTACTGGTTTGTTCTGTACTCCTTGCCAGCAAAAGGAGTGTTGCTCCTTTCCTTTAAATAAGTGGATTGCAAGAACAAGAGATGTGTCTTTAGAGCCTGATTCTCAATTGCACTAAGGTCCTTCCATGGCAGCATAAATAGACCATACCATAGTTGCAAGTGCTTGTTTATATGGTAAATCACTCAGGAACAAGGTGATGATAATACTGCTGCAGGAAAGGTGTGAGCATGATGCAGACCCACCTTGACAGTCCATTCCCAATACAGGAGGGGTGAAAGAGGGCACAAATGTAAACTGAGAATCAGGATCTTCGTTTGCAGTTACCCGGGATACAGTTTGTAGGTTTTATATATTTAATTAATGTAAAATGTGGAAGGTTCCACAATCCTGTACAGACAATATGTTAAATACAGCTTTGCTCAACGTTTCTAGAACACCAGAACTTGTGACAATGGAGCAAGGGTAATTAAAAGAGACTACTAAAGCATTTTGTTTTGCTTGTTCTGCTTGGGATCCTTCATTTTCAAAGTCAGGAAAGACATTTTATACCACGTAATTAAAACAACTGGGAGGATTTTTTAAAAACAGATATACTAATTTAAACAGAATTAATTCAGTGAAGTCCTCTGCCTTTGGTTGTACACAAGGTTAGACTATACAGTAATAAATTCCTAAACTTAAAATCTATGGTTTAATTAATTTTATACAGGAGGCTTCTTTTTTTCCTGCTGCAGAATTGAATGGAGTGTATTTTGTAGGGACCACTCAAACTACTGGCAAAAACACAATCTGCATTTCTGTGCTTGCATAGGGTGATGCATACACACCCTTTACCTTGAGCACACCAGTAGACCTATTGACTTCAGTGATTTGGATCTCTGATGAAAATCACTGGATTTCCACTTAAAACCATGAAGGGAACAGCAGATGATTTTAAAAGGGTTCCTTATGGGATGTAAGGTAATCAGAACATGCAAATATTTTTGATGGGTTCTTTATTTCCCATGCCAAAACTTTTAAATTCTGTGTGCCTCACCCTGAAAAAGCAGGGACATTAAGGTTATGAGCCTTTCAGGTACATTTGGAGGTTAGTATTTCTGTATCATTTGGGTGTCATCATACAAAAAGTGCTAAAATAACCTAAAATACTTAGAAGAGATAGATCTTCTAAATAGATCTATCTATTTAGATCTTGCTCCCACTTACAGAAGCCCGTGGTGCCTAAGTGGCCAAGCACCTAAGCTAAAGAAAAGTAATCCATTCTCCTGACAGTTACAGTTTGGGTTAAACATTGCTCAAAGCTGTAGGTAAAGCAACTACTCGCCTCTCTGGGTAAACATAAGAAAGAGATAAGCACTATTACAGACTCCAGTAAGGAGGATTACAGCACCCACACAAAGTCACACAGGCGACTGTCGCAATGCAAAATGACAAGCAAGGTTATGCACAATGCAAAATGACAAGCAAGGTTATGCACAAGGCGTCTACGGGCAGACCTCTGTGTTCAGGGAAGAAGGAAAAGGATCAGACAAGGAAAACAAAGGAGAAGAGAAAGCACCAGGTGTGGTCTTCAAAGTACAGTAAACACAGCTCAGTGAGGGACTGCCACCATCCATGCCGCTCCACAAAGCTGCAAGCATGGGAGCCGCATCCTGCTGCTCCATTCCTGCTTGACTGGGGAAAAAGAGTTTCTATGTTCCTTGTAAACAAATAAGGTCACTTCACAGATCGTTGGAACCTACCTCTGAGCCAAACATCCCAACAGCCCTGAAATTTCAGCTGGTTTCAACACTCAACACAGCTAATTAGTGTAAACAGCCAACAAATCGTGGTATGGCACAAAACCTGACAAATGTTGCAATCTTTCTCAGCTGACACCATGGCCACATACACAGAATACCTTTCAGTACCACTTACACTCTCCTTTGGTGAAGGAGCAAGCACTCCAAGCTTGCATCCAAATTGTGCATTTTGTCTCGCATTGAACTTGCTCAAGTGACAGGCAGTATTTTTAGGTAACAACCTACGTCTTGCTCCTCGTATCTCCATAGGAAATTGCTCCTAGTCATGACTTTCTTATTAAAGAGGGTATCAAACACACAGAACAGTTTTAAAATAACAAGCTTCTGAGGGAAAAACCTACAACCTGTGACTCTGTCTGAAGACAGGCATGCAACTGGTGTCACGCTGTGCCACTTAAAAGCACTTCTGCGGCACCCACCAAGGACAGCCCAGCAGCGCATATTTGTGAATTTCTCACAGGCAGGGAGTAAAATGCTTTTAAACATCACCTTATTTCCTCCCTCCCCCCCTCCCTCCCCCTTTCTCCTCCCAGCAGGGATCTCCGCCTGCTGTTTTCTATCAGGCAGGTAGAGCAAGATCACTTTTACATACAACAATTTTTCCCACTGCTTGATTTCCTTGCCCCAAAGCCCGGGGACATGTATCTGGAGCACTGAGGTGCCAGATGTGACATAAGGAAATGTGATACTTTGGGCCATCCCCCGGGATCTGGAAGAAAGTCAGCCACGGGGTCACCATGTACCAGAGACTTTGGTGGTGAAACCAAGGGAGTTTGAACGTTTCTGAAGAGTCCATCGCAAGTAAAGCTGGTTCTGAAGACACTGTCTCCAGGTTGGAGGGCAACATCACAACAAAGGGAGAGTGTGGTAATCTGACAAACCATAAAGGGGTAGCAGGGCCCTCCTCTTTGGACAAATGGTGGAAAAACTCACCTTTGGGTGAAGGGACATACTGACAGAAAATTGTGAAGCAAAAATTCAAGCAAATCCCTCGCAACAACTCCTCCCCTTTTCCCCTTACACTGAAACAACATCAGAGCTATCTGCTGGTGGTTCTTAAATGCTTGTGTTTTTCACATCACAGAGGCAGGAGTTTTGGACCCCCTGATTCCTGTACTTACATACCTTTGGAAATTAGCATAAACATCTCAGCTGGCTACCGATGTGATTAAGATGTGCCTCCACTTGGCAATTTTTTCCTTTGAAACAAAGCAAAGACTTTCATTTGTTAAGTGAAAATTCCCTGGTGGAAACCCCTCTCTCTTTCCCTCCCATTTCTGACCCCATATTGGGCACTTTAATCTAATTTTGGTTTGAGGTTTTAAGAAGCTGAAGGCTGCTTCTGAAGATCACTGAGGGAAAAGAAATCACTGGGAGGAACACCACACTTTGAACTGAGAGTCCCTGGCACAATACGCATTGGAAAAAGCACTGAGAGCATTCCCAGTCAATGGAGCTGTATTCTTCACACCCAGCTAGAAAAAATGGAAACCTGTGGTAAATAATGCTGCTTTGCACAAGTCCAATTACCCTAAATGATAAATCACCTAATTATTTTGGCTCTAGAGTCTTTCCCAGGTTCTTTATCCTTTTCTTTGTAGTCACTGTCTGCAAAACAGGAGCATTTGACTGTTACTAATTAGCGAGAGAGAGAAAGAACGAGGACACTTAGTAAATTCACTTCCCTTTAAATCCATCTTACAGTTCTTTTCCCCATCATGGAAAAAAAGTAATAATTTATTTAAAAGCCGCTCTGCTGGAAGAAATTTTTTCTCCATGACTACTCTATGATATTAAAACAGTCAGCTTTTGTTTTTTACATTCTCCAGAATGCTAAAAGATTAAAGGCACAGCAAGGTTAGATTAACACCTTGAAATTATCTGTGAGGTTCTGTTTATCAGGCTATTAAATCTTCATTCCTGACTGCACAAAGCCTTCTTCATATCATATCCTGAGTGCATACAGACTTGATGCATCTCAAAAACAAATCCCAAAAAGCAACAGCTCTTAAAAGTGTTTTGTTCCAGCTCACAATACAATGACTTCTGACATCTCGTTACTTCCTTCTTCCTTCATTTAGATCAACAGCAATGGCAAAAGGCTGTGGAGAACTGCCCAGTGCTCAGAAATTTTTCACTTCTCAATTTTTTCTTTTAAATTTGAAATGTAACTACAAGTATTGAGAAAGATACTAAAGTTTATTAAGAATTTCTATTGATCAGAGGGTCAAAATAATTTAATGCATTCTTCCTTTTGAACTGAGGATGCCTTAAGCATAAATAAGTAAAAAAGCATCATGTGTTTTTTCTCCCACTTTCCTGAAAGCTTTTCTGAAATTGAAAATGTTTTACATATAAAATAATAGGAATATTTTGTTAAATTCCAAAAGCAAAGATTTCATACAGGTGGAAGGTATTGAGCTAACAATAAAAAAGATGGAATTATTGTGATTGCACAACATGCCCTAACACACTGTGCCTCAGTAGAAATCAGGAAGGATAAGTCCCAGGACTACAAAAGTAACTGAGTTTTCAGTCTCATTACATCCAAGACCTAAGAAAACCACAGAATTTGGTACCAGCTAATAAATGAGTCTTCATTCAAACACATTTATCCACTCAGTGTTGGCTAGAAACCAAGAGAGCAGTCTGTACCAGGCACTGGCATTTATATATAATAGGTGCAAATTTCTCAGTCTTCCCTGATCAAGTCTCCCAGTGCTACCTCAGTGGCTGCTACAGGAGTGAAACTCCACTTCTGACCGACCCACTTCCACAGAAAGCATTTTTGGGGCCCTGGCCAAAACATTCAGATGTTACACTGAGGTCACAGGTTTTTTGGTTGCTTTAAAGGATTTCATTTTGCAAAAGACAAGCAACCTGTCTTTTCAAAACAGATATTGAATTAGCTGGCAATACTAATGAAAAATTGTATTAACCAGTTCTCTGAGACAATAAAATCTATTAGCTGGTATGAAATGGAGCCGCCCTTAACTAGCACATATCTCCCATATTTTTGTTTGGTTTTTCTTCCTGGCTACTCCCTGCGCACCAGTCTTTTTATCTGGTTAGGTAAGGAAATGGTCACTCACGTCAGTGTAAGACCACTAACTTTCTAGTGCAAGGGCAGACCCAAGAATACCACATTTTCTTCCTTTCTACATCAAAGGAGAAGCATAAGATGAAGCAGGACAAACAATCCAAAAGCTATTAAAAGTGCTGATTAGAAATATCACACAAACACATTGTTAGAAATGGAAATTATTTAAATACAAATGTGCTGCTAGGGTGGCAGAGAAGGAAGAAAAAAAAAGGGAGGAGGAGGTCACACAAAGTTCATTCTACCAAGAACTGCTTTACATAATCATGAAATGCAAACGAGTTTCCATTCCTTCTGGCACAGGCTCATTCAGCCTTCACTTTGAATGCTTATTGACAAATAAATGGACTGGTTACTTCCCATTAATGCTACCTAATTCATGTACATACCTGGAGGAAAAATTCCATTTTGACCTCACATTCATACAAGCTAAGATCATTTTTAAGCTATGAATACTCTGAATACAAGTTTAATTTCTTCTTGGTTGCTGTTGGGGATTTGCTGTTTCTTAACAAATTAGGCATGTGTTCTCCTCTGCTCAGCTTTCTCACCTTATGCATATAATATGTGCAACTCAGGAATCTGTGTTGAACTTTCAGATGAAGATGGAGGGCCTTCTTTTCTTCAGTCATGATTCCTTCTCTCCCTCCTCCTCTCTCTTATATGCAGGCATTGTGTGTACTCATGGCTTGTTAGCTGGTTTTGTTTTATAAGCCAAATACTCCTTCTTTTCTTCCTCTGCCCACAAAAAGTCCTTACCAAGAACGTGATACTTGCTTTCACATATCTCAAGTGTCGCTATCATCCTGACCAGTGAAATGGTATTAAAGCAAGATTTTATCCCTGAGTCTTGAAGGCATCTCATAAGTAGACAGGTGAGGGAAGATCCCTAAAGCAGAAGAGATTGCCAGGCCTGGACCAGTGCTGTCATCTCCTGAAGAATCTGCCTGCCAATTTGGAACATGGAGGGATCTCATTCCAAGAGGATGCTGACTAACATAAACTTGCAAAATGTTTCTTTGTTTAGCTTAGTGTCCAATACTCCCCAGGAGAGGAGTTCCTGCCTGATGAATGCAACTGGCTGCTAAGCTGAGACACAGTGTGGGGTCCTGACACAGATGTCTAAGGCCACCCTCTCTTTGTAAGTTCTTTTAGGTTTAGGTCCAATGGTTTGGTGTCTCTGATGTCTTGCATCTGAGGTTGTGCCTAGGGCTGGCTGTCCTGCCTTTCATAGCTGGGTATTAACAATTCAGTAGCAAAAGCCTCTTGGTCCCTAACTTCCGTGAAAAAAAACAACCAATGTATTTATTAGTATAATACATTTTTGGACTTGACCTCTACTTTACACAGAAAAAACTCCTGAGTCCTAGACAGACTGCTACCCAAAGATGAATGAGGGACCCAGGCCCATGAAGGGCCTCCCGGTTTCTGAGAATTCATGGTCATGCTGTGTGCACCTCTCTTCCTGCCATATGTAACTCCTCTGGCAAGACTGGTGGGAGTATGACCCTCTCAAAATCATAGAGGGGACTGGTGCTATTTACTGTGCTTTGAGTTTATCCCCCTACTCCTGCAGTGTTCAGCTGTCCAGTGAAAAATCTCATCAGCCAATTCTACCTGGAACCATGCTCTACCCTACAAATAATGTTAAATTTCTCTGGCTAAAACAGTTAGCACTGATACTGGAAGTCTGCATTGATTAAACATTAGTGACAGCATGAGTTTGTCCCTGAGGAAAGCATGTAGATTGAATGTAACACCAGAGTGGTACACAGAAACACCTGGGGTAAAAAACCTGAAGAAAAAGTAACTAGTTTCTTGCTCAGAAGTGATACTTTTACTTAGATTAAAAGCAAATATGCTATTTCCTCCATAAAAGCCTCAGATGGAGAAGGGAAAGAATAGAAGGATGGCAAAAATGCATCCTCCCCATTACTTCCTCTTTAATCAAATCAAGGTGATCACTTTTAAAGTGCTGTATTATTAACAATTTTGTCATTAAATGTTCCATGTCACTAGAATTTTTTGTTCTTTAACATGAACCCTGTAGCAGTGTAACCTAAAAAACACAGCTTCAGTAAAGAAGGAGCCAACAATGAGCATCTTCCAGAAAGGCCCCAGGACAGCACTAGCTGGTGCTGTGAGGGTGCCTGGAAGAGAAGGCAAGCCATGCAAAGGTGACCACAGTGAGCAAACTGAGCCCAAGGTTTCTGCCCAGGTGCTTCTGCTCAGCATTTTTGTCTAGGAACAGGCCTGTGGCAAAGTGGGCAAACACAGGGTGGGCTTGGACTCAAGAGCTTTCTGAGGTTACCTTGCCTTATAAAGGAGAGACATGAGTCAGAGAAGATAACAAAGCCCTGAGTCTCAGAAGTCCTTAAGTGACTGAAAGTTAGGAAGAGCTGGGAACTAGAGTACCCTCTGCCCAAGAAAAGCAAATTTGGGTCTCTCAAGTCCAAAGCCTGTATTAAAATTAGTAGATCCTAGATACTAAGAGAAGGGAGGGGGGAATGCAGAGAAGGGCTTATTGTCTACTCCTGACTTTAGCAATCTCCAACTTTTATGAAGAAAAGTACCATGAGACAAAGATAATTAACTGACTTCAGACACTGAGCAATTGTTTGAAAAACTAACAGCATTCTGTCTCTACGTTTTTTAAAGTATCTTTTTGTTTGTTAGCATCAAAACTGATTGCTGGCAGCTGAAATTCATGAATGATCTGAGGCTCTACAACATCCACTTAAACAAATAAAGGAGATAGAGAGGGTAATTTTCCTTCAACAGAACAAACAGCAACACCGTGCAACATTTCTTGTGCTTCCTGGTTTTGTATGTTTTGTGCATATATGTGTATGCATGAATAAAGGCAACTCTCTTCTGAGGCCCTTTTCCTGCAACTATTTACAATTCAGTCTCCCTTGATAAATTCAAGCCTCCATAGTCAGCAATATTTGCTTAGTGAAGCTTAGTCTCTGTTGCAAGCTTCTGAGAGCACAGTGCCTTGAGATACTGCATGAAAGCCACCAAACTCATGCAGACTGTCGTGGTTATTCCCTGACAGTGTCATTTCTCTGACTTTCACCTCTCATTTTCATTAAATGCTCAGAGAAACCAGTCTGTGCTACCAAGGAGATTCTCTGCATAAAGACTTTAAACATCTGAAGTACTCAATCGGACACCACTAAAATGGTCCTGTCTCTCACTGCTCTCTGGTAATTTTATGGGAAGGGAAAATTTTGAAATGGCAACATCTCTTTACAATAAGACAACTCCATTAAAATGCAGAGATGTTAGTGAGTGTTAGGGCTCTCTGATGCAAAGAACAGAATCATAAGCCAGTGTAAAATATTATTACTCCACTCAAGTCAATGATGATGTGCCAAGCTGCTGCAGATGAGCAACTGCCACACCCAGTATCTTTGATAAATTACAGCACCAAAGTCATAAATTATAAAGGAGGAGTTTATGTATCAGTCCAATTCAACCCAACCCATTCACAACTGACCACACATAGCTGTTAAAATTGAATTAAATGTGCCTTTTCATAAATGAAGCTACAGATTACAATGACTTTGGGCTGGCATAATGCAATATTATTGACATGAAGGAATACAGTTGAAACATAGCCTGGTCAACATTTTCAATTAGACATATTGAGAATAGTCCTGGGCCCTAGAACAATAGAAGAGAAAACTCTTAGGAATCAGGAAGATTTCTTTCCACTGAAAAAAGCCCCTTCAGATCTCCATTTAAATAGTGGGAGCATATGGTAGAACTTTGAAGCTTCCTTAAACTTTATGGGCTGAAGTGACCAGTGAAAACATCGGTCAGTCACACCAGCACTGAAGAGTTATGCTAGTGCTTTGTGGGGATAGGAAAGCTGACAGGAAGCTGAACATGAGCCAGCAGTGTGCCCAGGTAGCCAAGAAGGCCAATGGCATCCTGGCCTGTATCAGGAACAGCGTGGCCAGCAGGTCCAAGGAAGGGATTCTGCCCCTGTACTCAGCCCTGGTGAGGCCACACCTTGAGTCCTGTGTCCAGTTCTGGGCCCCTCAGTTTAGGAAGGATATCGAGGTCCTGGAGCAGGTCCAAAGGAGGGCAACTGGGCTGGTGAAGGGACTCCAGCACAGATCCTATGAGGAGAGGCTGAGGGAGCTGGGGCTGTTCAGCCTGGAGAAGAGGAGGCTCAGAGGAGACCTCATCACTCTCTACAACTCCCTGAAAGGAGGGGGTAGCCAAGGGGTGGTTGGTCTCTTTTCCCAGGCAACTCTCAGCAAGACAAGAGGGCACGGTCTCAAGTTGTGCCGGGGGAGGTTTAGGTTGGATATTAGAAAGAATTTCTTTACTGAGAGGGTGATCAGGCATTGGAATGGGCTGCCCCGGGAAGTGGTGGATTCTCCGTCCCTGGAGATATTTAAAAAGAGACTGGATGTGGCACTCAGTGCCATGGTCTGGTAACTGCAGTGGTAGTGGATCAAGGGTTGGACTTGATGATCTCTGAGGTCCCTTCCAACCCAGCCAATTCTATGATTCTATGAAACTGGATGGACAAGTGACACACTGGGGCTTATCCCGCTCTTCATTCCTCTCCACACTGGTGTTTCTATGTAACAGATTAGGCAACGAAAAATAAGAGCTATACATGGCATTTTGAGAATAGAATGGAAAAGCTAGTGGGTCTTGCAGTCTCTACTGAATGTTTTACAGTAATAGCTGCCCTTTCATCCGTTTACTTTTATTTATTACTCCTGACTCTTATGCTCTCCTTCACCTTTGCCAGGGGTCCTGATAACAGTCCTTGAATTCAGGGTGCTCCTTTGCTCCAGATTTTCTATGCTCAGCACCTTCAGGTATGCATTTCTCTATAACATGGCAGCAAAGTAGTTCATTCTTGTACCTCTTTTGCCCCAACTAGCTGCCCCAAAGCATTTTTAGTTTTCCGTCCCTCAAGAAAATGACCTCATTTCAGTGGTTTAACCTGATCTGTTTACTTTGCAGCAGATCAGGAGCACATACATAACCACATACCACATTTCACCTAAGGGCAACAAATAACTTCTTATGAGAAGTTAGCCTGATCGCCTAGGTTTTGCAATCCATTTTGTACCAGCGTTCTGCCTGTCTAAAACTGTACAGTCCAGTAAAAAAACAACAACAAAAATAATAATCTATAATTGTGACAGACTCAGGCTTGAGAGGAGGGAAAAAGGTAGAGAGACATTTAAATGCTAAGATAGGAAAGGAGGTAAGAACCTCATAGTAAGCAAATCCTCAGTGTGGAAGACAGAGCAATTTTTAATGCCCTAAGCATTGTGGCTTAGGACAAAACACACAGAGCAGCTCAGAGTGCAGTGGGGCTCAGAAGCAAGTTACCATCTGCTCAGAATGAATGTGTGCTGCTATGCTTTTGCTAAGCACACACACATGCAAAAAAAAAAAAACCAAAACAACAAAAAACAAAAAAACACAAACAAAACCCCAGCTTGCTTTTTTATAGCAAAATAATAAGTCACAAGTGCAAAACCTGTTCATAAATACATGTCCTCTGAAGGGCTCTTTTAAAAACTCTGCACAGGAATCATTGTGAATTGAAATGGAGAGGGTGAAGACCCTGGGTGTATTTCTTCTCATCTGATTAATGTGGATAAAAACATCTTTTTCACAACTGTATAGCCTCTAACAGTTTAGGGATGGTTAGCCACAAACCCTATAAATATAATCTGGTCTTGAAATAGCAACAACAATTTTTTTTATTTTTTTTTTTCTTCCTCTGTCCTCATACTGGTATTTGCCAGGCTAGCTTCTCAACTGATGCATATCACCATACCTGTACTAATACCAAGCATGTTGTGCTATTTACAGCCTTCTAAAAACCTGACCCCTCTCTGCTGTCCTGTAAACATATTTGTGGTCTCTACAGAAAGTAATATTCTTTTATATACACACAGATGTAGGCATCCTGCTCCCACTAGTTCATATTTAACTCTCTTTTAATCTTGTTTATTTTGTCTTCACGGTACCAAAGCAAGCTGCACACCCAGCAACAAGCTTACAGTAAACAGTAGCATCTTATTTTCAGTGGATGGTGCTTCACAGGGCATGTACTAAAACCCCCAAGGGATCCATGAAGAGGGCCAGGTCTGAATCTCTACAGTTCTAATTTTGGTGTGTCTGCTAGAGGAATTTTGCTTAAACTTGTCTGTCTGAGTGCAGCTGGAGCACACACAGGGCTTCACAGGCAAGGATGGGAAGCTGCAGTGCATGCTGACAGCAGACACCACTCAGTACCCTGTCTCTCTGCTTCCCCAGAGATGATGAAAAGTTGTGTGCTCCCTTTCCCCACATGCCAAAGATCCAAACAGAGGTGAGGAGGGCAATAACTTGTGTGTCCTGCTCTCTGCAATAACCAAGGACAGAGGTTTCTCCTGCTTGCCAGACTCTGAAGAAGTCCAGGTGCTTCTTCTCATTTTCAAGCCTACCCACTAAGCTATCCAACCAAGAGGAAGACCCAAAAAGTCTTTTAGCAAACAGATGAGGAAGGTCCTGGAGGTGAAAATGTTATATACTTGGAGATAATAAAAGGTAAAAAACGGAAACAAAACACTATCATGACTTGCTCCAGCAGTGCTTTCTGAGGAGACTTGCCTGGAAGTGTCATCTCTACAGTGTATTCTGGAAGTGTGATGGAGAGAACCTGGCTGGACACAATACAGCAGTGCAACAGGGTCAGCTGGACCTGTCTCTCCTCTGGGTTCCAAATTCCCTGCTGGTGCCAGACCACTTCCAGCACCTAACCTTGTATTTCTGCTCCACACCACAGCAGATTGCACCAAGCTAGCACAGAAATGTCCAACACAGCAGCGCGTTGGCTTTCTCTCTCCCCTTCATGCTGTCCGATTCTGCTAAGAGGAGCAGATTCCCTGTGTAATTCCCTAAGGATTCCCTGTGCAATCAAGGCAGATGAAGATCAGAGCAAAATCAGAGGCATCCTCAAGTACAAAACCCAGAGCCACCAACATACTGCAGTAGGCCCAGATGGACCAACTTTGCTCTCCTCTTAGTGGCTATTACAAGGTCACAATGCCTTGAAATTTTGACTGGTGTGACAAAAAACCTGGAACCACACCTGTCATTTAGAGCACCTTTTCTCAGATAGCTCTCACATGCCTTTATAAACTTTAGTAAATTAGTGTATAAATCACCCTGTCCAACACGAAAGTACAGCCGTCTCTGGGATGATACAGAGCAGCTGCTATAAAATCAGACCACAGCTCTGCACCACAGAACAGGGCCATAAAACATGCTGTGTGAGGTGACTGAAATGGTTGGAGGGAGGAAGAGGGAATGTGGTGAAGAGCATTTTGTAGTTCTAATTACCTGATTATAAATTTGGCTGAAGAGGTTACTGTGTTTAACACTTGCATATCTTTAAATCAAAGTAGTTTTCCACCACCTGTCAAAACAACCTGACTGCACCATTCTCCATGTTTTGGCCTTTGAAAGCCCTTCCTTTCTGCAGAGCAGCTTGATAAAAGCAAAGATGACGTGCTGAGCAAAAAAAATAACCTACTAAAATTTCTTAGCAAGTGAATTGATTTGATAACTAACTGTGAGACTACAGCTGCTGTGCCCCTTCCCTTCCTTTTCCTTGCATGACAACTTAACATGGCATCTATATATTCCCAGTTTCAAAATAGCTTCTGCTCCTGTAACTTGCAAACCATTTGCAAAGATCTTATTTTCTAGGCTAAAAGTAGTTAATTACAGTCACTAAGAGACTTAAATGCTGAATCCTTTTCCTTATTCTGCGATGAGCTCCTTGAGCAGTGCATCACCCCCCCCCCCCCCCCCCCGCCTCAAATCATCAACTGTTTATAATAGGAAATTTGTTGAAGGACGGGGCTGCACAGATTAGATCTATGAATTTCCTGGTATCAGGGAGAGCAGATGAATAATTATACTTCTCTTCCTCTTCTCCTTGGTCATAGAGTCATATGCATCACCTAAAGCTAAACCTGAAAAATGGAGAAGTATGGGGAAGTGTTTTGGAAGGCGCTTCCAGTCAATATATGACATGAGACAGCATAGTTTGGGCTAGAGTCACCAGTTTGATTTGAGGCACCATACAGACTGTATAGTGCTCACCTGCAAATTTTTTTCATTTCATTTGAGTGCCATCTCTACACCAAGTTCTAACTTCTCTGCCACAAGTGTCCCTAGGTCCACAACATCTCCCAGATACTGAAAAAGCTGTATTTATTATCAAAATATGCCTGTAGAGAAGAGAATCAATCATTAAGCGTTTGCAATGTATTATTATTGAAATGCTAATAGTGAGTGACAGCTCAGACAGACCATACACAACATAGGGCCCATTTAGTTATCTAGCTTGGATCTGGAGAACATTCCCATGCAAGTCTCTTCCACTGGCTCACACTGCAGTCTCCAACTGCACAGCAAGGGCTCCTTTAACTGGAACCAAACCAGGAGATCAGCCCAACTGCTAAGGGCAACTCCCTGAACAGGGCCAGACCCGAAGTAACCCAAACCAAACTCCTGAGGTGTGCACAGTGGGCACCCAAGAGTCCTCACTACCAGCTGTGCTAGATCACAGACCTGTGTCTATGGGACTACACAACTTGTTAACCTAGACAGCCATGTGAGTGGTTTCCTGACGTGAAATGCCTGTATGTGAACAGCCAACTAATGGCTGCTTGAAGTCAGCTTTCTATGCACTTATACAAAGAAGTTTATTAATTCATATCCCCATCTACAGAGAGATATGAATGACATCGTGTAGCTATCATACTGGGTATCTCTCCCAGTGATTTCACTTTGGTTCCTTAGGGTTTCAGGAGATGAACCATATTTTCCTTGGGGCTGCATAATAGGGCTTTCTGTGTGCAACTTTGCCACCAGTATCAGCCAGTAAACTGCACGTAGTCGGGGCCAAGTTGCACCTTCACATCTTTGCAGGGCTTCAGGAAGTCAGCTGAACTAACCAGCCCCAAGGGCATAATTAGGTCTGCCATATTTAAATGAAACAAGTAAATACAGCCCAGCTGGAGTGTTGTAGAGCTAATAACCTAAGAGAATAACCCAAGCCCTATGGGTTAGAAAATCACACCCTCAACGGTTCCATTGTATCGAGTTAACTCTCACCAGAGGTATGAAGCAGGCACAGAGAAAAAGCTCTGTGGATCAGATTGCACAGTCCTGACCTCCACTGCTGTCCCCCATATGCACCCTTAAAGCAAAAGCAATTGTGGCCAGAGAACCCCCATGCTCAGAACCTTGTCATGCAAGACAAAAGAAGACATTTTCAGTATACACAAATCCTGGCTTTTATGTTTGCACAAGCTGAAGGAGGGAAATGGTAGCTGTTGAATGGGCACAGTTTGCATAGTCAAGCACTTTCTATTACTAGCAAATCAGAAAAGTATATAACTTTTTTCTGCTTCTTAAGAACACCACAGAAAATGGAATGAATAAAAAGCATGCTGGTCTCAAAATTGTATAGTTAAGGCTTTCAGCATGCAAATCCAGCAGCTAAAATCCATGGCAAGACAGCCATGCCTGGTGTCATTTTATTCCAGTTTGCCTTGTGTTCCATTGTAAAAGAGTTCATGAAAAGAAAAAGATCCTTGATCTGAATTCTCATAATTAACAACTTGTGTAGAGAGTGTAGCATAGAAAAATGGCTGCTGCATGGTCTGCTAGATACACAAAAATATTGTCAAATGTTATCCAGGAGAAAGAAAAGCACTTGGTAAATACAGATAATTAAGGAGAAGTAATTTGAATACAGTATAAGAGAAATAGAAATTGTGAAATTTTTTGAAGTATACATATATATTCTGCTGCCGAGGTATGAACATTTAAAGCAAAACTTCACAGTTCATGGTTTGTGAGAATGCTCTTTGCATCCTTACAAAGACCAGTAAATAAAATTGACCACAAAAAAAAACAAAAAAAAAAAACCAAACCCAAAATAAAAAATCCAAACCAAACCCCCCCTCAAAAAAACCATGAGCAATAAAGGTATCTAGACAAGAGGGAAAACTTTAAAATGTGTAGTTTTAGAGTCTGGTGACAGCTGGTTCATTTCAACAATATAAACTATTTTGTAAAGGTTAAGCTTTCACTATTACACAAAGTTTCTGGGCCCTCTCTTCAGTTGATGTAAAGTGACATTACTTAGCAGTCTCCCCCAAAAAAAGCAAACCTAAAGAACATAGATTAACTTCGAATGTTTTGACTGAAAATATTAACAAAATGTTAATAAATATTAAAAAAATCTTAATATATGTATATATAACCGAGATAAATAGGGGTCATGCAGGTGCCCCAAAAGGCACGGTGATATTCACATTGCCTTGCTCCCTGTACCAAGCCCTGTAGAAGCACATTGTACTCACATGTTTTGTTGAGAACTCATCGACCTCCTGAAGCACTTTCTCCTGGCACTCTGGATGGGTGGCTAGCAGGTACGTGGCAAAGGCCAGCGTGCTAGTGGTGGTCTCATACCCCGCGATCAGGAAAAGGAAAGCTTGACCTGCTATCTCATCCTCTGTTAATGTCTTCTGAACCTTTACAGATGGGGCCCTGCCAGCAACAGGTGCCTCATCCTGCTTGGAAGCAGCAGATGGACTCATCCCACCCAAACCTCCTGGTGACAGGGAGTCAGCTGAGTCACGGCAGTCGAGCATCCACTGAAGAAAATCTCTGCGCCTCTGCAGAATACAGGATGAGAGGAAGAACAAAAAATGGGTCACTCATGGGGAACGGAAGGAGAAAGCTGTTTCCTATTTATACTTCCCCCTTGGTTCCCACAGAATGACCACCAAATTTCACCAAATGCAGAGACATCTATAAATCAGCTGGAAATGCTATTAATAGGAGCCAGTCACCACTTTCTTCCCAGTGGGATGAGACTGATCTTCCTCCAATAGGCAACAGGTACATATTTTCACAGAGGATTCCTAATGGACACCTCCATACAGAGCTGCTTTCATTCTCAAGCTGAATTCCTGGCACTTGATGGAAGGAGACTGACAGAGTCAATGCACAGTCCCATGTCCTATCAAGTGGAGGTGACACTGCTCATGCTTGGATAAATTGGCCCACCTGCTTGGAGACACTATCCTCATTTGTTCACCTGGCCTAAAGCATGAGAGTCACCAGCTTAGTTTAGGGTTGCATCAACAACAGTTTCTGTGCTGGCTTAGTAAGACAGGACTAGAAACTGATTTCTTTAAACTGGCACATCTCTTTATGAGAAAGTAGAGTTCTGAACACTTGTACCAATACAGCATTTAAAAAAATATTTTTTTTAAAACATATTAGTTACACGTTACAGCAGTAAGCATTCCTGTATCATAAAACCAGTTTCAGTGGCTTGTCTTTGCAAAAGGCCCGCAGAATAATATTGTTATGAAAACTGCTTTCTTGCACACTACTTTCTGACAGAAAAACTCTAATAAACAGACCTATGGACAAGAGTGAGTTGACTTCAAACCAGTCTGGACAGCAAGCTTGATTAGGCTTTGAAATATAACACAAAAAGTTTGAATTGACTTTTGGGAAAGGGCATAATAGAATTGTGCTGAACCTGAGTTATAAGGCTACATGATTGATTTTCAGTTCCTCAAATACCAACATCTATAGCTCAAGGACTTAGGAGCAACTGCAATACCAGAACATGACAACTTGTGCGGTAGGATGGACAAAAGAATGGACCAAAGCTTTCTTCAAAAGAAAAAAATTATGTAAAGCTGCATTTATGTGTTCAAATAAATAATTTGAATGATTTCTTGGATCTGATGATTGAGAGATAAAATACAAAAAGGGAAAGCCAGAGAAAAGGACAGGCAAAGGAGATAAGAGTAAGGAGAGATTAAATAATTATAAATGTCAAAGGACTTAATCTGATTTATTTTTTTTTCTTAACATTGCATGGCAAATGACAGCAGCAAGACAACAAAAGAGGAGCAATACTTAGTGTCCTGTGCTTAATTCTGCTGACAACAAACTGTTCTGACCAATCTATAGATAGAGAGGAAACCTTATTTTGAGGTTTGTGTAATACAAGTGATTAGCCCACTGTGTCTTTAACAGCTCCTTCCCTCCACTCCACAGAACCTTTTCCTTATTCACCTTGAACCCATGACTGTAGTGCATCTTGGACCCTGGGATACCCAAGAATCAATGTTCCAGATCGTTTCCAGTGCCAGTCACTGCATGCTGATGGGCTCCACAAATTGTCCAGTAAAACTGTGTCACCTCCAAGACACATACTTTCCCCCACAGTAAGTGAAGGTGCAAAAAGCAACATCATGCACATTATGCTCAGCAAATTCCCTTGTTTAGGCAGACTTAGGCAAAATTTCTGTTTTCAAATTGGCTGTACTTCCTTGGTCTCTCATTTCTAATACAGCAAGCCCAAAGTTGCAACTGCTCTGACACAGTCTTCCTTCTCCAGTGCTACAAGATACCTCTGCTCTTTTCATCACAGAATTACCATGGTTGGAAAAGACCCCTAAGATAACCATGTCCAACTATCAACACCTCCCCAACCAAAAAAAAAAAAAAAAAAAAAATTTTTGTATATGTATACATATATATATATGCCCACTAGAGCGTGTCCTGAAGTGCCTCATCTACATGGCTTTTAAATCCCTCCAGGGATGGTGACTCCACTACCTCCCTGGGCAGCCTGTTCAGCACCCAACTACACTCTCAGTAAATTAATTCTTTCTAATACGTAATCTGAACAACTTCAGGCCACTTCCCCTGGTCCTTTCATTATTTACTTGAGAGAAGAGGCCAGCACCCATCTCCCTACAACCACCTTTCAGGTCATTGTAGAGAGCCAGAAGGTCTCTTCTCAGCCTCCTCTTGCCAAACTACACATTCCCAGTTCCCTTTCAGCCTAAGATTGGTTCTCCAGACCCTTCACCAGCTTGGCTAGGCCAACTTTTATATTAAAACCCCCCAACAAAACAGTCCAGTATGTTCATTAGTATCTGTGTAGACTAGTGTAGTATAGCAATAAACTGCATCTGCAGAGATGTTTCCTAAAACTCGTTATCATAACCTGAATGACCTTCATAACACAAACATGTATAACTGCATTCATATTCTGTGGAGTTGTAACACTGCAACATACTAAGTCCAAATAGTGTAACATTTGATATATTTCTGCATTCCTCCTTCTCTAGCTGTGAATTTTCTTGTAAACAAACCCATTGCTCCCTGAGGGTTTGTGGTTCCCAGTCAGGAGCTGTTAGCTGAGTCTGGTCTTATATTTAGCCAATGCACTCTCTGGAGACCCTATAAGATGTTTCTCCAGCCTTACAAAAAAATCAGGCCCTGGCCTTATACAAAGCATCTGGTTATGGCTGTGATAGTAAAATAATAATCACAACGACTAGTGGATAAAATTTCATTCATGAGAATTTTCACTGAAAGCAAACTTAATGAATGCTAGCACAAGTGAGTATTCCCAAGAACATGCTATGAAATGCCTCTGTGGCCATTTTGAGGAGCTCTTTTTATTACCCACCAAATTATTATTATTTGGCTAGGAATTTTAAAGCTTCTCTTGATGCAGAATCTGTTTATATGGTTGCCCTATCAAGAAACAACTAGGTACCTTATCTGTGCCACATAATTTGTTCACAGGTGAGCAAGGGGTGCTCAGAGCAATGGCTTCATAGAAAATCCTTACAAAACTCACATTAATTTGGAAGAAGTATGTGAATATCAGAGGAGGGGAAAAAAAGCATAAAATTAGCAAGATGAAAGCTGTTTTCAAGATAATTCTACACAGTGGAAGGAGCCATATTTTAGCAAAGCATCTCTTAGTTATGTTTCATTCTAATTCACCTTAGACATCAGGATAGAATGCAACATAAAAAATTGTCATCGAGTGAGAGAAAAGATTTCCAGGGTTAAAACCAGTCATAATGAATGATATATTTTTCTGCAACATCAGGATGGAAAAACCACTCTGACTCAAAAACCAAACAATGGCAACAGAATCAGACACTAGCATAATACCAAGTATAATTGGACTGCTAAGTGCTGGAAATGAGGAAAAGGTATCTCATGAAAATACTTGGAGTTTTTTTCCACTTTGATTGAGAGCATGGGAGGAAAAAAAAGAAAGGGGAAAAAAAACCCAAAACAAAACAGTTTTTCCAATTTGGTAACAGAGCAGATACTGACAATGACACTGCACAATAACATTCTCTGGCCATCACATACAGCTGCTGGTTTCTTTTTTGCATCAGGGACATTTGTTTGATTTTCCTCATAAAAAGCAGAAGCCCATAATAGCCTCTATCCTGTCCTCTGACACTTTCATAGTTGTGTTACAATGGCCTGAGAAGCAAGTTCTCTCTTCAAAAGAGTGGTGTGTCAATGAAGCAGACTCTTGTTTTGCCCTTGTACAACACAGAACCCATCATAAAGCCAATGAAAATTGAATGGAAAGATACTACCTGAAAAAAATACATTTAATTTGAATGCAGTATGGGACAGGGTGCTTGTCTAACTTGGTGGTGACAAAGACATCCCTTCTGAAATATATAATAAGACAAGCCCTGCTTTCAGCTTCCCCAAGACAGACACCTTGCAATATATTTCCTGACACCAGTCTTCTGGGCCGTATCATTTCTCTCATTAGTCTCCTTAAACATCACCTGGCCATGCAGAGAAATCACTCTGCAGAGAACCGTAACGAGCTGTGTGCTGCACGTTGGGAGAATAGATGGGTGCTGTACTGTGGGAGGCCAAGCTGGCAGCATCTATCACTCCTCCTCAAATCACTGCTTCCTCAAATCACTGCTTTTAAGCTTTGCCACTGTCGGAAGGAGAGATGTATCGCTCGCACACGTGATGTACCATGACTTTCCTCACAGTAGACAAAGGTCCTGAGGGTTGGGGAGGGGGACAGGAGAAAACTCCATCTCTTTCCATCCTAAACAGGGCACTGTGTTTTCACATCCAAGACTGACATACTGGCCAACATTTTGGCAAATTCATCGCTGCTTTGGGGACCCTGAAGACCACTGGGTTACTTTTTTTGGTAGAGAGATTGAGCCATTCAACTTCTCTGGGAGGTTAAGTAAAAAATGACTTCAGGAAAACTGCCAAATATATATATCAGTTGGATTTTTGTGTTTTTAATGCTGTGATCTGTTGTGTTTTCTGCAAACTATGCCCAAATTTTGCATTATTCCGATAGTTCAGCTCCACATTTTGAATCTACAGAGCTGAGACCCCTAAAGCTGCACTCCTCTTTTTTTTTTTTTGCCTTTAAAACAAGTTATAACTGTGTAAGCTTCTCCAGCTGTAAAATCAGTACAACACATATCAAATCTCAAAAACCTTGTGAGGAAAAGCTAATGATGATCTCAGAAAACCCTTTAAAACCTAGGATGAAAACAGATTTACACAGACTCAAAGAGTTTAAGGCAAAAGCACCATCACATGGGGGAAAGAAGCCCAGAAGTAACTGAGCAAGTTATCCGCTCCATCCCTTTGCCATGAGGCAGCATCAGCCAAACCACCCCTGACAGCTGTTTGTCTGACCTTCTCTTATGAACCCAGCCAAATTCCAGCTTCCCACAATCTCCCCAGGCAGTCCACCCTGGCACTGAACTGTTTTCGTCACTGGAAGGTCTTCCCTCCTCCAGTGAGTCACTGCAGATATTACAGATCATTAGATTTTCAACCCAGCTACACCTGTAACACCTGAGACTCCACAATCTGCACCTGTATACGTGTGTATATATATAAATATATATTCTTTTTACTTCAGCAGGTCTTCAACAAACCATGTCGATAACAGAAGAATCCTACTGCTGAAAAATACACAACTGTTTTCACATGGTAGTGCCTCCATTCGTGACATGAGGGAGAAGAGTGCTCAGGCGCTGCTGGCTTCTTCATCAAAAATTTCACACTTTTCTGACCTTTACTATGCAAAGTTAAAAGAAGAGTGCTATTAGCTGACAGAGGCATGAGTAAGCCTAATTTGACCTGCAAAAGCCATGTGAAATTCTTAAAAATGGGATTTTGTTGGGAGCCCACCTCCCTGCAGCTCAAACTGCTGCAAGCAGCGCTTGAGAGTTCACATCTGGGAAGACCACGGCCTCCTTCTCAAAATGTTCCCACACAGTCTGGGAACAAAAACAAATGTGAATTTCAGATCTAAGAATGGAGAGGAATTCACAATTAGTGAATGGAGAGGAAGAAAAGAACTGTTTCTAGTCGAGACAAGCTTAACACAGCTCATTACAGCTCCTGTAGAAGGATGCTGGTTTTAATATTTGGTGTGTGGACCTGTTACCTGTAAGCTGCAAAGATCCTAGCTGGAAGCCTAACTTGGCTGAAGTGCTATGTAGAATGAAGACATACTACAATTATGGGAGAGTCAAAATAAGGCACACACCTATTTTATTGTTTCATTAATTATGTGGGCCCACCGAAAAATCTATGGCTTGCCTAGAGAGCTGGAAACCCTCCAAGTAGTTCTTCAGTGTAAAGCCAAGGGATTGCCCGCAGCCTGCTCCATTTACACCCCTAATGAACTGATCTCTGTCTCTGAGTTTGGGGAGTTTCCTTCCAAGACCAGGCTGAGCAGAATGAGAAACACTAAGTTTCCCCATGACATTCAGTCTAATGGCAAACAAGTGCCATGTATTTTGTAGCAGCTGGTTGGCATCTGTGCCATGTTGGGCTGGCAGCCTCAGCCCTGGGCACAGCACAAAATAGTATAACCACCAAAACACCCTCTCCATCACATTCATGCTCAAGGAAGGCTCAGAAAACAAACCAAAATGCAATGGCTACAGAGTCTCATCCACCTTTCCCAATCACTGGATCATGGTGGGCAAGAGTCACTGGTAGCTCCTAACAGTGGCTGCAACCTCCTTATGTTGTGTTCTCAAAACATTTAGGATAACAACACTCCAATAACAACTCCTGGCATTATCAGTACACAAACCATAAACACTGGATTTGTGCATGTGGCAGCTGAGCTTCTCCTGCCTCACACGTTTTCCTGCTTAGAGGTGGAGGAATGAGGTTATCAGAATGGGCAAATACAGCAAGAAAGGAATGACTGGGCACAGGGGAAGAAGAACAGCTTTGCTCAGGCCCCCTTCCCCCTCATGCACACCAGTGTGTGAAACAGGCACTGACTCCAAAATCAGCAGCAAGCTGATCACCCTCCCAAAGCTTATCTGGCCTCCCAGTAAACCACCCCTCACTCCAACCTTCCACAGTTCCCAGGAGGAAGGGAGGATGCAGGAAGAGAGCATTTTAGGCTAAGTGTTTGACATGCAAAAGCTTGACCCTCTGCAGACTCAAATTGCTGACTAAAGGCTGCTGGTGTAGGCAGCCCTCTCTTCCTTCTCTGTTTGCCACAGATGTGGCAAATTGTATTTTGTTTTGCTGTAAATTTTAAGCAAGTTGTATTTGCTTAAATTTAATTCCTGATTAATAATCAGGTTCTGGTTTTAACAGCTGCCTGACATCCAAGAAAATGCTCAGGAATCTCAATATTGCTTTTTTATCCTTTGTTTTCCCTGCCCCATATGCTCTCTTTAACAGGCTTGCAAAGCCCTGACACTTACTTTGAAGAACTAGCAGGACATTTCAAGACCATCCTGGGAATTTTCCATTCACATCCTGTCCTCCCTTGCTTCTCCCCATGGTTTGTTCAAGATTCTCTCTTTCTGCATCACATTACATGTAGATTACACAGTTTCTAAGGTGAGGAACACCACATTATTTGGTTTTGTGATGGTCATAAGTAATTCTGGGTAACTAAAAAAATAACTTTTTTTTAAAAAATAAACCAATTATGGCTGTGAGACTGATATAAATGACATGTACTGTTACAAAAAAAAAAAAAAAAAAAAAAAAAAAAGTACAGTTAATGTTATTTATGTTCTTTATTAACAATATGGAAAAAACACTTGTCTTTTCTATTACTCCTCTGGGCAACAGCTCTTCAGTGCTGGCAGGCAATCCCACCACTGTCTAATCCATTCATGATCACACCTGCACCCTACATTAAGATTTATCCTGGATCTTTGGCTATATTAAACTGGCTTTTACCTCAAGTACATAAATTGCTTTTACATCTGACTTGTGTGCATGAAGAAGAGGAGTACAGGTTCCTAACACATTGAGTGAAAGCAGCACTGGGAAAGAGAAGATTATTTTCAGCAAGCCTGTGACCAATAACAAATTGTGTTATCCCCCACAGTTTCATGGATGCTCAGTTCAGTTATGGGTTTTATCCAATAGATGGCTCCTTGGTAGCAGGAAGGATTCTTCCTTTGCTCTCCTTTCCTTCAGAGTTTCAATATGACTTTCTAATATTTACACAGCTATTATCTTGCAAATATAGGCATTTTGTGCACAATGATAAACACACAGAGGAAGCATGTGTGCATGAATTAAAGAACAAAAGAAAAATTAGATGGCATTTTATATATTTCATGCCACTTTGTCCTCTGCCAGTACAGGGATGCATGAAAAATTAGTCAGGCAGCCCTGTGGTCTGGAATGCTTCCTGAAGTCAAACTAAAAAAAATAAAAATAAAATAAAATAAAATACAACTTCAGAAACACATGAACAGCATAACAGAATACTGGCTTTCTCCCCCAAAATATAAGAATATCTCTCACATCTTATAGATCCCTGAATGAGCAATAGTTAAGCAACTTACAGGCATCATTACTCCTCTGTCAGTGAAAGATTTTTCACAAGGAAAAAAAAAAATCCTATGTGTAATTATTGATCTAATGAACCAGGAGAGCTCTGTAATTGGCAGGGTGCAAGTTAAAATCATTAAAAGTAACACTGCCGTTGCTGAGACGGGAAATGTGAATAAGGTTTTGTTGTTTTCCAGAGAAACACAATCAGGATAATAATAGCAAAACCCAAGCCATTAATTACATTCAGACAAATCATGCTTATCCCATAGATGTGCTTGTGACTTCTCTCCATCAGAAGTTCTCAGTCATTACTATCCTGAGATCTACCTTCCATCTGACTCAAATCAAATTCTTGTCAAACACCACTTTGGAGATTGTGACCCTTGTGTGGGGTGGTCAGAACAAATGACCAAGAGAAAGGTGCTAGCAGAACACCCACAATAAATAATAAATCTCATAGAAGCCAGACCATGACTGTTTAAATTCCTACAGCTTAACACTTCAATGGGCCACAACTGTAAGCCCACCATACCTCCTGTTAGCATCTAAAATAATAACATTCCTAATAATAACCTTTATCCTTGAAATATCAAACTGCTTTGAAAAGGGGGGTAGTGATGTATCAGGTATCAGTTTACTAAGAATATATATATCTATATATCTTAAAATCTTACCAATAGCACAATTTAAGCCATAACAACTGTCAAGAAGAAAAGGAAAAAAACCAAAAAGTGTTTCATCCCTATTCAAAGCAGAATACAATCACTGTTTACACTTCAGTGCTCCAAAAGGCCACGCTTAATTCCATACCACAAATTTGCTTTTTCATAGCTAAAACCTGGAAAATTCAAACCAACTTGCATATTGCTCACCCCAAAATAAGCTCTTCAGCATGCTTGGTCATGGGCTATTGCACTATTGCTGCCCTTTACCCCTGAGCAGACACCCTAAACCATCCTCCAGCCTACTGGCTGTTGTGCAAAGAAACAGCACGTGTATAGGTACCCCATGCTTTGGTGACCCCTCAGATGACAGGAAGGCCCATTGCATGCCCAGCAACCAGCTAGGGCATTCCTCTTACACTGTGTCAGGAGAATATTTAACCCTTGGCCAGTCCCAATACTGGTGAAACACAAAAGCTCCATCTTTTCCCTGGTCTCTCTCTCTCTTGGGATGCTGCAGACAGCAGAACTTACCCAGACCCAAAGCCAAGGCTGCTGACTTTCACCCCCCTCCCTTTTAAGGTGCCAGGTTACAAACATGGTAAAAATCAGAACTCACAAGTGAAATACTGACAACCATGGAGTTTTCACCACGGAGAAGTTTTAAACAGGCAGCAGAAGTTTTAAACAGTGATATTCATTAAGCTGTTAATAATGGATTGTGGCACAAAGCAATTTATCACGTTTCCATTGTAATTAAAATCACTGAATATTTGGGCACTTTCAATACACCTAAGCACTCTTTGCTTTTGAAGCTTTACATTTTAATGTGAATTATAGCTCCCTCTCCCCAGAGAACAACTAAAAAGCCCATTTTAATTGGTATTTTTTTAATTGAGATTACATTATTAAAAAGTGTACATTTCTGTTGAAGAGAACAAGCAGGTGCTCAGATCCTCTCTAGCCTCCTCAGTCTCTCTTACATATAGCTTGCTTATTCCAGCAGGAGGGAAACGTGAAGGATAATCACTGGGAAGAAAGCAGAGAAAGCCCTGTAGAGACACAGGCTATGAAACCAGGAGGAGGAAGCCACTGATGCAGGATTTCCTAGGCAGATTTTTTGGGGAGGTAGAGGAATGGTCGCAATCGTTCAGGCTGCTCTGTAGCAAAAGGCAGACAGAGGAGCAACATGCAGGGATTCCTGCCTTGCAGCCAGCTGACATCGAGGGCACTTTCTAGAAAGCCTCTCCTCAAGGCTTCCAGTGACAGACAATCTGTTGTTTTCTTCCATAATAAGTAACTCTGATGTAAATTATCCTCATAAATCCAGATATGGTCATAACTGGCTGATGCCTTGCTCCAGCAGGCTAGGGAAGGAGAAGTAGCCCCTGGGGCAGCTGGGACATGGTGGTCAGAAGGGAATTGCCCCAGCAAACAAAGTTGATCACTTCTGTGCATTAAGGTGGCCAAACTGACTTGCCACCAGGTTCAAAAGAAAAGCAGCTTCATGTGCCTGACATTCAAATGCTGGCCACTGAAATAAATCTCCTGTTGGCAAGAGGGGCTGTCAGTGTTTCTTACAGTAGAAGTGCGGATCTGGTAAGGTAAGGACACACAAGGAAGAAATATCAAAGGAGTACAAAGTAGATACCAACAGAAGAGACAGCTAAGGGTAAAACCTCCAGAGATCAAGACGTGCCAACAGATGGGCAAGACAGTAGAACCAGAATGAAATATCATGGAACAGCTTTTTTCATAACTGCTTCAGAAAAGGTCATGCTGTACTGCAAAAAGAAGGCCATGCGTGGGGCTGAGAGGTCACTGCAGGCAAAGAGAGTCTCCGACAGACTAACAGAGACAAATTTGAAAAACACCTGCTAATACCACAATTCCTGCAATTCCCCTCCCAGTTCTGAGGGTGACTCAGGGAAGAAGGAGGGTGAACCAATAACAGATAAAAGAAAAGCAAGAAAAAAGAAAAGGACGAAATACGAAAGACAAAACTGAAGATGTTAAAACTGACAGAAAAAGGGAAAACTCTGTTATTGCAATTAGGTCAGTAAATCTGTGATTTTTTTTCTAAATTAAGAATTTAGATGCTATGCTCTAGTTACATATGTCAGAAGAAACTCTGTTTATAGAGTGAAAGTACCCAAATATGGAGTTTCTCTGAATGGCAAGGCAAAATAAATACATAAAACTCCCAGGCTCAGTTAACAGATCCCTTGCAAATGTAGATCAAGAACAAGTTTTGTTTTGTTTTTAAATGCTATGTAAAAGAAGGTTAGACCTTATATCTCACATTGGCATTCAAAGGCCACAGCCCTGCTATGCAGAAAATGTAACTCCAGATGATTTCATTTTATGGCAAGATTCCCTTTGTTTGCTGATTTCAAAACCCCACACCCTGGATGAAGACCAGATCACAGATTAAGCAGAAAAAAAAGGAAAAGCTTTCAGTGACCTAAAGTAGGATCTTATGAAACACTTGCGATGGACCACAAGGCTAGTGTACAGAAGAGAGAGAAGTTATAAAGAAATAGAAGAAAAAAGGGAACGTGTACAACTTCAGGGTGAGGGTTTTTTTCCCTTTCAGCCAAGGGGATGAATACAGAGGCTGTACCACACAGGAAAGCAAATGACAGGAAGCGGGAAAAGGCACGTTGGAGGACATTTACTTTATGCTGAGGGAATCACAAAGGGCAACTGTGCTTCCAAACCCATAGGAAAATAACCCTGAAAGACAGAGGTAACAGTGCTCAGGCTGGGTAATTTGCGCAGATGAGAACATGCAAAAGAAAGGCCAGATTACTTACTGATTTGGCATGTATCACCAGATATATGACTACACCAGATTTTGCCTCAAGTACTAGAAAAGAAAGACATCTCGAGACCCTTTATTGCCTTCCCAGAAAACAGATACCTTCTTCTCAGCCTTGGACACAGCAAAGTCTCACTTCTGCGACCCAACACCTAGGAACATTTCTCCAAAGACAGACAGTGACCCAAAAGGTTGCAACAGCCTCGATCCAATTATTTTCTCTTATCAGAGTATCAGGAGAAATGTTAAGTAACCAAGAGATAAACTTCATGTCTAAGGTCATGAAACAGCAGTATTGAGTACTGGGTATAAAAAGTATTAAAGCCTATGCCACATCCTTCTCAAACAGATGGCCTTTCAGAAAGATTTAATCAGACATTGAAATGCATGCTGCGAATACTCATTACTAGCACAGGATCAGGCTGGGACAAGTGGCCAGCACTGACGTTATTGCCTACAGGGAATTACCACAGGCATAAACAGGATTTTCAGCATTTAAACTTCTCTCTGGATAACAAGTACAGGGTCTCCTTGCCATCAGAAGGAAGGGTAAAGCAAAAAATTAATGGTGGGGTGGGCAAGATCTAGGTTGCAGAGAAGTGATACCCAGGCTCTTAAAAGGAACAGCCCCCTTTTTTGGGGCTTCCTCATCCTCTGTTTTTCACCTGTGCCGGTCAAGCCACCACAAAGTTGAGTGGCACAGATTGGGATTTGCTGATTCCCTCCTTCAAAGCACAATGAGCTCTTGCTGCTCCTATTCTTACAGACACATAAACCAAAATTGTGACTACTCCCTCCTCTTCAGTATCAAGAAGAGGAAAAATGGTATAGCCATGAGAACAAGTGCTTAAAAGAAGGTGTAAGTATAGTTGGGGGAAAAAAAAAAAAAAAAGAAATCTAATCTTCCCTTCAAGAACAGGACAGGTTTTTTTGGAGAGGACAGGTTTACCTTTTAATTCTTTCCTCCTCCTGTTTTTCTGCAAACATTATTTGAAAGAGTCCTTCAGCTATCTTTTGACCTGGATTTTTGATAAACAGTCTTTTAAGTGACTGACCTTACCGTATAAACACAATTTTTCAATGTCACTAAAACCCTTGACATTACCAACAACTGAGCACATAGATTTATTTAATTTTACTCTGGATGAAAAAGACTTTTTCAGGATGAAAAATCTCACCCGTCTCAATTAAAAGACATTTCTCATGTGCTGTAGGTCAGTCAGCAAAGCCAGATGTCCATCTTCACTTTGTACAATGAGAAGTGAAAACAGGAGGAAAATGCATGTAAATCTCACTGACAGCACTTCAGCCCTTCCTCCCTGCAACTCTGAAGGCATCCAGTTGGCCGAATGATTTCCTGGGGATTAATCCTGCTAAAGGGAGCAACTGAACCTCCCCTGCTCTTCCCAGGAAGGGCCAAAGTTACCATTGGGTTTTTTTAGGGCTTCTGAAGGAGCTCCACCACTTTTCCTGCAGAGATAATCACATTTTCTCAGTACTGTCTGCAAGATAGTTTCTTGGCAACTCTAGATACCCAAAAACTTCACCAGCCTAATCAGTATGAACACCCTGGTTCTTTGATTTCATTTCTATCCCTCGGCCCAAGCTTTGCAAACTGGAGCACATGAGCAGTACCTCCAAGAAGTCAGTGAGATTGCTCACGTGCATGACAGCAGTTTGAACAGCAGATTGGTGCTGAAGTGGGACACACGAAACATGAGATGGGGACACCGCTCCTGTCACCCCCTGAACGAGAAATGAAGATGCACAGCAGTGACTGAAAAAAGACTAAAAGGGACTGGGGAGAGCTGGAGGTTTGGGAGAAAGTGTCCAGATGCCAAGATGATTTTGTTATGGATGCTGTAGAGTTTGCTGGAGTGGGGCAGATAATAAATATGTTATACCATCTGCCTGTTCCTTGCCTAGGATCCATAAACTACTCTGATCCATTACTGAGGAGACAGTAGAAATAGCCTGATAAGCGCAAAAGGTGAATGAAAGTAAACAGACCTGGTATGTGTGTGCTGGCAGCAGGTAACCTCTAGCAGACATTTACTCTCTTTTCATTACTGCAGCAGTCGTAAAACTCTGGGCTCACTGGTGTGCTGGGACAGCTGCAGCAGTAATGCAAAACTCTTCCTGCTTCCCCATCAACACACCTCAGGGAGGTGAGAAAGTCACCACTCTCGTTACTTATTCTGTCCTTGATCTCTTTTGAGCAGAGAGACTGCAGAACTGCATTTCATGATGAAAGCACCTCAGCCAGATGCTTTAGTCCAGGCCTGAAACTAAAAGATCACATTTCATAGGCCTGAAATTCGTCGTTGGAAAGATAACAGACTGATCAAGAAATTTTAACTGGCAACCAAAAGTAATAGGGATTTCAAGATCATCTCCATTTGAGGTTTTGAGGTCTTCCTATGTTTTAATGCTCACTTAAGAAATCCTGAGGAAGTTATAAAATTCACTACATCTCTAAGAAAAATGAAGAAAGAAAGAAAAAAAAAAAAAAAAA